>NW_026577889.1:3489401-3806619 GCF_029407905.1 Bubalus kerabau | reverse complement strand
GCCACACAGTGAGCTCTAAGATATACCCGTCGCGACTTGACAGGAGAGCGGTGTCCTTGGCTTCCCCTCGAGATGAGGCCTGACTCCCCGGGTGAGTCGAGAATGCAATGCTGAGATCGCTTTCGCCCCAGCAGAGGAACATTAGGTCCTGGACACAAGCCTAGATGAGGTCTATTTGGCCCTGCAGTGTCTCGAGAGCAATCCCCAGTTCTAACTCGCAATTCGAATGAAAACTGGACTTCCCTGGGCCAGTTGAAGAGGAAGCCTGAATTCCCGGTTGTAACTCGAGAATCCCGCCCCAACTCAGGAAAAACCACGTGGTTCCCCCGTCATCGAAAGATGAGGCCCTTGCCCGCTACAGAGTCTCAAGAGAAGTCCCACGTTCAATATTGAAGAGCGAAGAGTTACTTGGAACCCTTGATGCGACCCCAAAAGTTCCCCAAAATACCAGTCTCACTTGAGGAGAACACCGAGGTTCCCGGCACCACTTCATCTGAGACTCTTCTCCCCTCTTGATCGCGACAGGAGGTTCGATTCCCCTGCTTTGTCTGGAAGGCGTTCCCGACCTTCCTGGCGCACATCAAGATGAGGCCAGTCTCACGAGGAAATTTGAGACATAGCCTCGTGGGTGGTGCGGCATGCCAAAAGACCCCGATTCCCTGGTCCGCTCTTGATAAGAACCCGATGGCAGAACCCAACTCGAAGGCAATCCTGTGGAACAGGGCACAACACGAAGGGGCAGTGACACCCCAGTGCATCGTCCAGAAAAACCCGCAAGTTCCACATACAAATTGACAAGTGGCCTGTCACCCCATGAACAACGCGAGAGTCAAGCGGAGTTCCATTCCTCCACACAAGACGAGGCCTGACTCTCCTGTCCCAACTCTGCAGGGACTCTGCGATCCGAGTCAGATCCGGCACATTCGAAGCCAGAAGAGGAACCCTGTGGTTCCTGCCTCAACTTGTCATGAGGCTCTCTTCCATTGCACCAAACCCAGTGGAGTTCCAAGAGGCCCCTCCCAACTCCACAGTGACCCTGACTTCTCACAGGCACGCTGAGAAGCTTCCTGAGGTCACTGGCACAAGTCGATGGAACCCAGGGTTTCCTGCTGCAACCCAAGAAAGACCTCGAGAGTCCTTCTTTAACACGTCTTCAGGCCCAATTCCCCTACCATGACTCGAGAACAATGACGGGCTCCCTCTCACCACGTGCATAGAGACCTGACTGCCCTGGCACCACATGAGAGGCTCACTGAGCTCCCAGTCTTACTTCGTGAGAAACCCCACACTAGCGCCACAGCTCGAGAAAACCTACGAGACGCCCCAGTCATCGGGAGATGAGGGCCTTCATTTCCTGCATTGCCTGGAGAGCAATCCCGTGTCCTCCCTCCAAACACCAGAGGAGGTTTGACTCCCTTTAAGCCACTCAGTGGGCTCCAAGACATACCCGTCCGACTCGAGAGGAGAGCAGAGTCCTTTGCTTCCCCTCGAGACGAGGTCTGACTCCAGGGTGAGTCTGGAATGCAACCCCGAGATTCCTGTCGCCCCTTGACATGAACATTAGGTCCTGCACACAAGCCTTGGTGGGGTCTCTTTTGCCTTCAGTGACTAGAGCGCACCTCCAGCTCTTCCTCGAATCTCGAATGGAAGATAAGAATTTTGTGGGCCAACACAAGAGGAAGCATGAATTCCCTGTGGTAACTCAAATATCCCACCGCAACTCGAGAAAAACCAAGTGGTTCCCCAGTCATTCCAAGATGAGGCCCTGGCCCGCTGGAGCACCCCAAGAGAAGTCCCACGTTCCAATTTGAAGAGCGAAACGGTACTTGGAACGCGTTATGCGACCCCAAAAGTTACCCGACATACCTGTCTCACTTGAGGGAAACACCGAGGTTCCCAGCAGCACTTCATCTGAGCCACTTCTCCCCTCCTGATCGCCACAGGAGGGTCGAATCCTCTGCTTTGTCTGGAAGGGTTTCATGACCTTCGCGGCACACCTCAGGATGAGGCCGGTTTCATGAGGAAATTCGAGACTAGCCACGTGGGTGGTGCCAAATGCTGAACGACCCCGATTTCCCAGTCCGCTCTTCATAAGAACACGATGCCCGGACACCTCTTCGAAGGCAACCCTGTGGATGAAGACACAAAACGAAGGGTCACTGACACCCCCATGCATCGTCTGGAAAAACCTGCAGATTCCACACACAGTTTGACAAGGGGCCTGAAACCCCATGAACAACTCGAGAGGCAAGCGGAGTTCCATTCCTCAGAAAAGACATAGCCTGACTCTCCTGTCCCAACTCTGCAGGGACACTATGATCAGAGTCAGAATTGGAGAGGAAGCCTGAGGTTCCTGCCTCCACTCGAGATGAGGCCCTGTTGCATTGCGACAAACCCAGTGGAGTCCCGAGAGGCCCCACCAACTCCACGGCGTCCCTCACCTCTCAGAGGCACCCTGGGAAGTTTCCTCAGGTCCCCGGCAGAAGTCGGGGGAAACGAGGGTTTCCCGCTGCAACCCGAGAAAGACATCGAGAGTCCTTCTTCAACGCGTCTTGAGGCCCTAGTCCCCTCCCATGACTCGAGAACAATGACGCGCTCCTTCTCGCCACGTGCATGGAGACATGACTTCCCTGGCGCCGCACGAGAGGCTCCCTGAGATCCTCGTCGTGCCTCGGGAGAAAACCCCCACGGGTGCCGCAGCTCGAGGAAACCCCTGAGATGCCCCCGTCCTCGCGAGGTGAGGGCCTTCTTTTCCTGCCTGGCCTGGAGAGCAATCACGAGTCCTCTCTCAAAAGTGAAGAGGAGGCTGGACTCCCTTGAGGCCGCTCAGGGGGCTCCAAGAGACCTGCGTCGCGACTCGAGAGGAGAGCGGAGTCCTTGGCTTCCCCTCGAGACGAGGACTGACTCCACGGGGAGCCTGGAATGCAACCCCGAGATCCCTGCCTTCCCTGGATAGGAATATTAGGTCCCGGACACACGCCTAGGTGAGGTCTCTTTGGCCCTGCAGTGACTCGAGCGCAACCCCCAGCTTTCCCTCGCAACTCGAGAGGAAGATTGGGCTTCCCAGGGCCAACCCAAGAGGAAGCCTGAAATCCCCGTCGTAACTCTAGAATCCCGCCGCAACTCGAGAAAATCCACATGGTTCCAACGTCTTCGCAAGATGAGGCCCTTGCCCGCTACGGCGTCTCAAGGGAAGTCCTAGGTTCTGTCCTGAAGTGCGAAACGGTACCTGACTCCTTTCATGCATCCCCCAAAAGTCCCTCACACGCCGGTTTCCCTCGAGGGTAACACCGAGGGTTCCGGCCCCACTTCATCCGAGCCCCGTCTCCCCTCCTGACCGCGACAGGAGAGTCGATCCCCCTGCGTTGTCTTGAAGAGTCCCCGGCCTTCCCGGCACACCTCAGGATGAAGCCGGCCTCACTAGGAAATTTGAGACTAGCCCCGTGGGTGGTCCCACATGCCAAAAGACCCCAATTTCCCTGTCTGCTCTTGAAAAGAACCCGAGGCCCGGACACCTCTTCGAAGGCAAGCCAGTGGGTGAAGGCACAACACGAAGGGGCACTGTCACTGTCGTGCATCGTCCGGAAACACCCGCAGGTTCCACACACAGCTCAACAAGGGGCCTGAGACCCCCTGAGCACCTCGAGAGGCAAGCAGAGTTCCCTCCTCAGACAAGACGATTCCTGACTCTCTTGTCCGAACTCTGCAGGGACCCTGCGGTCGGAGTCCGAAACGGAGAGGAAGCCTGAGGTTCCTGCCTTCCCTGGAGATGAGGCCCTCTTCCATTGCGCCAAACCCAGCGGAGTCCTGAGAGGCCCCGCCAACTCCACAGCATCCCTCATCTGTCAGAAGCACACTGGGAAGTTCCCTAAGGTCACCGGTAAACTTTTATTGCACAAGGTCCCCATGAAAAGGCCCACGCAGCAGGACAGCCACAGATTCTGTCTGCCATTAAAGGGCAGTAAGGTGCCCTCCCCCCTTCTTTGCTGCCTCGGCGGCCACCAGGATGCAATTCGCGTACCCTTCCCTTTCCCATCCTAGCAGGTGCTCCAGGGCCCGCTGGCCTACAAAGTGCCAGAAGCAGGGCTGGGCCAGCCGGCCAGAATTCAGGGCTCTGTCCCTTGGACTTCCAGCGGACACTAGGCTGCTTGGGAAAACCGCGCAGACTCTGAGGTTTTTCAGCAGAGGGGTGGAGCGGTAAAGGTCTTGTCCCCAAAGATGAGGCCTTTCTGCGACCGCCAGGTTGGGGAGCTCTGAGACTGTGCCAACACAGGGCGGAATACATGGTACCCTGCTCCAGGCAGTCCCCGTTCCCTTACCTGTGTTCCGCACCCCTCTGCTGTGGCCAATGGATGCCGATCCTTGGGGATCCAGGAGTTCACGAAATGGGCATTCCCAGCCGCAATGGCGACCCCCAACAGCACATCTGGAAAGCCCTCCCCCACCCCCGCCAGGAGCCGACCCCCGCTGCGAACGGAACCCCACCCCGCCCCGCGCCGCCAGGTTTCGCCCCGGCCCTGCCGGGCTCCTGGCGGGTTCCCAGCCACATTGGCGACCCCCGGGAGCACAACAGGGACCGACTACCCACCCACAGCGAGCGGAATCTCAACCTGTGCAGCCCAGGTTTACCCCGCCCTGGGTGCGCTCCCGGAGCGTTTCCAGCTGCAGTGGCCATCTCCGAGAGCACAACTGGGAAGCCCTCCCCCACCCCCGCCAGGAGCCGACACCCGCCCTGCGCCTCCCGGGTTCGCCCCGCCCCTGCCGCGCTCCAGGGGCGCTGCCCACCTTCACAAGTGGCTCCTGGTGAGCCCCGTCCCCACGCCCGGTTCCAGGAGAGGCTCTCGGACCTCGCTGCTGCCGCCTGGTCAAACATGAGGACAATACATACACCCCACAGAGACAATCCAAGCTGTCTATGATTTAGGGATAAAACGAGGACTACAGAAAGGCAAGATGACCTGACCTAGGAGGGCCATGATATTCTATAGAACCAGACAAAGTTGGTTACCAAGGAAACTTTTTTCCTTGGAACCCGGAAAGCTGGTTCTTTGCATATGCAATGACCAACAATTAGCTTGTTACCCAAGCCTGCCTCACTGCCACCCCCATCCCCCCACTCCCCAGAAGACTGGCTCAAAGAAATATTTTAAATCTCAGGCGGAAACCTGGAAGATGTCTTGTCTGTCTGTTTGGATTAAGGTATGTGTCAGTGTGAGCCTTGTGTTTTTTGATAATATTGCTCAAGTTCTGTGTTCTGATATCAATGGTCTCAAGACAAGGCAGCCCTTCCAAATCAAACTGCTGGAAATACAAGAAAACATTGACCTAAATGAATGTCAGAGTCCCGTGAACTGGGAACTAGTCAATATTAAATATCTAGTATTTTTGGTTTTGCTCCTCCATTATAGACATGTCTAAGAGTCAACAACATTAAGCACAACATGTTCATAGTGCCTAGGTTTATTCTAAGGTAAAAATTGCTCTATTGTTATATGTGTCACAAGCTTGTCAGCAAGAAAGTACCTGGAAACAGCAACAACCAATGTAAAAAATGTAAATGTGATATGAGCTTTTAGATAAACTCTTAACAATAATTATACTCTAAAATATCCGCCTCTCATAGTCTTGATTGAAGGCAGAGGAGAAGGGGATGACAGAGGATAAGATGGTTGGATGGCATCACTGACTCGATGGACATGAGTTTGAGCAAGCCCCTGGAGTTGGTGATGGACACGGAAGCCTGGCGTCCTGCAGGCCACGGGGTCACAAAGAGTCAGACTCGACTGAGCAACTGAACTGAACTGAACTTACAATCGTTCCTCCAGGTGTTTTGGTTACCTGAGTTTCTATCCTGGTGCTAAACTAAGTGACGACAGTGTATTGAATAGCTAGGTCACTTCCAAATAAATGAAACTTCTTAAACATTCACGACTTGAAAGGACCTCCCTTTTACACAGAAACAAAAGAGATTTTTGACTCTGCATGAATAGTGACTGGCACCATCCGAACATATTAAATGTAAGAAAGCAATTTTTTTGTTTTGTTTTGTTTTGTTTTGTTCTGTTCTTGCAGGAAGCGGGGTGGGCGCTATTATCACTGATAGGTATGCTCACCAATCTATCAAATGCCAATATACGAGTGAGTTCTTGGTTGCTGAAGGGAAATGTATGACTTGCTATTACAAGAATGTATGGAATGCAATCACACTTTAAGAAGGAAAACGAAGTAGTTCTGTCTTAGAGGTGGCATTTTCAGGACGGGAGAAGCAAAGGAATGGGTACAGAATGGGATAAGGAGGTTGTAGGGAAAGTAGGCCCCCAGAAAAGAGTTCTGTGCCTAGCACAAGTTTTCTTGAGATGTTGAACTGCCTTTGCTAATGGAGTTTAAGTTTCTTTACCTCTTAAGTGATCTCTTCTAGGTTGACCTAGAACAGAAATCTTTTGTTAGCTTTGGCTAAGAGGAGAAGTATTGTTTCACGGTGACATATGTGATCCTACCTGACTGTTCTCATCCCCTTTTATATCTATGCACTGCTGCTGCTGCTGCTGCAGCTGCTAAGTGGTTCAGTTGAGGCCGACCCTGTGCCACGCCATAGATGGCAGCCCACCAGGCCCCGCAGTCCCTGGGGTTCTCTAGGCAAGAACACTGGAGTGGGTTGCCATTTCCTCCTCCTATGCATGAAAGTGAAAAGTGAAAATGAAGTCGCTCAGTGGTGTCCGACTCTTAGCCACCCCATGGACTGCAGCCTACCAGGCTCCTCCGTCCTTGGGATTTTCCAGGAGTGGGGTGCCATTGCCTTCTCCCATATCTATGCACAAGCCTGCCTAAATAATTGACTTCTAGCCAACTTTGGGATGCCCATGACCACCCACCCTTACCAGGCAACAGAGAAGAGAAAAACACTTACCACAGGAGGTTCTGATAAGGAACAAGGAACTAACAAGCTCCCACCTACCAGGAATCTTCAGAGGTCAACAAGAGGTCAGCAAGAGATGAGAGACTGCAGTCCAGAGGTCCTAGCTACTTCCATCTAGCAACAAACACCCAGCATAGTCAAAACGATTTCAATGTTAAAGAATAAATAAATAAATAAATAAATAAAAGGACAGAAGTTCTTTGAACACATGTCTGAATTTAGGGGTGAGGCATTACATATGTGTCCCAGGATAATCTTAAAGTGTCAGAAAGTAAAGAAATTAAAGACAACTATCAAGCTGTCCAAACTGATAAAAATGAATGATTACACAGTTTTATCTGTATACATTAGCAGATAATAATCTGAAAAGGAATTTTAAAAAATTCCGTTTCAATAATATCAACATGTATAAAACACTTTGCCATGGATGTAACGAGGATGACAAGACTGGCACACTGGAAATTATACACCCTGGCTGAAAACTATCCTGAATACATGGACAGATATTCCATAACGATGGAAAGACTTAAGATGGCAATACCATGGAATGCATCTTCAATCTGAAATGAAGATTTGATACGATTTGATCGCTCAGAGCTTTTGTGTCATCAAGTGTTATTAAAGTATGAAAGAGATAGAGAAAGCTGCTGACTTAGACTCGAGGCGGGGTGGGGGGGTAGTAAGAGTACCCCCTGCTGGTCTTTAGCCAGATATTCTACAGGCACTAGCAGTCAGCTAAGGAAAGAAAGGAACTGTTTCAGGGAATGGCACCAGGCCCCTCCCCCACGACATGCATTGAGATAATATTGGCAGCAGGTGAGTCATCCCGGGCCAAAACTTGATTGACATGAATCTTGAAGAAAGGCAGTATTGCAGGCAAATATATCATTTCCTTAACATAGATAAGGAGAACAAGCTAGGAGGAAAACATGCTGTTTTGTTCAAATCGCTTCTGAGCCTTTTGGGGGAACCGACCTGAAGCCAGAGTCTAGCGGAAATACATAGGATATTTACATCGCTTAAGACAAACATTTTCTTAGGAAAAAATGCATTGCTTAGCTCAAGGTTTGTCTGCGAAATTCTTACACATCAGGAGATGGCTCCGAGCTGGGTTTCCACACACAAGAACATCCATGCAAAGGACAAGCCTGCACAGCCCATCTGCCCTGCTCCCGCACAGCCAGCAGCATTTCCAAGTGACCTCCTAAGGCCTTCCCCAAAATACAGGGGCACCTCTGGGTTTCCTGTTTCCCTCACTTCGAACACTTTTCTTAAAAAAAAAAAAATCCTGCATACTTCTTGATAGAATGCCACAGTGCAAGGAATACAGTCCTTCAATATTTAAACCTCCATTTGCAAAACACTTGGAGCTTGGTTTTGTTTTGTTTTGTTTTTTAATTACACCACCACATAATTTAAAGCTTTTACACGTTCTAATTATTCAGTTCCAAAACACCAAACTTTTATTGCACAGGGTCCTCATGAAAAGGCCCACGCAGCTGGACAACCACAGATTCTGCCATGAAAGGGCAGCAAGGTGCCCACCCCCTTCTTTGCTGCCTGGGCGGCCACCAGGGTTTGAAATCCATGCACCCTACTAAGTTTCTAGGGTGCAATCCGTGGACCCTTCCCTTTCCCATCCCAGCAGGTGCTCAAGGGCCGGCTGGCTTACAAAGTGCCAGAAGCAGGGCTGGGCCAGCCGGCCAGAGTTCAGTGTTCTGTCCCTTGGACTTCCAGCGGACACTAGGCTGCTTGGAAGAACCGCGCAGACTCTGAGATTTTTCAGCAGAGGGGTGGAGCGGTAAAGGCCTTGACCCCAAAGGCAAGGCTTTTCTGTGACCGCCAGGTTGGGGAGCTCCGAGAATGTGCCAACAGACGGCGGAATACTTGGTTCCCTGCTCCACGCAGTCCCAGTTCCCTTACCTGTGGTTCGCAGCCCTCCGCTGCACCCACGGGATGGCGATCTTTGGGGACCCAGGAGAGGATGAAATGGGCGTTCCCAGCCGCAGTTGCAACCCCCGAGAGCACAACTGGGAACCCCTCCCCATCCCCCCCATGAGCCGACCCCCGCCCCGCGCCCCCAGGGTTAGTCCCGCCCCTGCCGCGCTCCCTGCGCGTTCCCAGCCGCAGTGGCGGCCCCCAGGAGCACAACTGGGACCGACCCCCACCTAAAGCCATCAGAATCTCGACCCGCGCAGCCCGGGTTTACCCAGTCCCAGGTGCGCTCCCGGGGCGTTTTCAGCCTCAGTGTCCACCTCCGAGAGCACAACTGGGAAGCCCGCCCCCACCCCCGCCAGAAGCCGACCCCCGCCCCACGCCGCCGGCGTTCGCCCCGCCCCTGCACGGTCCAGGTACCTTCCCAGCTTCTAGCGTTCACGCCCGGGTAGGAGCAGGATGTAGGAGTATGGGAGATGTGTCTGGAGCCTGACAGCCTCAGCTCCGCTCTGGCCTGCCCTTTGGACCTAGGAGCCAGGCCAACTTGCAGAGGGCTTAGGGCCCCATTGTATGCAAACTACCAAGGCCTACCGCAAGGAGAGCTCTGTCCGAGGGAAGGGAAGCGCCCCAGGCTGCGTTCCCAAGCTGTTGCTTGGCAATGCAGACTCAGCGGTAAACGGAGGGAATCAGGGTCCTAGTGCCCCTGTCTTGGGGAGGAAGCTCCACAGCCAGAGTGTTCCTCCCTTTGTGCCCAGAAAGCGCCTGCCAGACTGGGCTTCCCCGGAGCTCTGTTGCAGAGCAGAGACGTGTGGATGTGTTTTGGGGCCTTGACATGTGCGTTTGGGCTCCCTAGCACAGCCCCAGCATAGGGGAACCAGCCCCTGAGCAAAGAGCTCCAGGCAGTGCTTTGTGCCCAGGCCTGGATGCCCAGTCCCAGCACGCGGGAGAGATGAGTTAGGCTGCCGGCGGGTCCTTGCAAGCCTGTATTGGAAAGGACCGAGTGAGCTTCCACACCGGCGGAGCTGCAGACCTGCGCCCAGGCGCGATAGGACAGAGCCCCTGTCGAGAGGCTGCTCTGCCTGGGTGAGCCTCGCCAAGCCCTTCCCAGCTTCTAGCGTTTGCGCCTGCGAAGGAGCAGGCTGCGGGAGTGTGGGCGACATGACTGGCTCCTGACTGGCCTCAGATCCGCTCTTGCCTTCCCTTTGGACCTAGGAGCCAGGCCTCCTTGCAGACGGCTTAGGGCACGGGGGTGTGCAAACTGCGAAAGCCTCCCGCAAGGAGACCTCTGTCTGAGGGAAGGGAAATGCCCCAGGTTGCATTCCCAAGCTGTTGCTTGGTAGCCCAGACTCAGCGCTGAATGGAGGGAATCAGGGTCCCAGTGCCCCTGTCATGGGGAGGGAGCTCCACAGCCAGAGTGTTCCTCCGTTTGTGTTCAGAAACCGCCTTACAGACTGGGCTTCCCCGGAGCTCAGCTCCAGAGCAGAGTCGTGTGCATGTGGTTTGGGGCCTTCCCCTGTGCCTTTGGGCTCCCTAGCACAGTCCCAGTGCAGGGGAACCAGCCCCTGAGCAGAGAGCTCCAGGCAGTGCTCTGTGCCCTGGATTGGAAGCCCACTCCCAGAACGCGGGAGAATAGAGTCAGGCCGCCGTCGGGTGCTTGCAAGCCTGTATTGGGAAGGACCGAATGAGCTTCCACTCCGGCGGAGCTCCAGATCTGCGCCCAGGCGCGATATCGCAGAGCCCCGGCCTAGAGGCTGCTCTGCCTGAGCGAGCCTCGCGAAGCCCTTCCCAGCTTCTAGCTTTCGCGCAGGGGAAGGAACAGACTGCGGAAGTGGGGGAGACGTGACTGGCAGGCGCCTTACTGGCCTCAGCTCCGCTCTTCCCTTCCCTTTGCACCTATGATCCATGCCTACTTGCAGAGGGCTTAGGGACCAAAGGAGAGCTCTGTCAGAGGGAAGGGAAGCGCCCCAGGCTGCATTCCCAAGCTGTTGTTTAGCCGCCCAGACTCAGCGCTGCACAGGGGTAATCAGGCTCTCTGTGGCCGCAGCTTCACACACAGGTGTGTCTCCGTAGGAATCAAGAAAGATCCTGACAGAGTGAGGTTCATTAGAGCTATACTAAAGAGCAAAGGCTTGTCCATGTGGTCTTGCCTTCCCCTGTGCCTTTGGGTCTCCAGGCTCGGCCCCAGCTCCATGGAAACAACCCCTGAGAAAATATCTTCAAGATACACTTTTCCCAGAGGCTGGGAACTGGGGTTCATAGGAGGAGAGAAAAGCAAGCCTCCTTCGGGCATGAAAGGCAGCCAACCTGCCTGTGTTTTGAAGCCTCTATTTGGAAGGAATGGGTTAGCTTCTCCTAAAGGAGACCTCCAGATCTGCTCAGAAGTCGGTAATTCCAGAGGCAGGGTACTGGTTCCTGACTGTCCTTTGCTAGCCTTGAAAGATATTCCTAGATTCTAGAGTTATTTTCCATGAAGGAGCAGGCTTCGGGAATGTGTCAGACGGGACTGGCTCCTTATTGACCTCAGCTCAGCTATTGCCTTTCCATTCAAACTAGGACAAGGCCCTACTTTATGAAGGGTAAGGGTCTTCTTCTTTGCAAACTGCCAAGGGCTACAGCAATGAGACCTCTGTCAAGGCGAGGGAAGCCTAAGAGGATGGATTCTCAAGCAGGTGCTTTGCCACAAAGCATCAGCACCCCACGGAGAGAATCAAGCTCCCTGTGCACCAATGTTGGGAGTGTAGCTTCACACACAGAGTTGTCTCTATAGGAGCCAAGAATGTTCCTGAGAGATTAGGTTCACTAAACCTCTCCTACAGAGCATAGACCTGTCCATGTGGTTTTGCCTTCCCCTGTGAGTTGGGTCCTCGAGGTCCGCCACACCTCCGGGGAAACTGTCCCTGAGAAAAGATCTCCAGGAACCGCTTCGCCGAGGCTGGGAAATGCTGTTCACAGGAAGTAAGGCAAGCGAATCTCCTGCAGAGTAAAAGAGGCCTTACTGTCCCTGGAGGAGCAGGCTGCCAGAGTGTGTGAAACCTGACTGTTGCCTTACTGGCCTCAGCTCCGCCATTGCCTGTTCATCCGAGCTAGCACCCAGGCCTACTTGGAAAAGCGTTTGGGTGCAGATTTCTACAAAGTGCCAAGGGCTACAGCAGTGAGAATTCTCTCAGTGGTAAGGGAGAGCATTTTATGGATTCTCAAGCTGTTTTCTGAACGACAGCGTCAAAATGAACAGAGAGAATCAGGCTCTCTGTGCCCCTATGTTAGGTACGCAGCTTCACACACAGAGGTGTCTCTATAGGAGCCAAGAATGCTCCTGAGAGATGAGGTTCACTAGAGGTCTGCTACAGAGCATAGACCTGTCCATGTGGTCTTGCCTTCCCCTGTGCCTTTGGGCCCCGGGCTCGGCCCCAGCTCCGTGGAAACAACCCCTGAGAAAATATCTTCAAGATACGCTTTTCCCAGAGGCTGGGACCTGGGGTTCATAGCAGGAGAGAAAAGCAAGCCTCCTTCGGGCACGAAAGGCAGCCAACCTGCCTGTGTTTTGAAGCCTCTATTTGGAAGGAATGGGTTACCTTCTCCTAAAGGAGACCTCCAGATCTGCTCAGAAGTCGGTAATTCCAGAGGCAGGGTGCTGGTTCCTGACTGCCCTTTGCCAGCCTTGCAAAGACATTCCAAGATTCTAGAGTTATATTCCATGAAGGAGCAGGCTTCGGGAATGTGTCAGAGGGGACTGGCTCTTTATTGGCCTCAGCTCAGCTATTGCCTTTCCATTCAAACTAGGACAAGGGCCTACTTTATGAAGGGTAAGGGTCTTCTTATTTGAAACTGCCAAGGGCTACAGCAATGAGACCTCTGTCAAGGCGAGGGAAGCCTAAGAGGACGGATTCTCAAGCAGGTGCTTTACTACAAAGCATCAGCACCCCACGGAGAGAACCAAGATCCCTGTTCCCCAATGTTGGGAGTGTAGCTTCACACACAGAGTTGTCTCTATAGGAGCCAAGAATGTTCCTGAGAGATTAGGTTCACTAAACCTCTCCTACAGAGTATAGACCTGTCCATGTGGTTTTTCCTTCCCCTGTGAGTTGGGTCCCCGAGGTCCGCCACAACTCCGGGGAAACTGTCCCTGAGAAAAGATCTCCAGGAACCGCTTCGCTGAGGCTGGGAAACGCTGTTCACAGGAAGTAAGGCAAGCGAATCTCCTGCAGAGAAAAAGAGGCCTTACTGTCCCTGGAGGAGCAGGCTGCCAGAGTGTGTGAAACCTGACTGTTGCCTTGCTGGCCTCAGTTCCACCATTGCCTGTTCCTCCGAACTAGGACCCAGGCTTATTTGGAGAAGCGTTTGGCTGCGGATTTCTACAAAGTGCCAAGGGCTACAGCAGTGGAATTCTCTCAGCGGTAAGGGAGAGCATTTTATGGATTCTCAAGCTGTTTTCTGAACGACTGCGTCAAAATGAACTGAGAGAATCAGGCTCTCTGTACCCCTATGTTAGGTACGCAGCTTCACACACAGAATTGTCTCTATAGGAGCCAAGAATGTTCCTGAGAGATGAGGTTCACTAGAAGTCTGCTACAGAGCATAGACCTGTCCATATGGTTTTGCCTTGCCCTGTGAGTTGGGTCCCCGAGGTCCGCCCCAGCTCAGGGGAAGGAGCCCCTGAGAAAAGATCTCCAGGGACCGCTATTCCCCCAGGCTGGCAAACGCAGTTCACAGGAGGTAACGCAAGCGAGCCTCCTGCAAGGCACAACAGGCCTTAGTGTCCCTGGACGATCAGGCTGCCAGAGTGTGTGAGACCTGACTGGTGCCTTACTGGCCTCAGCTCCGCCCTTGCATGTTCCTCCGAACTAGGACCCAGGCCTACTAGGAGAAGGGTTTGGGTATGGATTTCTAAATACTGCCAAGGGGTATAGCAATGAGAACTGTGTCACGGGTAAGGAAGAGCATTGTATGGATTTTCAAGCTGTTGTTTGAACGACAGCTTCAAAGCTGCACAGAGAGAATCAGACTCTGTGTCTCCATGTTCGGTACACAGCTTCACAGACAGGGGTGTCTCCATAGGAAACAAGAACGTTCCTGACAGAGTGAAGTTCACTAGAGCTCTCCTAGAGAGCAAAGACTTGTCCATGTGGTTTTTCTTCCCCTGTGCGTTTGGGGCTCCAGGCTCGGCCCCAGCTCCGTGGAAACAACCCCTGAGAAAAGATCTTCAAGATCCGCTTTTCCCAGAGGCTGGGATGTGGGGTTCATAGGAGGCGGGAAAAGCAGGCCTCATTCAGAGAGCAAGAGGCAGCCAAGCGGCCTGCGTTTGGAAGCCTCAATTTGGAAGAATGGGTTAGCTTTCCCTAAGGGAGACCTCCAGATCTGTTCAGAAGTCGGTAATTCCAGAGGCAGTGTGCAGGGTGCTGACTGCCCTTTGCCAGCCTTGCAAAGACATTCCTAGATTCTACAGTTATCTTCCTGAAGAAGCAGGCTTTGGGAATATGTCAGACTTGACTGGCGCCTTACTGGCCTCAGCTCAGCTATTGCCTTTCCATTCAAAGTAGGACAAGGCCCTACTTTATGAAGGGTAAGGGTCTTCTTCTTTCCAAACTGCCGAGGGCTACAGCAATGAGACCTCCGTAAATGTGAGGGAAGCATAAGCGGATGGATTATCAGGAAGGTTCTTTGCCACCAAGCATCAGCACCCCACGGAGGGAATCAGGCTCCCTTTGCCCCTATGTGGGGTGTGTAGATTCACACACAGTGGTGTCTCTACAGGAGCCAAGAATGTTCCTGAGAGATGAGGCTCACAAGAGCTCTCCTACAGAGTGCTCACCTGTACATGTGGTTTCGCCTTCCCCTGTGAGTTGGGTCCCCGAGGTCCGCCCCAGCTCCGAGAAAACAGCCTCTGAGAAAAGATCTCCAGGAACCGCTTTTCGCCCAGGCTGGGAAAAGCTGTTCACAGGAAGTAAGGCAAGTGAGCCTCCTGCAGAGAAAAAGAAGCCTTACTGTCCCTGGAGGAGCAGGCTGCCAGAGTGTGTGAAAACTGACTGGTGCCATACTGGTCTTAGCTCCGCCATTGCTTGTTCCTCCGAACTGGGACTCAGGCCTACTTGGAGAAGGGTTTAGGTGCAGATTTCTACAAACTGCCAAGGGCTACTGCAATGAGAACTCTCTCAGAGGTAAGAGCGAGAATTGTATGGATTCTCAAGCTGTTTTCTGAACGACAGCATTAAACCTGCACAGAGAGAATCAGGCTCTCTGCCGCCATGTTGGGTACGCAGTTTCACACACAGAGGTGTCCGCATAGGAGCCAAGAACGTTCGTCAAAGACTGAGGTTCACTAGAGCTCTCTTAGAAAGCAAAGACTTGTTCATGTGGTTTTGCCTTCCCCTGTATGTGTGGGTCTCTGGGCACAACCCCAGCTCCGTGGAAAAAACCCCTGAGCAAAGATCTCCAAGAATCTGCTTTTCCCCCATGCTGGGAACCAGGGATCATAGGAGGCAGGAAAAGCAAGCCTCCTTCAGGCAAGAAGAGGCAGCCAACCGGCCTGTGTTTGGAAGCCTCTATTTGCAAGGAATGGGTTAGCTTCTCCAGAAGGAGACCTCCAGATCTGCTCAGAAGATAGATATTCCAGAGGCAGGGTCGAGGTTCCTGACTGCCCTTTGCCAGCCTTGCAAAGACATTCCTAGATTCTAGCAATATTTTCCATGAAGGAGCAGGCGTCGGGAATATGTCAGAGTTGACAGGTGCCTTACTGGCCTCAGCTCAGCTATTGCCTTTCCTTTCAAACTAGGATCAGGGCCTACTTGGTGAAGGGTAAGGGTCTGCTTCTTTCCAAAGTGCCAAGAGACACAGCAATGAGACCTCTGTCAAGGCGAGGGAAGCGTAAGCGGATGGATTCTCAAACAGGTGCTTTGCCACAAAGCATCAGCACCCCACAGAGAGAATCAGGCTCCCTGTGCCCCTATGTTCGGTGTGTAGCTTTACACACAGAGGTGTCTCTGTACGAGCCAAGAATGTTCCTAAGAGATGAGACACACTAACGTCTCCTACAGAGCATAGACCTGTCCATGTGGTTTTTCCTTCCCCTGTGAGATGGGTCCCCGAGGTCCACCCCAGCTCTGGGGATAGAGCCCCTGAGAAAAGATCTCCAGGAACCGCTTTTTGCCCAGGCTGGGAAACGCAGTTCACAGGAGGCAAGGCAAGCGAGCCTCCCGCAGGGAAAAATAGGCCTTACTGTCCCTGGAGGAGAAGGCTGCCAGAGTGTGTGACACCTGACTGGTGCCTTACTGACCTCAGCTCCGCCATTGCATGGCCATCCAAACCAGGACCCAGGCCTACTTGGAGAAGGGTTTGGGTGCGGATTTGTAAAAACTGCCAAGGGCTACTGCAATGAGAAGTCTCTCAGAGGTAAGGGAGAGCATTGTATGGATTCTCAAGCTGTTGTTTGAACGACAGCTTCAAAGCTGCAAAGAGAGAATCAGGCCCTGTGTGCCCCCTTGTTGGGTATGCAGCTCCACACACAGAGGTATCCCCGTAGAATCCAAGACTTTCCTCACATACTGAGGTTAACTAGAGTTCTCCTACAGAGCAAAGACTTGTCCATGTGGTTTTGCCTTCCTCTGTGCGTGTGGGTCTCCGGGCTCAGCTCCAACTCCGTTGAAATAGCCCCTGAAAAAAGATCTCCAAGAACCGCTTTTCCCCCAGGCGGGAAGCGGAGTTCACAGGAAGCGGAACAAGCAAGCCTCCTTCGGGCAAGTAGAGGCAGCCAACTAGCCTGTGTTTGGAAACCTCTCTTTGGAAGGAATGGTTAGCTTCTCCAAAAGAAGACCTCCAGATCTGCTCAGAAGACGGAAATTCCAGAGGCAGGGTCGAGGTTCCTGACTGTCCTTTGCCAGCCTTGCAAAGACATTTCTAGATTCTAGCGTTATTTTCCATGAAGGAGCAGGCTTCAGGAATATGTCAGACTTGACTGGCGCCTTACTGGCCTCAGCTCAGCTATCGCCTTTCCGTTCAAACTAGGACAAGGGCCTACTTGGTGAAGGGTAAGGGTCTGCTTCTTTCCAAACTGCCAAAGGCTACAGCAAAGACACCTCTGTCAAAGAGAGGGAAGTGGAAGCGGATGGATTCTCAAACAGGTGCTTTGCCACAAAGCATCTGCACCCCACGGAGAGAATCAGGCTGCATTTGCCCCTATGTTGGGTGTGTAGCTTCAAACACAGAGGTGTCTCTATAGGAGCCAAGAATGTTCCTGGGAGATGAGGTTCACTAGAGCTCTGCTATGGAGCATAGACCTGTCCATATGGTTTTGCCTTCCCCTGTGAGTTGGGTTCCCGATGTTTGCCCCAGCTCCGAGGAAGAAACCCCTGAGAAAACACCTCCAGGAGCTGCTTTTCGTCTAGACTGGGAAACGCAGTTCACAGAAGGCAAGGCAAGCGAGCCTCCTGCAGAGAAAAAGAGGCCTTACTGCCCCTAGAGGAGCAGGCTGCCAGAGTGTGTGAGACCTGACTGGTGCCTTACTGGCCTCAGCTCCGCCATTGCATGTTCCTCCGAACTAGGACCCAGGACTACTTGGAGAAGGGTTTGGGTGCGGATTTCTAAAAACTGCCAAGGGCTACAGCAATGAGAACTCTGTCACGGGTAAGGAAGAGCATTGTATGGATTTTCAAGGTGTTTTTTGAACGACATCTTTAAAGCTACACTGAGAGAATCAGGCTCTCTGTGCCCCCATGTTGGGTACGCAGCTTCACACATAGGGGTGTCTCCATATGAATCAAGAATGTTCGTGACAGAGTGAAGTTCACTAGAGCTCTCCTAGAGAGCAAAGACTTGTCCATGTGGTTTTTCTTCCCCTGTGAGTTTGGGTCTCCAGGCTTAGCCCCAGCTCCGTGGAAACAACCCCTGAGAAAAGATCTTCAAGATCCGCTTTTCCCAGAGCCTGGGAAGCTGGGTTCATAGGAGGCAGGAAAATCAAGCCTCCTTCGGGCACGAAGAGGCAGCCGACCTGCCTGTTTTTGGAAGTCTCAATATGGAAGGAATGAGTTAGATTCTCCTAAAGGAGACCTCCAGAACTGCTCAGAAATCGGTAATTCCAGAGGCAGGGTGCAGGCTCCTGACTGCCCTTTGCCAGCCTTGCAGAGACATTCCTAGATTCCAGCGTTATTTTCCATGAAGGAGCAGGCTTCGGGAATATGTCAGACTTGACTGGCGCCTTATTGGCCTCAGCTCAGCTCTTGCCTTTCCTTTCAAACTAGGACAAGGGCCCACTTTATGAAAGGTAAGGGTCCTCTTCTTTCCAAACTGCCAAGGGCTACTGCAATGAGACCTCTGTCAAGGCGAGGGAAGCGTAAGCTGATGGATTCTCAAGCAGGTGCTTTGCCACAAAGCATCAGCACCCCACGGAAAGAATCTGGCTGCCTTTGCCCCTATGTTGCGTGTGTAGCTACACACACAGAGGTGTCTCGATAGGAGCCAAGAATGTTCCTGAGAGAGGAGGTTCACTGTTGGGGGCCAGAGTGAGGCACTCCGCCCATGGCAAAGGTCATGAGGAAGGAGGCTCGACATACGCAAAGGCGGGATCGAGCCTCAGGAGTCCCCCTGGAAATCCTCGAGCATCTACCCCCATAACCAGAGCCTGCCTACCTTACTACTTTGTGCTCTCACCTACACCTCTGACTTTACGGGGGGCTGTCCCCCACCACCTCTTTCGGAGAAGGAGTTAACCTAGAGCTCCAGTTGATAAAAACCCCTGGGTGTGACAAGAGTGTTTTAACCTACAAACTCCTCTGAAGGTTCTCTAGCCTGCCTGACAGGCTTGTCCGGCCACATGTGATTGCTCACAGCCTCCCAACCATGAGAGGCACGAGATGCTTTAAACCTTCTAAAAACAGGTTCCTTAGAAAAGTTAGAAAATTATTAGTATAAGTATAATGGGCTGATTAGAAATCATATTGGTGAAGGGTTTTTCATTTGTTGAGCTGATGTTTACTGCTAAGTCTCCACATCCCCTGCCCTTATACACATTAATGAATATATAGAAGAAATAAGTATTAACCTTTGATATAAATCATGTTAGACCTTAGGCTAAGTAAATTCTTTCCTTAACTAAAACCCACTACACCCTCACCCTATAGGAATGTAACTTTATTTGGGTGGCGTCTGTTTTAAGAATAATCACCCCTGGAGAAATAAGTGTCCTGGTTGACTGACCGCTGTCACAAGGAGAGGGTCGTAAATTGTCAGCAGGCCCCCCGGCCAGAAGATGATGTAACACCCCTAAGACCTCTGTATACTTTTGTATGAAGCACCTGACTTTGATAAAAGTCAGGACTGCTGGCCCCACGTGACTTTTGCATAACATCTCAGTGTATAAAAGTAGACCATGGAAAATAAAGAATTGGGATCAGTTTCTCGAAATACTGGTCTCCCCATGTCTCTCTCTCTCTCTCACTCTGGTTGAGTCTCCATCTGGAGCGCGGAACCCACCAAGCTTACTAATTTTGCCTGGGCTTCTAAGATCCGACCGGGGAGGCCTCAGTGTCTCCTCTCCTTCGGGAGAACGGAAGGACGCCTGCGGCCTACGTAAGTGGTGCAAGCTTCTTGTCTTGAAGTTTTATTGGTCCCCCGCGTAAACCAAGCTACTCAGCCTCTTTTCTCCACTGAATTTTCCTACTGAGCTATCCTCATTTTATTACTCTTTATATCCTTAATTAACGTTTAATTAAGCAGTTGTTCCCTGACCCTCGCCTACGCCGTCTCTGCTTCAAATACCCTGGATCAGCTGGGGCTGGACCCCGGCAGTTTACTAGAGATCTCCTACAGAGCATAGACCTGTCCATTTGGTTTTGCCTTCCCCTGTGAGTTGGGTCCCGGAGGTCCACCCCAACTCCAGGGAAACAGCCCCTGAGAAAAGATCTCCAGGAACTGCTTTCCGCCCAGGCTGGGAAACGCTGTTCACAGGAAGTAAGGCAAGCGAGCCTCCTGAAGGGAAATAGAGGCCTTACTGTCCCTGGAGGAGCAGGCTGCCAGAGTGTGTGACACCTGACTGGTGCCTTACTGGCCTCAGCTCCGCTATTGCATGTTCATCTGAACTTGAACCCAGGCCTACTTGGAGGTGTTTGTGTGCCGATTTCCAGAAACTGCGAAGGGCTACAGCAATGATAACTCTCTCAGTGGTAAGGGAGAGCATTGTGTGGATTCTCAATTTGTTGTTTGAACGACAGCGTCAAAGCTGCACAGAGAGAATCAGGTCTCTGTGTCTCTATGTTGGCTATGCAGCTTCCCACACAGAGATGTCCCCATTGGAGCCAAGAACATTCCCCATAGACTGAGGTTCACTAGAGCACTCCTAGAGAGCAAAGACTTATCCATGCGGTTTTCCCTTCCCCTGTGCATGTGGGTCTCCGGGATCGGCCCCTGCTCCGTGGAAACAGCCTCTGAGAAAAGATCTCCAAGAACCTCTTATCCCCCAGGCTGGGAAGCGGAGTTCGCAGGAGGTGGGATAAGCAAGCTTCCTTCGGCAAGAAGAGACAGCCAACCGGCCTGTGTTTGGAAGCCTATATTTGCAAGGAATGGGTTAGTTTCTCCTGACCGAGACCGCCAGATGTGCTGAGAAGATAGAAATTCCAGAGGCAGGGTCGAGGTTCCTGACGGCCCTTTGCCAGCCTTGCAAAGACATTCCCAGATTCTAACGTTATTTTCCATGAAGGAGCAGGCATCGGGAATATGTCAGACTTGACTGGCGCCTTACTGGCCTCAGCTCAGCTACTGCCTTTCCATTCAAACAAGGACAAGGGCCTACTTGGTGAAGGGTAAGGGTCTGCTTCTTTCCAAACTGCCAAGGACTACAGCAATGAGACCTCTGTCAAGGTGAGGGAAGCCTATGCGGATGGATTCTTAGCAGGTGCTTTGCCACAAAGCATCAGCACCCACGGAGAGAATCAGACTCCCTTTGCCACTATGTTGGGTGTGTAGCTTCATGCACAGAGGTGTCTCTGTAGAAGCCAAGAATGTTCCTGAGAGATGAGGTTCACTAGAGCTCTCCTACAGAGCATAGACCTGTCCATGTGGCTTTGTCTTCCCCTGTGAGTTGGGCCCCCGAGGTCCGACCCAGCTCCAGGGAAACAGCCCCTGAGAAAAAATCTCCAGGAACAGCTTTGCGCCCAGGCTGGGAAATGCAGTTCACAGGAGGCAAGGCAAGCGAGCCTCCTGCAGGGAAAAAGAGGCCTTACTGCTCCTGGACGATCAGGCTGCAAGAGTCTGTGAGACCTCACTTGTGCCTTACTGGCCTCAGCTCCGCCGTTGCCTGTTGTTCCGAGCTAGGACCCAGGCCTACTTGGAGAAGGGTTAGGGTGCGGATTTCTACAAACTGTCAAGGACGACAGCAATGAGAATTCTCTTAGCAGTAAGGGAGAGCATTGTATGGATTCTCAAGCTGTTGTTTGAATGACAGCTTCAGAGCTACACAGAGAGAATCAGGCTCTCTGTTCCCCTATTTTGGCTGTGCAGCTTCACACACAGAATTTGACTCTGTTGGAGCCAGAAATATTCCTGAAAGACTTAGGCTCACCAAAGCTGTCCTCCAGAGCAAAGACATTGGATGTGGTTTTGCCTTCCCTTGTCAGTATGGGTCCCCTAGCTTGGCCCCAGCTCCGGGGATACAGCCTCTGAAAAAAATCTTCCAAGAAGCGATTTTCCTCCAGGCTGTTAAGCGGAATTCGCAGTTTGCAAGTTAAGGAAGCCTGCTTCGTGGAAGAGCAAGCAGCCAACTGGCCCTGTGTTAGGAAGCCTGTATTTGAAAGGAATGGGTTAGCTTCTACAGCGGGAGAACCTCAGATCTGCTCAGGGGACTGAAATACTAGAGTCAGGGTCGAGGTTCTCCCTTGTCCTTTGCGCACCTTGCAAAGACATTCCTAGCTTCTAGCGTTAGTGTCCCTGTAGTAGCAGGCTGCAGGAGCGTGTGATAAATGACTGCCGCGTTCCTGTCCTCAGCTCCGCTATTGACTTTCTATTCGAACTAGAACCCAGGCCTACTTTGAGAGGGGTTAGGGTCCAGTGTTTTCAAACTGCCAAGGGCTACGGCAATGCGAGCTCTGTCAGAGGTAAGAAAAGAGCAATTGGTTGGATTCTTCAGCTGCTGCGTGGCTGCACAGCTTCCGCGCCGCATGGAGAGCATGAGGCTCCTTGTGGCCCTATTTTGGGTATGCAGCAACATGCACACAGAGTGTCTGTGTTCACTTATGTACAGGCTTATGTACACTAGAGCTCTCCTACAGAGCGAAGACCACTCAGTGGGCTCCAAGAGATACCTGTCGCGACTCGAGAAGAGAGTGGAGTCCTTTGCTTCCCCTCGAGATGAGGCCTGACTCCCCGGGTGAGTATGGAATGCAACCCCAAATCCCTGTCGCCTATGGAGAGGAACATTAAGTCCTGGATACAAGCCTAGATGAGGTCTAGTTTGCACTTCAGTGAACGGAGCCCAATCCCCAGCTCTCCCTGGCAACTCAAATGGAAGATTAGACTTCCTGGGCCAACACAAGAGGAAGCCTGAATTCCCCGTCGTAACTCGAGAATCCCACCGCAACTCGAGAAAAACCAAGTGCTTCCCTCGTCATCGCAAGATGAGGCCCTTTGTCCGCTACAGCATCTCAAGAGAAGTCCCACGTTCCATCCTGAAATGCGAAACGGTACTTGGCACCCTTGATGCGACCCCAAAAGTTCCGCGACATACCAGACTCACTCAAGGGGAACACCGAGGTTCCCGGCACCACTTCATCTGAGCCCCTTCTCCTCTCCTGATTGCGACAGGAGAGTCGACTCCCCTTATCTGTCTGCAAGGGGTTCCCGACCTTCCGGGCGCACCTCAGGATGAGGCCGGTCTCATGAGGAAGTTCGAGACGTAGCCTCGTGGGTGGTGCCACATGCCGAAAGACCCCAATTTCACGGTCCACTCTTGAAAAGAACCCGATGCCAGCACACCTCTTTGAAGGAAAACCTGTGGATGAAGGCACAAGACGAAGGGGCACTGACACCCGCGTGCATCGTCCAGAAAAACCCGCAGGTCCCACAGACATTTCGACAAGTGGACTGTCACCCTGTAAACAAATCGAAAGGCAAACGAAGGTCCACTTCCTCAACAGAAGACTAGGTGTGACTCTCTTGTGCCTACTCTGCAGGGACCATGGGATCCGAGTCAGAAACGGAGAGGAAGCCTGAGGTTCCTGCGTCCACTCGAGATGAGGCCCTCTTCCATTGCACCACACCCAGTGGAGTCCCGAGAGGCCCCTACCAACTCCACATTATCCCTGAGTTCTCACAGGCACAATGAGAAGCTCCCTGAGGTCACAGGCACAAGTTGAGGGAACCCTGGGTTTTCTGCCGCGACTCGAGAAAGACCGCGAGGGTGCTTCAAAATGTCTTGAGTCGCGATTCCCCTACCATGACTCGAGAGCCATGACACGCTACCCCTCGCCACGTGCATGGACACCTGACTTCCCTGGCGCCGCACAAGAGGCTCCCTGAGATCCTCGTCGTGCCTTGGGAGAAAACCCCCACGGGCGCCGCAGCTCCAGGAAACCCATGAGACGCACCCGTCCTCGCGAGCTGAGGGCCTTCTTTTCCTGCATGGCCTGGAGAACAATCCCGGGTCCTCTCTCCAAACGGAAGAGGAGGCTGGATGCCCTTGAGGCCGCTCAGGGGGCTGCAAAGGACCGCGTCGCGACTCGAGAGGAGAGCGGGGTCCTTGGCTTCCCCTCGAGACGAGGCCTGACTCCCCGGGGGAGCCTGGAATGCAACCCCGAGATCCCTGCCTTCCCTGGAGAGGAATATTAGTTCCCGGACACACGCCTAGGTGAGGTCTCTTCGGCCCTGCAGTGACCCGAGCGCAACCCCCAGCTTTCTCTCACAACGCGAGGGGAAGATTGGGCTTCCCAGGGCCAACCCAAGAGGAAGCCTGAGATCCCCGTCGTAACTCGAGAATCCCGCCGCAACTCGAGAAAAACCACGTGGTTCCCACGTCTCCGAAAGATGAGGCCCTTGCCCGCGAAGGCGTCTCAAGGGAAGACCCCTGTTCCGCCCTGAAGGGCGAAACGGTCCCTGACAGCCTTCCTGCGACCCCCAAAAGTTCCCCTACACGCCGGGTTCCCTCGAGGGCAACACCGAGGGTCCCGGCACTTCTTCATCTGAGCCCCTTCTCCCCTCCTGATCGCGACAGGAGATTCGATTCCCCTGAGTGGTCTGGAAGGGGTTCCCGGCCTTACCGCCGCACCTCAGGATGAGGCCGGTCTCACGAGGAAATTCGAGACGAGCCACGTGGGTGGTGCCACATGCCGAACGCCCCCGATTCCCCGGTCAGCTCTTGAGAAGGACCCGAGGCCCGGACCCCTTTTCGAAGGCAACCCTGTGGGTGAAGGCACAACACGAAGGGGCACTGCCTCCCCCGTGCATCGTCCGCAAAGACCCGCGGGTTCCACACACAGCTCGACCAGGGGCCTGAAACCCCCTGAGCAACTCGTGAGGGAAGCGGGGTTCCCTTCCTCAGACAAGACGAGGCCTGACTCTCCTGGCCCAACTCTGCAGGGACCCTGCGGTCGGAGTCCGAAACGGAGAGGAAGCCTGAGGTTCCTGCCTCCCCTCGAGGTGAGGCCCTCTTCCGTTGCGCCAGACCCAGCGGAGTCCCGAGAGTCCCCGCCAACTCCACAGGATCCCTCGCCTCTCAGAGGCACCCTGGGAAGTTCCCTAAGGACCCCGGCAGAAGGCGAGGGAAACGAGGGTTTCCCGCCGCCCCCCGAGAAAGACCTCGAGAGTCCTTCTTCAACGCGTCTCGAGGCCCTAGTCCCCTCCCGTGACTCGAGAGACATGACTCGCTCCCCCTCGACACGCTCATGGAGATCTGACTTCCCTGGCGCCGCACAAGAGGCTCCCTGAGATCCTCGTCGTGCCTCGGGAGAAAACCCCCACGGGCGCTGCAGCTCGAGGAAACCCCTGAGACGCCCCCGTCCTCGCGAGCTGAGGGCCTTCTTTTCCTGCATGGCCTGGAGAGCAATCCCGGGTCCTCTCTCCAAACGGAAGAGGACGCTGGACTCCCTCGAGGCCGCTCAGGGGGCTCCCAGAGAATCGCGTCGCGCCTCCAGAGGAGGGCGGAGTCTTTGGCTTCTCCTCGAGACGAGGCCTGACTCCCCAGGGGAGCCTGGAATGCAACCCCGAGATCCCTGCCTTCCCTGGAGAGGAATATTAGGTCCTGGACACACGCCTAGGTGAGGTTTCTTCGGCCCTGCAGTGACTCGAGCGCAACCCCCAGCTTTCCCTCGGAACTCGAGGGAAAGATAGGGCTTCCCAGAGCCAACCCAAGAGGAAGCCTGAGATCCCCGTCTTAACTCGAGAATGCCGCCACATCTCGAGAAACACCACGTGGTTCCCACCTCTTGGCAAGATGAGGCGCTTGCCCGCGATGGCGTCTCAAGGGACGTACCCTGTTGCGCCCTGAAGGGTGAAACGGTCCCTGACAGCCTTCATGTGACCCCCAAAAGTTCCCCGACACGCCGGCTTCCCTCGAGGGGAACACCGAGGGTCCCGGCACCGCTTCCTCTGAGTCCCTTCTCCCCTCCTGATCGCGACAGGAGAGGCGATTACCCTGCGTGGTCTGGAAGGGGTTCCCAACATTCCCTGGCGCACCTCAGGATGAAGCCGGTCTCACGAGGAAATTCGAGACGAGCCACGTGGGTGGCGAAAAATGCCGAACGCCCCCGATTCCCCGGTCCGGGCTTGAGAAGTACCCGAGGCCAGGACCTTTCCTCGAAGGCAACCCTGTGGGTGAAGGCACAACACGAAGGGGCACTGCCACCCCCGTGCATCGTCCGCAAAGACCCTCGGGTTCCACACACAGCTCGACGGGGTGCCTGAGACCCCCCTGAGCAACTCGAGAGGCCAGCGGGGTTCCCTTCCTCAGACAAGACGAGGCCTGACTCTCCTGTCCCAACTCTGCAGGGACCCTGCGGTCGGAGTCCGAAACGGAGAGGAAGCCTGAGGTTCCTGCCTCCCCTCGAGGTGAGGCCCTCTTCCGTTGCGCCAGACCCAGCGGAGTCCCGAGGGGCCCCGCCACCTCCACAGGATCCCTCGCCTCTCAGAGGCACCCTGGGAAGTTCCCTAAGGTCCCCGGCAGAAGGCGAGGGAAACGAGGGTTTCCCGCCGCCCCCCGACAAAGACCTCGAGAGTCCTTCTTCAACGCGTCTCGAGGCCCTAGTCCCCTCCTGTGACTCGAGAGCCAGGATGCGCTCCTCCTCGCCACGCGCATGGAAACCTGACTTCCCTGGCGCCGCACGAGAGGCTCCCTGAGATCCTCGTCGTGCCTCGGGAGAAAACCCCCACGGGCGCCGCAGCCCGAGGAAACCCTTGAGACGCCCACGTCCTCGCGAGCTGAGGGCCTTCTTTTCCTGAATGGCCTGGAGAGCAATCCCGGGTCCTCTCTCCAAACGGAAGAGGAGGCTGGACTCCCTTGAGGCCGCTCAGGGGGCTCCAAGAGACCCGCGTCGCGACTCGAGAGGAGAGCGGAGTCCTTGGCTTCCCCTCGAGACGAGGCCTGACTCCCCGGGGGAGCCTGGAATGCAACCCCGAGATCCCTGCCTTCCCTGGAGAGGAAAATTAGGTCCCGGACACACGCTTAGGTGAGGTCTCTTAGGCCCTGCAGTGACTCGAGCGCAACCCCCAGCTTTCCCTCGCAACCCGATGGGAAGATTGGGCTTCCCAGGGCCAACCCATGGGGAAGGCTGAGATCCCCGTCGTAACTCGAGAATGCCGCCGCAACTCGAGAAAAACCACGTGGTTCCCACCGCTTGGCAAGATGAGGCCCTTGCCCGCGACGGCGTCTCAAGGGAAGTCCCCTGTTCCGCCCTGAAGGGCGAAACGGTCCCTGACAGCCTTCCTGCGACCCCCAAAAAGCCCCTGGACATGCCGGGTTCCCCCGAGGGGAACACCGAGGGTCCCGGCACCGCTTCCTCTGAGCCCCTTCTCCCCTCCTGATCGCGACAGGAGAGGCGATTCCCCTGCGTGGTCTGGAAGGGGTTCCCGGCCTTCCCGGCGCACCTCAGGAGGAGGCCGGTCTCACGAGGAAATTCGAGACGAGCCACGTGGGTGGGTCCACATGCCGAACGCCCCCGATTCCCCGGTCCGCTCTTGAGAAGGACCCGAGGCCCGGACCCCTCTTCGAAGGCAACCCTGTGGGTGAAGGCACAACACGAAGGGGCACTGCCACCCCCGTGCATCGTCCGCAAAGACCCGCGGGTTCCACACACAGCTCGACGAGGGGCCTGAGACCCCCTGAGCAACTCGAGAGGCCAGCGGGGTTCCCTTCCTCAGACAAGACGAGGCCTGACTCTCCTGTCCCAACTCTGCAGGGACCCTGCGGTCGGAGTCCGAAACGGAGAGGAAGCCTGAGGTGCCTGCCTCCCCTCGAGGTGAGGCCCTCTTCCGTTGCGCCAGACCCAGCGGAGTCCCGAGGGGCCCCGCCACCTCCACAGGATCCCTCGCCTCTCATAGGCACCCGGGGAAGTTCCCTAAGGTCCCCGGCAGAAGGCGAGGGAAACGAGGGTTTCCCGCCGCCCCCCGAGGAAGACCTCGAGAGTCCTTCTTCAACGCGTCTCGAGGCCCTAGTCCCCTCCCGTGACTCGAGAGCCAGGACGCGCTCCCCCTCGCCACGCTCATGGAGACCTGACTTCCCTGGCGCCGCAGGAGAGGCTGCCTGAGATACTCGTCGTGCCTCGGGAGAAAACCCCCACGGGAGCCGCAGCTCGAGGCAACCCCTGAGACGCCCTCGTCCTCGCGAGCTGAAGGCCTTCTGTTCCTACATGGCCTGGAGAGCAATCCCGGGTCCTCTCTCCAAACGCAAGAGGAGGCTGGACTCCCTTGAGGCCGCTCAGGGGGTTCCAAGAGACCCGCGTCGCGACTCGAGAGGGGAGCGGAATCCTTGGCTTCCCCTCGAGACGAGGCCTGACTCCCCGGGGGAGCCTGGAATGCAACCCCGAGATCCCTGCCTTCCCTGGAGAGGAAAATTAGGTCCCGGACACACGCTTAGGTGAGGTCTCTTCGGCCCTGCAGTGACTCGAGAGCAACCCCCAGCTTTCCCTCGCAACCCGAGGGGAAGATTGGGCTTCCCAGGGCCAACCCAAGGGGAAGGCTGAGATCCCCGTCGTAACTCGAGAATGCCTCCGCAACTCGAGAACAACCACGTGGTTCCCACCGCTTGGCAACATGACGCCCTTGCCCGCGACGGCGTCTCAAGGGAAGTCCCCTGTTCTGCCCTGAAGGGCGAAACGGTCCCTGACAGCCTTCCTGCGACCCCCAAAAGTCCCCCGACACGCCGGGTTGCCCCGAGGCGAACACCGAGGGTCCCGGCACCGCTTCCTCTGAGCCCCTTCTCCCCTCCTGATCGCGACAGGAGAGGCGATTCCCCTGCGTGGTCTGGAAGGGGTTCCTGGCCTTCCCGGCGCACCTCAGGATGAGGCCGGTCTCACGAGGAAATTCGAGACGAGCCACGTGGGTGGTGCCACATGCCGAACGCCCCCGATTCCCCGATCCGCTCTTGAGAAGGACCCGAGGCCCGGACCCCTCTTCGAAGGCAACCCTGTGGGTGAAGGCACAACACGAAGGGGCACTGCCACCCCCGTGCATCGTCCGCAAAGACCCGCGGGTTCCACACACAGCTCGACGAGGGGCCTGAGACCCTCTGAGCAACTCGAGAGGCCAGCGGGGTTCCTTTCCTCAGACAAGACGAGGCCTGACTCTCCTTTCCCAACTCTGCAGGGACCCTGCGGTCGGAGTCCGAAACGGAGAGGAAGCCTGAGGTGCCTGCCTCCCCTCGAGGTGAGACCCTCTTCCGTTGCGCCAGACCCAGCGGAGTCCCGAGGGGCCCCGCCACCTCCACAGGATCCCTCGCCTCTCAGAGGCACCCTGGGAAGTTCCCTAAGGTCCCCGGCAGAAGGCGAGGGAAACGAGGGTTTCCCGCCGCCCCCCGAGAAAGACCTCGAGAGTCCTTCTTCAACGCGTCTCGAGGCCCTAGTCCCCTCCCGTGACTCGAGAGCCAGGACACGCTCCCCCTCGCCACGCGCATGGAGACCTGACTTCCCTGGCGCCGCACGAGAGGCTCCCTGAGATCCTCGTCGTGCCTCGGGAGAAAACCCCCACGGGCGCCGCAGCTCGAGGAAACCCCTGAGACGCCCCCGTCCTCGCGAGCTGAGGGCCTTCTTTTCCTGCATGGCCTGGAGAGAAATCCCGGGTCCTCTCTCCAAACGAAAGAGGAGGCTGGACTCCCTTGATGCCGCTCAGGGGGCTCCAAGAGACCCGCGTCGCGACTCGAGAAGAGAGCGGAGTCCTTGGCTTCCCCTCGAGACGAGGCCTGACTCCCCGGGGGAGCCTGGAATGCAACCGCGAGATCCCTGCCTTCCCTGGAGAGGAAAATTAGGTCCCGGACACACGCTTAGGTGAGGTCTCTTCGGCCCTGCAGTGACTCGAGCGCAACCCCCAGCTTTCCCTCGCAACCCGAGGGGAAGATTGGGCTTCCCAGGGCCAACCCAAGGGGAAGGCTGAGATCCTCGTCGTAACTCGAGAATGCCGCCGCAACTCGAGAACAACCACGTGGTTCCCACCGCTTGGCAAGATGAGGCCCTTGCCCGCGACGGCGTCTCAAGGGAAGTCCCCTGTTCCGCCCTGAAGGGCGAAACGGTCCCTGACAGCCTTCCTGCGACCCCCAAAAGTCCCCCGACACGCCGGGTTCCCCCGAGGGCAACACCGAGGGACCCGGCATCGCTTCCTCTGAGCCCCTTCTCCCCTCCTGATCGCGACAGGAGAGGCGATTCCCCTGCGTGGTCTGGAAGGGGTTCCCGGCCTTCCCGGCGCACCTCAGGATGAGGCCGGTCTCACGAGGAAATTCGAGACGAGCCACGTGGGTGGGGCCACATGCCGAACGCCCCCGATTCTCCGGTCCGCTCTTGAGAAGGACCCGAGGCCCGGACCCCTCTTCGAAGGCAACCCTGTGGGTGAAGGCACAACACGAAGGGGCACTGCCACCCCCGTGCATCGTCCGCAAAGACCCGCGGGTTCCACACACAGCTCGACGAGGGGCCTGAGACCCCCTGAGCAACTCGAGAGGCCAGCGGGGTTCCCTTCCTCAGACAAGACGAGGCCTGACTCTCCTGGCCCAACTCTGCAGGGACCCTGCGGTCGGAGTCTGAAACGGAGAGGAAGCCTGAGGTGCCTGCCTCCCCTCGAGGTGAGGCCCTCTTCTGTTGCGCCAGACCCAGCGGAGTCCCGAGGGGCCCCGCCACCTCCACAGGATCCCTCGCCTCTCAGAGGCACCCTGGGAAGTTCCCTAAGGTCCCCGGCAGAAGGCGAGGGAAACGAGGGTTTCCCGCCGCCCCCCGAGAAAGACCTCGAGAGTCCTTCTTCAACGCGTCTCGAGGCCCTAGTCCCCTCCCGTGACTCGAGAGCCAGGACGCGCTCCCCCTCGCCACGCGCATGGAGACCTGACTTCCCTGGCGCCGCACGAGAGGCTCCCTGAGATCCTCGTCGTGCCTCGGGAGAAAACCCCCACGGGCGCCGCAGCTCGAGGAAACCCCTGAGACGCCCCCGTCCTCGCGAGCTGGGGGCCTTCTTTTCCTGCATGGCCTGGAGAGCAATCCCGTGTCCTGTCTCCAAAGGGAAGAGGATCCTGGACTCCCTTGAGGCCGCTCAGGGGGCTCCAAGAGACCCGCGTCCGACTCGAGAGGAGAGCGGAGTCCTTGGCTTCCCCTCGAGACGAGGTCTGACTCCCCGGGGGAGCCTGGAATGCAACCCTGAGATCCCTGCCTTCCCTGGAGAGGAATATTAGGTCCCGGACACACGCCTAGGTGAGGTCTCTTCAGCCCTGCAGTGACTCGAGCGCAACCCCCAGCTTTCCCTCGCAACCCGAGGGGAAGATTGGGCTTCTCAGGGCCAACCCAAGGGGAAGGCTGAGATCCCCGTCGTAACTCGAGAATGCCGCCGCAACTCGAGAACAACCACGTGGTTCCCACCTCTTGGCAAGATGAGGCCCTTGCCCGCGACGGCGTCTCAAGGGAAGTCCCCTGTTCCGCCCTGAAGGGCGAAACGGTCCCTGACAGCCTTCCTGCGACCCCCAAAAGTCCCCCGACACGCCGGGTTCCCCCGAGGGCAACAACGAGGGACCCGGCATCGCTTCCTCTGAGCCCCTTCTCCCCTCCTGATCGCGACAGGAGAGGCGATTCCCCTGCGTGGTCTGGAAGGGGTTCCCGGCCTTCCCGGCGCCCCTCAGGATTAGGCCGGTCTCACAAGGAAATTCGAGACGAGCCACGTGGGTGGTGCCACATGCCGAACGCCCCCGATTCCCCGGTCCGCTCTTGAGAAGGACCCGAGGCCCGGACCCCTCTTCGAAGGCAACCCTGTGGGTGAAGGCACAACACGAAGGGGCACTGCCACCCCCGTGCATCGTCCGCAAAGACCCGCGGGTTCCACACACAGCTCGACGAGGGGCCTGAGACCCCCTGAGCAACTCGAGAGGCCAGCGGGGTGCCCTTCCTCAGTTAAGACGAGGCCTCACTCTCCTGTCCCAACTCTGCAGGGACCCTGCGGTCTGAGTCCGAAACAGAGAGGAATCCTGAGGTTCCTGTCTCCCCTCGAGGTGAGGCCCTCTTCCATTGCACCAAACCCAGATGAGTCGCGAGAGGCCCCTCCCAACTCCACAGTATCCCTGAATTCTCAGAGGCACCTTGAGAATCTACCTGAGGTCACCGGCTCAAGTCCAGGGAACCCAGGGTTTCCTGCTGCGACCCGAGAAAGACCTTGAGAGTCCTTCGGCGCGTCTTGAGGCCCGATTCCCCTACCATGACTCGCGAGCAAATACCCGCTCCCCATCGCCATGCACATGGAGACCTGACTTCCCTGACTCCTGAAGAGAGTCTCCCTGAGCTCCCCGTCGTACCTCTTCGGAAACTCCATTCAGGCACCGCAGCTCGAGAAAACCCACGATACGCCCCCGTCATCACGAGATGAGGGACTTGTTTCCTGCCTGGCATGGAGAGCAAAACCGAGTCCTCTCTCCAGACTCCACAGGAGGCTTGACTCTCTTTAGGCCTCTCAGTTGGCTCCAAGAGATACCAGTCAGGACCTGAAGGGAGAGCAGAGTCCTTTGCTTCCCCTCGAGACGAGGCCTGACTCCCCGTGTGAGTCTGGAATGCAACCCCGAGTTCCTGTCACACCTGGAGAGGAAAACTCGGTCCTGGACACAAGCCTAGATGAGGTCTGTTTTGCACTGCAGTTACTAGAGAGCAATCGCCAGCTCTCCCTCGCAAATCGAATTGAAGATTGCACTTCCCTGGGCCAATACAATTGGAAGCCTGAATTCGACATCGTAACTCGAGAATCCCACCGAAACTCGAGAAAATCCACGTGGTTCCCCCATCAGCGCTAGATGAGGCCCTTGCCCGCTACAGTGACTCAAGAGAAGCCCCACGTTCTGTCTTGAAGTGCGAAACGTTACTTGGCACCCTTGATGCAATCTCAAAATTCCCCGACATACCAGTCTCACTCGAAAGGAACACCGAGGTTCCCGGAACCACTTCATTTGAGCTCCTTCTCCCCTCGTGATCGCGACAGGAGTGTCGATTCCCCTGCTATGTCTGGAAGGGGTTCCCGACCTTTCCAGCGCGCCTAAGGATGAGGCAGGTCTCACGAGGAAATTCGAGACATAGCCTCGTGGGTGGTGCCACAAGCCGAAAGACCCCGATTTCCCGGTCTGCTCTTGATAAGAACGTGATGCCCTGACACCTTTACGAAGGAAAACCTGTGGATGAAAGCACAACACGAAGGGGCACTGACACCCTCGTGCATCGTCCAGAAAAACCCGCAGGTTACAAACACAGTTCAACAAGTGGTCTGTCACCCTGTGAACAACTCGACAGGCAAGTGGAGTTCCATTCCTCCACACAAGACGAGACCTGATTTTCTGTACCAACTCTGCAGGGAAACTGCGATCCGAGTCAGTACCAGCGACAGGAAACCCAGGAGAGGAAACATGAGGTTCCTGCCTCCACTCGAGATGAGGCTCTCATCCATTGCACCAAACCCAGTGGAGTCCAGAGAGGCCCCTCCCAACTCCACAGTACCCCTGACTTCTCAGAGGCACCCGAGAAGCTCCATGAGGTCACCGGCACATGTCGAGGGAACCCAGGGTTTCCTGCCACAATGGGAAAAAGAACTCGAGAGTCCTACTTCAACGTGTCTTGAAGCCCGACTCTGCTTCCATGGCTCTATAGAAATGACACGCACCCCCTCGCCACGCACATGGAGACCTGACTTCCCTGGCGCCATAAGAGAGGCTCCCTGAGCTCCCTGTTGTACCTCGTGAGAAACCCCACACTGACGCCGCAGCTTGAGAAAACTCACCATACGCCCCTGTCATCGCGAGATGAGGGCCTTCTTTTCCTGCATGGCCTGGAGAGGAATCCCGAATCCTCTTTCCAAACTCCACAGGAGGCTTGACTCCCTTTAGGCCACTTAGTGGGCTCCAAGAGATACCCGTCGCGACTCGAGAGGAGAACGGAGTCCTTTGCTTCCCCTCGAGACAAGGCCTGACTCACCAGGTGGGTCTGGAATGCAACCCCGAGATCCCTGTCTCCCCTGGAGAGGAACATTAGGTCCTGGAAACAAGCCTAGATGAGGTCTCTTTTGCCCTTCTGTAACTCGAGAGCAATCCCCCGCTCTCCCTGACAACTCGAATGGAAGATTGGACTTCCCTGGGCCAACACAAGAGGAAGCCTGAATTCCCCTTCGTAACTCGAGAATCCCGCCGCAACTCGAGAAAAAGCACTTGGTTCCCTCGTCATCACAAGATGAGGCCCTTGCCCGCTACAGCTTCTCAAGAAAAGTCCCACGTTCCGTCTTGAAGTGCAAAACGATACTTGACACCCTTGATGTGACCCCAAAAGTTCCCCGAAATATCGGTCTCACTCGAGGTGAACACCGAGGTTCCCGGCACCAGTTTATCTGAGCCCCTTCTCCCCTCCTGTTCGTGATAGGAGGGTCACTTCCCCTGCTTTGTTTGTAAGGGGTTCCCGACCTTCACGGGGCACTTCAGGATGAGGCCAGTCTCACGAGGAAATTCGAGACGTAGCTCGCGGGTGGTACCACATGCCAAAAGACTATGATTTCCCGGTACGCTCTTGATAAGAACCCAATGCCTGGACACCTCTTCGAAGGCAACCCTGTGGATGAAGGCACAACACAAAGGGGCACTGACACCCTCGTGCATCGTCCGGAAAACCTGCAGGTTCCACATACAGCTCAACAAGTGGCTTGTCACCCCTGAAGAACTCGAGAGGCAAGTGGGGTTTCATTCCTCTACACAAGACGATGCCTGACTCTCCTGTCCCAACTCTGCAGGGACTTTGCGATCCGAATCAGACCAGCGCCAGTGAAGTCACGAGAGGAACGCTGAGGTTCCTGCCTCCACTCGAGATTAGGACCTCTTCCATTGCACGAAACCCAGTGGACTCCCGAGAGATGCGTCCCAGCTCCACAGTATCCCTGACTTCTCAGAGGCACCCTGAGAAGCTCCCTGAGGTCACCAGCACAATTCGAGTGAGCCCAGGGTTTACTGCCGCCACCATAGAAAGAACTCAAGAGTCCTTCTTCAACGCATTTTGAGGCCTGATTCCCCTACCATGACTCGAGGGCAATGACGCGCTCCCTCTGCTACACTCATGAAGCCCTGACTTCCCTGGCGCCACACGAGAGGCTCCCTGAGCTCCCCGTCATACCTCGTGAGAAACCAAACACTGGCGCCACAGATAGAGAAAACCCACGAGACGCCCCCATTTTCGCGACATGACGGCCTTCTTTTCTAGCATGGCCTGGAGAGCAATCCCGAGTCCTCTCTCCAAACTCCACAGTAGGCTTGACTCCCTTTTGGTCACTCAGTGGACTCCAAGACATACCCGTCGCGACTCGAGAGGAGAGCGGAGTCTTTTCCTTCCCCTCGAGGCGAGGCCTGACTCCTCGGGTGTGTCTGATATGTGAACCGGAGATCCCTGTCGCCCCTGGAGAGAAACATTAGGTCCTGGACACAAGCCTAGATGAGGTCTCTTTTTTCCTGCAGTGACTCGAGAGCAATCCCCAACTCTCCCTCGCAACTCGAATGGAAGACTGGACTTCCCTGGGCCAACAGAAGAGGAAGCCTGAATTTCCCGTTGTAACTCAAGAATCCCGCCACAACTCGAGAAAAACCACGTCGTTCCCTCTTCATCGCAAGATGCGGCCATTGCCGCTACAGCGTCTCAAAAGAAGTCTTACGTTCCATCTTGAAGTGCGATACGGTACTTGGCACCTTTGATGCGACCCCAAAAGTTCCCCAACACACTGGTCTCACTGGAGGGGAACACCGAGGTTCCCGGCATCACCTCATCTGTGCCCCTTCTCCCCTCCTGATCGAGACAGGAGGGTCGATTCCCCTGCTTTGTCTGCAAGGGGTTCCGACCTTCCCGGCGCACCTCAGGATGAGGCCGGTCTCACTAGGAAATTCGAGACGTAGCCTGGTGGGTGGTGCCACATGCGGAAAGACCCCGATTTCCCGGTCCGCTCTTAATAGGAACCCGATGCCAGGACGCCTCTTCGAAAGCAAACCTGTGGATGAATGCACAACACGAAGGGGTACTGACATCCCCATGCATAGTACGGAAAAACACGCAGATTCCAAACACAGATCGACAAGTGTCCTGTCATCCCTTGAAGAACTAGAGAGGCATGCGGAGTTCCGTTCCTCCACACAAGAGAAGGCCTGACTCTCCTTTCCCAACTCTGCAGGGACCGTGCGATCAGAGTCAGAAATGTAGATGAAACCTGACGTTCCTGCATCAACTCGAAATGAGGCCCTCTTCCATTGCGCCATACCCAGTGGAGTCCCGAGAGGCCCCTAAAACTCCACAGTATCCCTGATTCTCAGAGGCACCCTCAGAAGTTCTCTGCGGTCACTGGCACAAGTCGAGTGAACCCAGGGTTTCCTGCTGCATTCTGAGAAAGACCTTGACAGTCCTTCTTTACCGCGTCTTGAGGCCCGATACCCTACCATGACTGGAGAGCAATGACGCATTCCCCTCGCCACGCCCATTGAAACCTAACTTCCCTGGCGCCACACGAGAGGCTCCCTGCGCTCCCCGTCCTACCTCATGAAAACCCCACACTGGCACCGCCGCTCGAGAAAACTCACGAGACGCCCCCATCATCGTAAGATGAGGGCCTTCTTTTCCTACATGACCTAGAGAGCAATCCCGAGTCCACTCTCCAAACTCCACTGGAGGCCTGACTCCCTTTAGGCCACTCAGTAGCCTCCAAGAGATACACGTCGCTACTCTAGAGGAGAGCAGAGTCCGTTGCTTCCCCTCGAGCCAAGGCCTGACTACTTGGGTGAGTCTGGAATGGGATCCCGAGATCCGTGTCGCCCCTGTAGAGGAAAACTCGGTCCTGGACACAAGCCTAAATGAGGTCTTTTTTGTCCTGCATTGACTCAAGTGCAATCCCCAGCTCTCCCTCGCAACTCGAATGGATGATTGGACTTCCCTGGGCCAACACAAGAGGAAGCCTGTATTCCCCATTGTAATTCGAGAATCCCGCGGCAACTGGAGAAAAACAACGTGGCTCCTCCGTCATCGAAATATGAGGCCCCTGTCAGCTATAGCGTCTCCAGGGAAGTCCCATGTTCCGTCTTGAAGTGTGAAACGGTACTTGGCACCCTTGATGCGACCCCCAAATTTCCCTGACACCCCGGTCTCACTCGAGGAGAACATGGAGGTTCCCAGCACCGCTTCAGCTGAGCCTCTTCTCCCCTCCTGATGGCGACAGGAGGGTCGATTCCCCTGCTTTGTCTGGAAGGGGTTCCCAGACTTCCCGGCGAACCTCAGGATGAGGCCAGTCTCACGAGGGAAGTCGAGACGTAGCCTCGTGGGTTGTGCCACATGCTGAAAGACCCCGATTTCCTGGTCCGCTATTGATAAGATCCCGATGCCCGGTCACCTCTTCGAAGGTAACCCTGTGGATGAAGGCACAACACGAAGGGGCACTGACACCCCTGTGCATCGTCCCCCAAAACCGCAGGTTCCACATACAACTCGACAGGTGGCCTGTCATCCCGTGAACAACTCGAGAGGCAAGCGGAGTTCCATTACTCCACACAAGACGAGGTCTGACTCTCCTGTCCCAACTCTGCAGGGACCCTGCTATCCGAGTCAGAAATGGAGAGGAACCCTGACGTTACTGCCTCAATCCGAGATTAGGTCCTCTTCAATTGCACCAGTCCCTGTGATGTCCCGAGAAGCCCCTCTCAACTCCACAGTATCCCTGACTTCTCAGAGGAACCCCGCTAAGCTCCCTGAGGTCATGGGCACAAGTCGAGGGAACCCAGGGTTTCCTGCCACACCCCGAGAAATACCTCGAGAGTTCTTCTTCGAAGCGTCTTGAGGCTTGATTACCCTACCATGACTCGAGAGCAATGAGGCGTTCCCCCACGCCACGTCCATGGAGACCTGACTTCCGTGGCACCACAGGAGTCTCCCTGAGCTCCCCGTCCTATCTCGTGAGAAACCCCAACCAGGCACTGCACCTTGAGAAAACCCACGAGACGCCCCCATCATCGCGAGATGAGGGCCTTCTTTTCCTGCATGGCCTAGAGAGCAATCCCGAGTCCTCTCTCCAAACTCCACAGGAGGCTTAACTCCATTTAGGCCACTCTTGGGCTCCAAGGGATACCCGTCGCGACTCGAGAGGAAAGCGGAGTCCATTCATTCCCTTCGAGACGAGGCCTGACTCCCCGGGTGAGTCTGGAATGCAACCCCGAGATCCCTGTCGCCCCTGGAGAGAAAAACTCGGTCCTGGACACAAACCTAGATGAGCTCTATTTTGCCCTGCAGTGACTCGAGAGCAATCTCCAGCTCTCACTTGCAACTCGAATGGAAGATTGGACTTCCCTGGGCCAATACAAGAGGAAACATGTATTCCCCATCGTAACTCAAGAATCCTGCCGCAACTCGAGAAAAAACACGTGGGTCCCCCGTCAGTGCTAGATGAGGCCCTTGCCCACTACAGCATCTCAAGAGAAGTCCCAGGTTCCGTCTTGAAGTGCGAAACGGTACTTGGCACCCTTGATGCAACCAGAAAAGTTACCCGACTTTCACTCAAGGAGAGCACCGAGGTTCCCGGCACTACTTCATCTGAGCCCTTTCTCTCCTCCTGATCCCGAAAGTAGGGTCGATTCCCCTGCTTTGTTTGGAAAGGGCTCCCGGACTTTCCTGCGCGCCTCAGGATGAGGCCGGTCTCACGAGAAAATTCGAGACGTAGCCTAGTGGGTGGTGCAACATGCTGAAAGACCCCAATTTCCCGGTCCGCACTTGAGGAGAACACGATGCCCGGACACCTCTTCGAAGGCAACCCTGTGGATGAAGGCACAACAGGAAGGAGCACTGACGCCCCCGTGCATCTCCGAAAAACCCGCAGGTTCCAAACACATCACGAAAAGTGGTGTTATCCTTGAACAACTTGAGATGTAAGCGGAGTTCCATTCCTCCGCAGAACACGAGACCTGACACTCCTGAGCAAACTCAACAGGGTCCCTGCGATCTGAGTCAGATCCGGCCTCCAGGAAGTCAGGAGCAGAACCCTGAGGTTCCTGCCTCAACTCAAGATGAGGCCCACTTCCATTGCACCAAACCCAGAGGAGTCCCGAGAGGCCTCTCCCAAATCCACAGTATCCCTGACTTTTCAGAGGCACCCTGAGATGCTCCCTGAGGTCACCGGCACAAGTCAAGGGAACCCAGGGTTTCCTGCCGCAACCCTAGAAAGACATCGAGAGTTCTTTTTCAACCCGTCATGAGGCCCGATTCCCCTACCCTGACTTGAGAGCAATGACGCACTCCCCTTGCCCCGCCCATGGAGACCTGACTTCCCTGTTGCCACACGAGAGGCTACCTGAACTCCCCGTCGTACCTCGTGAGAAACCCCACACTGGCGCCGCAGCTCGAGAAAACCCACGAGACGCCCCCGTCATCTCGAGATGTGGGCCTTCTTTTCCTGCATGGCCTGGAGAGCAATCCCGAGTCCTCTCTCCAAACTGAAGAGGAGGGTTGACTCCCTTTAGACAACTCAGTGGGCTCCAAGAGATATGCGTCGCAACTCGAAAGGATAGCCGAGTCCTTTGCTTCCCCTCGAGACGAGGCCTAACTCCCCGGGTGAGTCTGTAATGCAAACCCGAGATCCCTGTCGCCCTTGGAGAGGATCATTGGGTCCTGAACACAAGGCTAGATGAGGTCGCTTTTGCCCTGCAGTAACTCGAGAGCACTCCCCAGCTTTCCCTCGCAACCCGAATGGAAGATTGGACCTCCCTGGGCCAACACAAGAGGAAGCCTGAATTCCCAGGAGTAATTCGAGAATTCCGCCTCAACTTGAGAAAAACCACGTGGTTCCCCCGTCATTGCAAGATGAGGCCCTTGCCCGCTCCAGCGTCTCAAGAGTAGTCCCACGTTCTGTCTTCAAGTGCGAAATGATATTTGGCACCCTTAATGCTACCCCAAAAGTTCCCCGACATACGGGTCGCACTAGAGGGGAACACCGAGGTTCCTGGCACCACTTCATCTGAGCCCCTTCTCCCCTCCTGATCGCGAAAGGAGGGTCAATTCCCCTGCTTTGTCCTCAAGGGGTTCCCGACCTTCTCCACGCACCTCAGATGAGGCTGTCTCACGAGGAAATTCGAGACGTAGCCTCGATGGTGGTGCCACATGCCGAAAGACCGCGATTTCCTGATCCGCTCTTGATAAGAACGCGATGCCCAGACACCTATTCGAAGATAGTGTGGATGAAGGCACAACACGAAGGGGCACTGACACCCCCGTGCATCGTCCGGAAAAGACCGCAGGTTACTCATACAGCTCAACAAGTGCCTGTCACCCAGTGAACAACTCGAGAGGCAAGCGGAGGTCCATTCCTGCACACAAGACAAGGCCTGACTCACCTCTCCCAACTATGCAGGGGGCTGCGATCGGAATCAGAAATGGAGAGGAAACCTGAGGTTCCTGCCTCCCCTCGAGATGAGGCCCCCTTCCATTTCACCAAACCCAGTGGAGTCCCGAGAGGTCTTTCCCAACTCCACAGTATCCCTGACTTCTCAGAGGCACCCGGAGAATCTCCCTGAGGTCACCGGCACAAGTCGAGGGAACCCAGGTATTCTTGCCAAGACCCGAGAGAGATCTTGAGAGTCCTTCAACGCGTCTAGAGGCCTGATTCCCCTACCATGACTCGAGAGCAATGACGCGCTCCCCCTCGCCACACGCATCGAGACCTAACTTCCCTGGCGCCACACAAGAGGCTCCCTGAGCTCCCCGTGGTACCTCCTGAGAAACCAACACAGGCGCTGCAGCTCGGTAAAACCACCGAGACCCCCCCCCCCCGTCATCGTGAGATGAGGGCCTTCTTTTCCTGCATGTCCTGGAGTGCAATCCCGAGTCCTCTCTCCAAACTCCAGAGGAGGCTTGACTCCCTTTAGTCCACTCAGTGGGCTCCAAGAAATACACGTCGCGACTCGAGAAGAGAGAGAAGTCCTTTGTTTCCCCTCGAGAGGACGCCTGACTCCTGGGTGAGTCTAGAATGCAACCCCAAGATCCCAGTCATCCCTTGAGAGGAACATTAGGTCCTAGACACAAGCCTGGATGAGGTTTCTTTTGCCCTGCAGTGACTCGAGCACAACCCCCAGCTCTCCCTCGCAACTCGAATGGAAGATTGGGCTTCCCTGGGCCAACACAAGAGGAAGCCAGAAATCCCCTTCGTAACTCGAGAATCCCACCGCAACTCGAGAAAAACCACGTGTTTCCAACGTCATCCCAAGATGAGGCCCTTGCTGCTATGGCGTCTCAAGAAAAGAACCACGTTCCGTCTTGAAGTGCGAAACGGTACTTTGCACCCTTGATGCGACACCAAATGTTCCCGGACACGCCGGTCTCACTCGACAGGAACACCGAGGTTCCCGCACCACTTCATATGAGCACCTTCTCCCCTCCTGTTCGAGACAGGAGGGTCTATTCCCCTGCTTTGTTTGGAAGGGGTTCCCCACATTCCCGGCGCACCTCAGGATGAGGCCAGTCTCACGAGGAAATTCGAGACGTAGCGTCGTGGGTGGTGTCACATGCCGAAATACCCCGATTTCCCGGCCCACTCTTGAGAAGAACCCGATGCCCAGACACCTCTTCGAAGGCAACCCTGTGGACGAAGGCACAAAACGAAGGGTCACTGACACTCCCGTGCATCATTCGGTAAAAGCCGCAGGTTCCACACACAGCTCGACAAGAGGCCTGTCATCCCATGAACAACTCGAGAGGCAAGCAGAGTTCCATTCCTCCACTCAAGACGAGGCCTGACTCTCCGGTCCCAACTCTGAAGGGACCCTGCGATCGGAGTCCGAAATGGAGAGGAACCCTGAGGTTCCTGACTCCACTCGAGATGAGGCCCTCTTCCATTACACCAAAAACAGTGGAGGCCCGAGAGGCCCCTCCCAAATCCACAGTATCGCGACTTCTCAGAGGCACCCTTAGAAGCTCCCTGAGGTCACTGGCACAAGTCGAAGGAACACAGGGTTTCCTGACACAACCCGAGAAAGACCTCGAAAATCCTCCTTCAACGCATCTTGAATCCCGATTCCCCTGCCATGACTCGAGAGCAATGACGCATTCCCCCTCGCCACTCGCATGGAGACTTGACTTCCCTGGCGCCACACGAGAGGCTCCCTGAGCTCCCCGTCATACCTCGTGAGAAATCCCACACTGGCTCCCCAGCTCCAGAAAACCCACGAGACGCCTCCGTCATCGCGAGATGAAGGCCTTCTTTTCCTGCATGGCCTGGAGAGCAATCTCGAGGCCTCTCTTCAAACTCCACAGGAGGCCTGACTCCCTTTAGGCCACTCTGTGGGCTCCAAGAGATACCCGTTGGGACTCGAGAGGAGAGCGGAATTCTTTGCTTCCCCTATATACCAGGCCTGACTCCTCAGGTGAGTCTGGAATGCAACCCCGAGATCCCTGTTGCCCCTGGAGAGGAACATTAGGTCCTAGACACAAGCATAGATGAGGTCTCATTTGCCCTGAAGTGACTCGAGAGCAATCCCCTGCTCTCCCTCGCACCTCGAATGGAAGAATGGACTTCCCTGGGACAACACAAGAGGAAACCTGAATTCCCCGTCGTAATTCGAAAATCCCGCTGCAACTCGAGGAAAACCACGTGGTTCCCCCGTCATCGCAAGATGAGGCCCTTGCCAGCTACAGCGTCTCAGTAGAAGCCCTACGTTCCATCTTGAAGTTTAAAACGATAATTGGCAACCTTGATGTTAGCACAAAAGTTCCCCGACACCCTGGTCTCACTCGAGGGGAACACCAAGGTTCGGCGCACCGCTTGTTCTGAGCCCCTTATCCCCTCCTGATCGCGACGGGAGGGTCGATTACCCTGCTTTGTCTGGAAGGGGTTCCGGACCTTCCCGGCGCACCTCAGGATGAGGCCGGTCTCACGAGGAAATTCGAGACGTAGCCTTGTGGTTGGTGCCACACGCCGAAAGACCCCGATTTCCCTGTCTGCTCTTGATAAGAACCCAATGCTAGGACACCTCTTCGAAGGCAATCCTGTGGACGAAGGCACAAAACGAAGGGGTCTGACACCCTCCTGCATCGTTGGAAAAGCCCGCAAGTTCCACATACACATCGACAAGTGGCCTGTCACCCCGTGAACAACTCGAGAGGCAAGAGGAGTTAAATTCCTCCACACAAGACGAGGCCTGACTCTCCTGTCCCAACTCTGCATGGACACTGAGATCCGATTCAGAAATGGAGAGGAACCATGAGGTTCCTGCCTCAACTCGAGATAAGGCCCTCTTCTACTGCACCAAACCCAGTGGAGTTCGGAGCGGCCCCTCCCAACTGCACAGTATCCCTGACTTCTCAGAGGCACCCTGAAAAGCTCCCTGAGGTCACGGGCATAAGTCGACGGAACCCAGGGTTTCCTGCCGTAACCTGAGAAAAACCTCGCGAGTCCTTCTTCACGCGTCTTGAGGCCCGATTCCCCTACCATGACTGGAGAAAAATGACGCGCTCCCCCTCGCCACGCGCATGAAGATCTGACTTCCCCGGCACCACATGAGAGGCTCCCTGAGCTCCCCATCGTACCTCGTGAGAAACCCCACACTGGCACCGCAGCTCGAGAAAACCCACGAGACGCCCCTGTCATGGTGAAATGAGGGCCTTCTTTCCTGCATGACCTGAAGAGCAATCCCAAATCCTCTCTCCAAACTCCAAAGGAGGCTTGACTCCCTTTAGGTCACTCAGTGGGCTCCAAGAGATACCCGTCGATACTCAGGAGGAGAGCGGTGTCCTTTGCTTCCCCTCGAGATGAGGCCTGACTACGAGGGTGAGTCTGGAATGCAACCCTGGCTCCCTGTCGCCCCTGGAGAGGAACCTTAGGTCCTGGACAAAAGCCTAGATGAGGTCTCTTTGGCCCTGCAGTGACTCAAGCGCAACCCCTAGCTTTCCCTTGCAACTCGAATGGAAGATTGGCCTTTCTGAGCCAACACAAGAGGAAGCCTGAATTTCCAGTTGTAATTTGAGAAACCCGCCGCAACTCGAGAAAAATCACGTGGTTCCCCGTATTGCAAGATGAGGCCCTTGCCCCCTACAGCGTCTCAAGAGAAGTCTCACATTCCGTCTTGAAGTGCAAAACAGTACTTGGCACCCTTGATGCGAACCCCAAAAGTTCCCCTATATACCGATCTCACTAGAGGGGACACTGAAGTTTCCGGCACCACTTCATCTGAGGCCTTTCTCCTCTCCTGATCGCGATAGGAGGGTCGATTCCACTGCTTTGTCTCGAAGGGATTCCCGACCTTCCCGGCACACCTCAGGATGAGGCCGGTCTCACGAGGAAATTCGAGAGGTAGCCTCGAGGGCCATACTACATGCCGAAAGACCCCGATTCCATGGTCCACTTTTGATCAAAACCAGACTCCTGGACACCTCTTCGAAGGCAAGCCTGTGGATGAAGGCACAACACGTAGGGGCACTGACACCCCGTGCATCTTCCGGAAAAACGCGCAGGTTCCTCACACAGCTCCACAAGTGGTCTGTCACCTCGTGAACAACTCGAGAAGCAAGCGGAGTTCCATTCCTCCACACAAGACGATGCCTGACTCTCCTGTCACAACTCTAGGGACCTTGCGCACCGAGTCAGAAATGGAGAGGAAGCCTGAGGTTCCTGCCTCCACTCAAGATGAGGCCCTTTTCCATTGCCACAAAACCAGTGGAGTCCCGAGAGGCCCGTCCCAAATCCACAGTATGCCTGACTTCTCAGAGGCACCCTGAGAAGCTCCCTAAGGTCACCGGCAGAAGTCGACGGAACCCAGGGTTTCCTGCCGCAACCCGAGAAAGACCTTGAGAGTCCTGCTTTAACGTGTCTTGAGGCCCGATTCCCATATCATATCTCGAGAGCAATGACGCACTCCCCCTTGCCATGCGCATGGAGACCTGAATTCCCTGGTGCCACACGAAAGGCTCCCTGAGCTTCCCGTCGCACCTCATCAGAAACCGCACACTGGCACTGCAGCTCGAGAAAACCAACAAGACGCCCCTGTCATTGCGAGATGAGGGTCTTCTTTTCCTGCATGGCCTGGAGAGCAATCCTGAGTCCTCTCTCCAAACTCCACAGGGGGCTTGACTCCCTTTAGGCCACTCAGTGGGCTCCAAGAGACACCTGTGGTGACTCGAGAGGAGAGCGGGGTCCTTTGCTTCCCCTTGAGTCGAGCTCTGACTCCCAGGATGCGTCTGGAATGCAACCCCGAGATCGCTGTCGGCCCTGGAGAGGAATATTAGGTCCTGGACACAAGCCTAGATGAGGTCTCTTTTGCCCTGCAGTGACTCAAGAGCAAAGCCCAGCTCTCCCTCGAAACTCGAATGGAAGATTGGACTTCCCTGGGCCAACACAAGAGGAAGCCTGAATTCCCCGTCGTAACTCGAGAATCCCGCCGCACCTTGAGAAAAACCACGTGATTCCCCCGTCATCCCAAGATGAGGCCCTTGCCCTCTACAGCGTGTCAAGAGAAGCCCCAAGTCCGTATTGAAGTGCAAAACGGTACTTGGCACCCTTGAAGCGACCCCAAAAGTTTCCCGACACACCGGTCCCACTCGAGGGGAACACCGAGGTTCCCGGCATGACTTCAACTGAGCCCTTTCACTCCTCCTGATCGCGACAAGATGGTCGATTCCCCTGCTTTGTCTGGAAGGGGTTCCCGATCTTCATGGCGCACCTCAGGATGACACCAGTCTAATGAAGAAATTCGAGATGTAGCCTCATGGATGGTGCCACGTTCTGAAAGACCCCGATTTCCTGCTCTGCTATTGATAAGAACCCGATGTCCGGACACCTCTTTGAAGGCAACCCTGTGGATGAAGGCACAACACGAAGGGGCACTGACCCCCTCATGCATCTTACGGAAAAAACCGAAGGTTCCACTCACAGCTCGACAAATGGTCTGTTATCCTGTGAACAACTCGAGAGGCAAGTGGAGTTCCATTCCTCCACACAAGACGAGGCCTGACTCTCCTGTCCCAACTCTTCAGGGACCCTGTGGTCGGAGTTTTAAATGGAGAGGAACCCTTAGGTTCCTGCCTCAACTCGAGATGAGAACCTTTGCCATTGCACCAAACCCAGTGGAGTTCCGAGAGCGCCTCCCAAGTCCACAGTATGCCTGACTTCTCAGAGGCACCCTGAAAAGCTCCCTGAGGTCACCGGTACAAGTCGAGGGAACCCAGGGTTTCCTGCCGCAACCTGAGAAAGACCTCGAGACTCCTTCTTCAACGCGTCTTGAGTCCCGATTTCCCTACCATGACTCGAGAGCATTTATGGGCTCCTCCTCATCACACGCATAGACACCTGACTTTCCTGGCGCCACACGAGAGGCTCCCTGAGCTCCCTGTCGTACTTCGTGAGAAAACTCATACTTGCGCTCCAACTCGAGAAAACCCACAAGACGCCCCCGTCATTGCGAGCTGAGGGCCTTCTTTCCTGTATGGCCTGGAGAGCAATCCCGAGTCCTCTCTCCAACTCCACAGGAGGCTTGACTCCCTGGAGGCCACTCAGTGGGCTCCAAGAGATACCTATCGTGACCCAGGAGGATATCAGAATCCTTTGCTTCCCCTCGAGCCGAGGCCTGACTCACTGGGTGAGTCTGGAATGCGTCCCCGTGATCCCTATCGCCCCTGGAGAGGAACATTAGGTCCTGGACACAAGCCTAGATGAGGTCTATTTTGACCTGCCATGACTCGAGAGCAATTCCCACCCAGCTCTCCCTGGCAACTCGAATGGAAGAATGCACTTCCCTGGGCCAACAGAAGAGGAAGCCTGAATTCCCCGTCGTAAGTCAACAATCCCATCGCAACTCGAAAAAAACCACGTGGTTTCCCCTTCATCACAAGATGAGGCCCTTGCCTGCCACAGCGTCTCAAGAGAAGTCCCACGTTTCATCTTGAAGTTTGAAACAGTATTTGGCAAGCTTCGTGAGACCCCAAAAGTTCCCTGACATACCGGTCTCACTCAAGGGGAACACCGAGGTTCCCGGCACCACTTCATCTGAGCCCCTTCTCCCCTCCTGATCGCGACAGTAGGGTCGATTAACCTGCTTTGTCTGGAAGGCTTTCCCGACCTTCCAGGGGCACCTCAGCATGAGGCCAGTCTCACGAGGAAATTCGAGATGTAGCCTCGTGTGTGGTGCCGCATTCCAAAAGACCCCGATTTCCTGGTCCGCTCTTGATAAGAACCCGATGCCCGCACACCACTTCGAAGGCAACCCTGTGGATGAAAGCACATCACGAAGGGGCACTGACACCCCCGTGCATTGTCTGGAAAAAACCGCAGGTTCCACACACAGCTCGACAAGTGGCCTGTCATTCCTTGAACAACTCGAGAGGCAAGCGGAGTTCCATTCCTCCACACAAGACGAGGCCTGACTCTCCTGTCCCAACTCTGCAGGGACCCTGCAATCTGAGTCAGAAATGGAGAGGAACCCTGAGGTTCCTTCCTGATCTCGAGATTAGGCCCTCTTCCGTTGCAGCAAACCCAGTGGAGTCCCGAGAGGCCTCTCCCAGCTCCATAGTATCCCTGACTTCTCAGAGGCGCCCTGAGAAGCCACCTGAGGTCACAGGCACAAGTCGAGGGAACCCAGGGTTTCCTGCCACAACCCGAGAAAGACCTCGAGCGTCCTTTTTCATTGCGTTGAGCCCTGATTCCACTACCATGACTCGAGAGCAATGACATGCGCCCCCTCGCCACTCGTATGGAGACTTGACTTCCCTGACACCACACGAGAGGCTCCCTGAGCTCCCGGTCGTACCTTGTGAGAAACCCTACACTGGCACCGCAGCTCCAGAAAAACCACGAGACTCCCCCGACATCGCGAGATGAGGGCTTTCTTTTCCTGCATGGCCTGGAGAGCAATCCCGCGTGCTCTCTCCAAACTCCACAAGAGAGGAGCCAAGATTGCTGAGGAGTAGGACGGGGAGAACTCTTTCCCCCCCAAACAATTTCATCAAAAGAGCATTTAAACGTCGAGTAAATTCCACAATACAACTTATGAATGCTGCCAGAGGACATCAGGCACCCAGAAAAGAACCCAACTCTTGGAAAGTAGGTAGGAAAAAGTATAAAAGACAATAAAAGGGACAAAAGAGGGAGGGAGGGATTTCCGTCCCGGGAAGATAGTCTTAAAAAGAGAAAAGTTTCCAAACACCAGGAAAGCTTTTCACTGCCAAATCTTTGCCAAGCTTTGGAAGCACAAAGGGCAACATAAGGGGGATAAAAATAAATAAACAATTAAAACTCGCAGATTGCAAGCCCTACGGTAACTCCCCCAGCCGCGAAGCAGTGCAGACGCCTGCTCACACCATTAGCAAGCAGGGGCTGGGCAGGGAGGCGCAGCGCGGGCTGCATCACTTAGAGTAAAAATCTGGCCTGAATACCCTGAGCACTATCTGAACGAAATAACTTGGGCTAGCAAACCAGACTCTGGGATATCTACCACGCAAAAAGCCAGCCCTAACCTAAGACACCGCCAGGCCCGCGCACGGAACAAAGGACTGAACAGAGATAGCCGGCTGCAGACCTTCCCCCTCCAGTGACAGGCAGCCAGAGCCGGAAGGGGGCAATCGCAGCCCCAGAGAGACATTATCTATAAAACTGTAAGCAGGCTTCTTTGCTAACTAAAACTTCTTGGGGATCTGGACGGTCAACATCTGCCTGAGAAGGTGCGCCTGTTTTACACCCAGATAACCGAGTGGCGGGGAGGCGATAAGTCACAACATTGGCGCTCGCCAAACACCTCATCACCTGAGCTGCTCGGACCTGGGAAGAGCACAAAACGCAGGCCCAACCGAGTCTGTGCCTCTGAGGACTACCCGAGTGCCTGAACCTGAGCGGCTTGGACCTGGGAGGTGCATGCAGCCCAGGGCCAGCCTCGGATTGTTCCCGGTGGAACAACCTAGAGCCCGAGCAGTGTGGGCAGGGAGGCTACACGTGCCGTGAGCGGGGGCAGACCCAGTGTGGCTGAGGCACTGCGAGCGCACGCCAGTGTTATTTGTTTGCAGCATCACTCCCTCCCTCCCTCCCCACAGCGCAACTGAACAAGTGAGCCTAAAAAAAAAAAAAGTGTCCTCCACCGTCCCCTTTGTGTCAGGGCATAAACCAGACACTGAAGAGACCAGCAAACAAAAGAAGCTATAACAGAGGGAAACGCCTTGGAAGCTAGAGGCAATAGATTAAAACCCTGTGGTTACTAGGACTACATAGGAAGGAGCCTATAGATCTTGAGAAATATAAGTCGGACCAAGGAACTAGCCAAAAATGAACCGAACCCACGATACTCACAACAAAACCAGAGAAAGTCCTAGATATATTTTTATGATCATTCTTACTTTTTTTAAATTTTTTTAATTTTAAGTTCTCTATTGTTCATTTAATTTTCACTTTTATAACCTATTACTTTGCAAAAAAAAGACCCTATTTTTTTCTTCTTCAGCAAACTTCATATATATATATATAAAATAATTTTTTGACCTTGTTTTTTTGTTTTGTTTTTTTTTCTTCTTTTCTTTAACATTGTATTTTTGAAATTCCAAACTGTACTCTAGATTTTTAATTTATGCTTTTTGATATTTGATATCAATTTTGTACCTGTAGTTTATTTATAATTTTTGCCACATTGCTTGTTTTTGTTTGTTTGTTTTCTCTTTAGTTTTCTTCTTCCTTTTTTTTAACATTGTATTTTTGAAATTCCAAACTCTATTCTAGATTTTTAATTTTTGCTTTTTGGTATTAGTTATCAATTTTGTACCTGTATTTTCTTGATAATTTTTGCGACATTGTTTGTTTTTCTTTGTTCGTTTTTTCTCTCTTTCTTTTCCTTCTTCTTTTCTTTAACATCATATTTTTGAAATTCCAAACTCTACTCTAGATTTTTAATTTTTGCTTTTATGTATTTGTTACCAATTTTGTACCTTTAAGAACCCAATCTTCAGTACCCATTTTTCACTAGGGAGCGAGATTACTGGCTTGACTGCTCTCTCTCCCTTTGGACTCTCCTTTTTCTCCACCAGGTCGCCTGTGTCTCCTCCCTAACCCCTCTCTACTCTACCCAACTCTGTGAATTTCTGTGTATTCCAGACGGTGGAGAACACTTAGGGAACTGATTACTGGCTGGATCTGTCTCCCTCCTTTTCATTCCCCCCTTTTATCCTTCTGGCCACCTCTGTCTCCTTCCTCCTTCTTCTCATCTCTGTATAACTCTGTGAACATCTCTGAGCGGTCCAGTTGTGGAGTGCACATAAGGAAGTGACTACTGGCCAGCACACTCTCTCCACTATTGATTCCACTTGATCTCATTTGGGTCACCTCTAACTCCCTCCTCCCTCTTCTCTTCTCCATGTAACGCTGTGAACCATTCTGAGTGGCCCTCACAGTAGAGAAACTTTTCTTCTTTAACGTAGATGTTTTATCAATGGTGCTGTATAGAAGGAGAAGTTTTGAAACTACTGTAAAAGTAAGACAGATAACTGGAAGCAGGAGGCTTAAGTCCAAACCCTGACTCCAGGGAACTCCTGACTCCAAGGAACATTAATTGACAGGAGCTCATCAAATGCCTCCATACCGACACTGAAATCAAGCACCACACAAGGGCCAACAAGTTCCAGGGCAAGACATACCAAGCCAATTCTCCAGCAACAAAGGAACGCAGCCCTGAGCTTCAAGATACAGGCTGCCCAAAGTCACCCCAAAACCACAAACATCTCATAACTCATTACTGGACACTTCATTGCACTCCAGAGAGAAGAAATACAGCTCCACCCACCAGAACACGGACACAAGCTTCCCTAACCAGGAAACCTTGACAAGACACCTGTACAAACCCACACACAGCGAGGAAATGCCACAGTAAAGAACTCCACAAACTGCCAGAATACAGAAAGGACACCCCAAACTCAGCAATTTAAACAAGATGAGACAGAGGAATACCCAGCAGATAAAGGAACAGGATAAATGCCCACCAAACCAAACAAAAGAGGAAGAGATAGGGAATCTACCTGATAAAGAATTCCGAGTAAGGATAGTGAAATGGATCTAAAATCTTGAAATTAAAATGGAATCACAGATAAATAGCCTGGAGACAAGGATTGAGAAGATGCAAGAAAGGTTTAACAAGGACCTAGAAGAAATAAAAAAAGAGTCAATATATAATGAATAATGCAATAAATGAAATTAAAAACACTCTGGAGGCAACAAATAGTAGAATAACAGAGGCAGAAGATAGGATTAGTGAATTCGAAGATAGAATGGTAGAAATAAATGAATCAGAGAGGATACATGAAAAACGAATTAAAAGAAATGAGCACAATCTCAGAGACCTCCAGGACAATATTAAACGCTACAACATTCGAATCATAGGGGTCCCAGAAGAAGAAGACACAAAGAAAGACCGTGAGAAAATACTTGAGGAGATAATAGTTGAAAACTTCCCTAAAATGGGGAAGGAAATACTCACTCAAGTCCAAGAAACCCAGAGAGTCCCAAACAGGATAAAGCCAAGGCGAAACCCCCCAAGACACATATTAATCACATTAACAAAAATCAAACACAAAGAACAAATATGAAAAGCAGCAAGGGAAAAACAACAAATAACACACAAGGGAATTGCCATAAGGATAACAGCTGATCTTTCAATAGAAACTCTTCAAGCAAGGAGGGAATGGCAAGACGTACTTAAAATGATGAAAGAAAATAACCTACAGCCCAGATTATTGTACCCAGCAAGGATCTCATTCAAGTATGAAGGAGAAATCAAAAGCTTTGCAGACAAGCAAAAGCTGAGAGAATTCTGCACCTCCAAACCAGCTCTCCAACAAATACTAAACAGGAAACACAAAAACGGTGTATAAATTCAAACCCCAAACAATAAAGTAAATGGCAATGGGATCATACTTATCAGTAATTACCTTAAACGTAAATGGGTTGAATGCTCCAACCAAAAGACAAAGACTGGCTGAATGGATACAAAAACAAGACCCCTACATATGTTGTCTACAAGAGACCCACCTCAAAACAGGGGATACATACAGACTGAAAGTGAAGGGCTGGAAAAAGATTTTCCATGCAAATAGGGACCAAAAGAAAGCAGGAGTAGTGAAACTCATATCAGATAAAATAGACTTTAAAACAAAGGCTGTGAAAAGAGACAAAGAAGGTCACTACATAATGATCAAAGGATCAATCCAAGAAGAAGATATAACAATTATAAATATATATGCACCCAACGCGGGAGCACCACAGTATGTAAGACAAATGCTAACAAGTATGAAAGGAGAAATTAACACTAACACAATAATAGTTGGAGATTTTAATACCCCACTCACACCTATGGATAGATCAACTAAACAGAAATTTAACAAGGAAACACAAACTTTAAATGATACAATAGACCAGTTAGACCTAATTGATATCTATAGGACAATTCATCCCAAAACAATGAATTTCAACTTTTTCTAAAGTGCACATGGAACCTTCTCCAGGATAGATCACATCCTGGGCCATAAAGCTAGCATTGGTAAATTCAAAAAAATAGAAATCATTCCAAGCATCTTTTCTGACCACAATGCAGTAAGATTAGATCTCAATTACAGGAGAAAAACTATTAAAAATTCCAACATATGGAGGCTGAACAACACGCTGTTGAATAACCAACAAATCACAGAAGAAATCAAAAAAGAAATCAAAATTTGCATAGAAACGGATGAAAATGAAAACACAACAACCCAAAACTTGTGGGACACGGTAAAAGCAGTCCTAAGGGGAAAGTTCATAGCAATACAGGCACACCTCAAGAAACAAGAAAAAAGTCAAATAAATAAACTAATCCTACACCTAAAGCAACTAGAAAAGTAAGAAATGAAGAACCACAGGGTTAGTAGAAGGAAAGAAATCTTAAAAATTAGAGCAGAAATAAATGCAAAAGAAACAAAAGAGACCATAGCAAAAATCAACAAAACCAAAAGCTGGTTCTTTGAAACGATAAATAAAATTGCAAACCATTAGCCAGACTCATCAAGAAACAAAGGGAGAAAAATCAAATCAATAAAATTAGAAATGAAAATGGAGAGATCACAACAGAAAACACAGAAATACAAAGGATCATAAGAGACTACTATCAACAATTATATGCCAATAAAATGGACAACGTGGAAGAAATGGACAAATTCTTAGAAAAGTACAACTTTCCAAAACTGGACCAGGGAAGAACTAGAAAATCTTAACAGACCCATCACAAGCACGGAAATTGAAACTGTAACCAAAAATCTTCCAGCCAACAAAAGCCCAGGTCCAGACGGCTTCACAGCTGAATTCTACGAAAAATTTAGAGAAGAGCTAACACCTATCCTGCTCAAAATCTTCCAGAAAATTGCAGAGGAAGGTAAACTTCCAAACTCATTCTATGAGGCCACCATCAGCCTAATACCAAAACCTGACAAAGATCCCACAAAAAAAGAAAACTACAGGCCAATATCACTGATGACATAGATGCAAAAATCCTTAACAAAATTCTAGCAATCAGAATCCAACAACACATTAAAAAGATCATACACCATGACCAAGTGGGCTTTATCCCAGGGATGCAAGGATTCTTCAATATCCGCAAATCAATCAATGTAATACACCACCTTAACAAATTGAAAAATAAAAACCATATGATTTTCTCAATAGATGCAGAGAAAGCCTTTGACAAAATTCAACATCCATTTATGATAAAAACTCTCCAGAAAGCAGGAATAGAAGGAACATACCTCAACATAATAAAAGCTATATATGACAAACCCACAGCAAACATTATCCTCAATGGTGAAAAATTGAAAGCATTTCCTCTAAAGTCAGGAACTAGACAAGGGTGCCCACTTTCACCATTACTATTCAACATAGCTTTGGAAGTTTTGGCCACAGCAGTCAGAGCAGAAAAAGAAACAAAAGGAATCCAAATTGGAAAAGAAGAAGTAAAACTCTCACTGTTTGCAGATGACATGATCCTCTACATAGAAAACCCTAAAGACTCCACCAGAAAATCACTAGAACTAGTCAATGACTATAGTAAAGTTGCAGGATATAAAATCAACACACAGAAATCCCTTGAATTCCTATACACTAATAATGAGAAAACAGAAAGAGAAATTAAGGAAACAATTTCATTCACCATTGCAACGGAAAGAATAAAATACTTAGGAATATACCTACCTAAAGAAACTAAAGACCTATATATAGAAAACTATAAAACACTGGTGAAAGAAATCAAAGAGGACACTAATAGGTGGAGAAATATACCATGTTCATGGATTGGAAGAATCAATATAGTGAAAATGAGTATACTACCCAAGGCAATTTATAGATTCAATGCAATCCCTATCAAGCTACCAACAGTATTCTTCACAGAGCTAGAACAAATAATTTCACAATTTGTATGGAAATACAAAAAACCTCGAATAGCCAAAGCGATCTTGAGAAAGAAGAATGGAACTGGAGGAATCAACCTACCTGATTTCAGGCTCCGCTACAAAGCCACAGTTATCAAGACAGTATGGTACGGGCACAAAGACAGAAATATAGATTAGTGGAACGAAATAGAAAGCCCAGAGATAAATCCACACACATATGGACACCTTATCTTTGACAAAGGAGGCAAAAATATACAATGGATTAAAGACAATCTCTTTAACAAGTGGTGCTGGGAAATCTGGTCAACCACTTGTAAAAGAATGAAACTAGAACACTTTCTAACACAATACACAAAAATAAACTCAAAATGGATTCAAGATCTAAACGTAAGACCAGAAACTATAAAACTCCTAGAGGAGAACATAGGCAAAACACTCTCTGAAATACATCACAGCAGGATCCTCTATGACCCACCTCCCAGAATATTGGAAATAAAAACAAAAATAAACAAATGGGACCTAATTAACCTTAAAAGCTTCTGCACATCAAAGCAAACTATTAGCAAGGTGAAAAGACAGCCTTCGGAATGGGAGAAAATAATAGGAAATGAAGCAACTGACAAACAACTAATCTCAAAAATATACAAGCAACACCTACAGCTCAACTCCAGAAAAATAGATGACCCAATCAAAAAATGGGCCAAAGAACTAAATAGACATTTCTCCAAAGAAGACATACAGATGGCTAACAAACACATGAAAAGATGCTCAAAATCACTCATTATCATAGAAATGCAAATCAAAACCACGGTGAGGTACCATTTCACGCCAGTCAGAATGGCTGCAATCCAAAAGTCTACAAATAATAAATGCTGGAGAGGGTGTGGAGAAAAGGGAACCCTCTTACACTGTTGGTGGGAATGCAAACTAGTACAGCCACTATAGAGAACAGTGTGGAGATTCCTTAAAAAACTGGAAATAGAACTGCCTTATGATCCAGCAATCCCACTGCTGGGCATACACACTGAGGAAACCAGAAGGGAAAGAGACACGTGTACCCCAATGTTCATCGCAGCACTGTTTCTAATAGCCAGGACATGGAAGCAACCTAGATGTCCATCAGCAGATGAATGGATAAGAAAGCTGTGGTACATATACACAATGGAGTATTACTCCGCCATTAAAAAGAATAGAATGAATCAGTTCTAATGAGGTGGATGAAACTGGAGCCTATTATACAGAGTGAAGTAAGCCAGAAAGAAAAACACCAATACAGTATACTAACGCATATATATGGAACTTTGAAAGACGGTAACAATAACCCTGAGTACGAGACAGCAAAAGAGACACTGATGTATAGAAGAGTCTTATGGACTCTGTGGGAGAGGGAGAAGGTGGGAAGATTTGGGAGAATGGCATTGAAACATGTAAAATATTATGTATGAAAAGAGTTGCCAGTCCAGGTTTGATGCATGACACTGGATGCTTGGGGCTAGTGCACTGGGACGACCCAGAGGGATGCTATGGGGGGGAGGAGGGAGGAGGGTTCAGGATGGGGAGCACATGTATACCTGAGGCGGATTCATTTTGATATTTGGAAAAACTAATACAATTATGTAAAGTTTAAAAATAAAATAAAATTAAAAAAAAAATCCACAGGAGGCTTGACTCCCTTTAGGCCACTCAGTGGTCTCCAAGAAATACCCGTCGGGACTCGAGAGCAGAGCAGAGTCCTTTCCTTCCTCTCGAGATGAGGTCTGACTCCTCGGGTGCGTCTAAAATGCAACCCCGAGATCTCTGTCGCCCCTTTAGAGGAACATTAGGTCCTGGACACAAGCTTAGATGAGGTCTCTTTTGCCCTGAAGTGACTCGAGAGCAATCCCTAGCTCTCTCTCGCAACTCCAATGGAAGATTGGACTTCCCTGGGCCAACACAAGAGGAAGCCTGAATTCCCCATCGTAATTCGAGAATCCCGCCGAAACTCGAGAAAAACCACATGGTTACCCTGTCATCGCAAGATGAGGCCCTTGCCCGCTACAGAGTCTAAAGAGAAGTCCCAGGTTTCTTCTTGAAGTGTTTTCACACTTCAAGTGTGAAAACTTGGCACCCTTGATGCGATTCCAAAAGTTCCCCGACACCCTGGTCTCTCTCGAGGGGAACACCGAGGTTCCCGGTACGACTTCATCTGAGCCACTTCTCCCCTCCTGATTGCGACTGGAGGGTCGACTCCCGTGCTTTGTCTGGAAGGGGTTCCCAACCTTCCCGGCGCACCTCAGGATGAGGCCGGTCTAACGAGAATATTTGAGACGTAGCTTCATGGGTGGTAACACATGCTGAAAGACCCCGATTCCCCGGTCCACTCTTGATAAGAACCCGATGCCCGGACACCTCTTGAAAGGCAACCCTGTGGAAGAAGTCACAACACGAAGGGGCACTGACACCCTTGTGCATCGTCCGGAAAAACCCGCAGATTCCAAACACAGTTCGACAAGTTGCCTGTCACCCCGTGAATAACTCGAGAGGCAAGCGGAGTTCCATTCCTCCTTACAAGACGAGGCCTGACTCTCCTGTCCCAACTCTGCAGGGACCCTGCGATCAGAGTCAGAAATGGAGACGAACCCTGAGGTTCCTGCCTCCACTCGAGATGAGGCCCTCTTCTATTGCACCAAACCCAGTGGAGTCCCGAGAGGGCCCTCCCAACTCCAGGGTATCCTTGACTTCTCAGAGGCACACTGAGAAGCTCCCTGAGGCCACCGGCACTAGTCGAGGGAACCCAGGGTTTACTGCCGTGACCCAAGAAACACCTTGAAAGTCCTTCTTTAACAGTTCTTGAGGCCCGATACACCTTCCATGACTCTAGAGCAATGACGCGCTCCCCCTCGCAATGCGCATGGAGACCTGACTTCCCAAGCGCCACTTGAGAGGCTCCCTGAGCTCCCCGTAGTACCTCATGAGAAACCCCACACTGGCGCTGCAGCTCGAGAAAACCCACGAGGCGCCCCCTTCATCGCGAGATGATGGCCTTCTTTTCCTGCATGGCCTGGAGAGCAATCACGAGTCCTCTCTCCAAACTCCACAGGAGGCTTGACTCCCTTTAGGCCACTCAGTGGGCTCCAAGAGATACCCGTCGCAACTCGAGAGGAGAGCGGAGTCCTTCGCTTCCCCTCGAGACAAGGACTGACTCCCCGGGTGCATCAGGAAAGCAACCCCGAGATCCCTGTCCCCCCTGGAGACGAACATTATGTCCTGGACACAAGCCTAGATAAGGTCTCTTTTGCCCTGCAGTAACTCAAGCGCAATCCCTAGCTCTCCCTCGCAACTCGAATGGAAGACTGGACTTCCCTGGGCCAACACAAGAGGAAGCCTGAATTTCCTGACCTAACTCGAGAATCCCGCCACAACTCGAGAAAAACGACGTGGTTAACCTGTCACCACAAGATGAGGCCCTTGCCAGCTACAGCGTCTCAAGAGAAGTCTCACGTTTCGTCTTGAAGTTTGAAACGGTACTTAGCACCTTTGATGTGACTCCAAAAGTTCCCCGACATCCCAGTTTTACTCGAGGGGAACATCGAGGTTCCCGGCACCACTTCATCTGAGCCCCTTCTCCTCTCCTGATCGGGACAAGAGGGTCGATTCACTTGCTTTGTCTGAAAGGGTTACCAACCTTCCTGGTGCACCTCAGGTTGAGGTCCGTCTCAAGAAGAAATTCGAGACGTAGGCTTGTGGGTGGTGCCACATGCCGAAAGACACTGATTTCCTGGTCTGCTCTTGATAAGAATCTGAAGGCTGGATACCTCTTCGAAGGCAACCCTGTGTATGAAGGCAAAAAACGAAGGGGAACTGACACCCCCATGCATCGTCCGGATAAAACCGCAGGTTCCACACACAGCTCGACAAGTGGCCTGTTATCCGGTGAACAACTCGAGAGTCCAGTGGAGTTCCATTCCTCCACACAAGACGAGGCCTGACTCTCCTGTCCTAACTCTGTAGGGACTCTGTGTTCAGAGTCAGAAATGGAGAGCAACCCTGAGGTTCCTGCTTCAAATCGAGATGAGGCCCTCTTCTGACAAGGTCCAGCCTCGGCTGGTCCAGGGTTTTCGAAGGGGAGACAGAGTAGGCGACCTATTGATTTATTTATCGAAGATATAAAGAGTAATAGAATGAGGATAGCTCAGTAGGAAAATTTAGTGGAGAAAAGAAGCTGAGTAGCTTGGTTTATGCGGAAAATCAGTATAACCCGTGACACCAGGTTAGCTCTGACCACGGAGGCCGCAGGCTCCCTCTCGAATAGCGAAAAGTGCCCCACCTTAGACACCTTCTCAAGTGGTCTTCGAAGCCCAGGCAAATAAATGGTCGCAGAGGATATCCGCGCTCCAGATGGACACTCATCTGAAAATTGAGGGGAAGAATGACATTAGGAGACTAAGCGTTGGCAATCAAGTCCCGTAACTTTATTTTCAACAGGGGTTTTTATACCCTAAGTTACACATAGAGGATAATGGGGATGCAAAGACAGCAGCCTTTGATCCTTATCAAAAACCAGAGTTTCTGTCCTGCAAATGTATCGTATACAAATGGTTTAGGTGATTTACATCATCTTCTAGCCAGAAGACCTATTAACATTTTATGACTCTTGACAAAGACTTATCAACCATAAGACTTATTTTCTCTAAGAGTAATTATTTTAAGGTTTGGCCCCATCTTTCGAAGATAAAATTGCATTCCTATAGGGCAGATGTGTAATGGGCTTACAACAAAGGAAATAATTTATTACCTTAAGGGTCTAAAGTTAGTAACACCAAGGCCACTACTTATTTCTTCTACATACCAACTATATTAATTAATACACATTCAAGGATACAATTCAGGGGATGTGGAAAGTTGGCAACAAGCATTGGTTCATCAATGAAATCTTTTACTAGTTTTATTCTGACAGTTTCTAACTCTCTGAGAGGCTCTAAGCTATTTGAATATCTTAAGCTTCCCGTGCCTCTCGAGGCTCGGAGACTGTAAACAATTGTATGCATTGCTGTAGGAGACCGGGTAAACTTGTCAGGCGAGTTAGAGAGCCATCTGACGTGTTTGGATTTAAACACTCCTAATTGCCCAGGAACTTTATTAATTGGAGCTGTAAGTTAGCTCTTTGACAGAGAGAGTGAGATGGTGGTGGGGGACAGCCCCCAGTAAAGTCAGAGGGGAGAGCACAAAGCAATAAAGTAGGCAGACTCTGGTTTTGGGGGGTAGATGCTCAAGAATATCCGGGAGGACTCCCGAGGCTCGATCCCGCCTTTGTGTATGCCCAGCCTCCTTCCTCATGACCTTTGTCACGAGTGGAATGTCTCTCGCCGGCTCCCGGCCTCTCCCCGTTTTTTATTTCTTAAAACAGCCAGATGTAGCTCAGTCGCGAGCCTCTGAATACTCTGCCGAAGAATCCTGACAATACAAGGAAGAATGATTATGAGAAGCAGAATTAAAGCAGCCACCGCAGCATAGCTAAAGACATTAGACAGAATATTCTTTCCTGAGATGTAGTTAGGGAAAGTATGGAAGAAATCATTTGCTGTTCCAGCAGCAGTAAAATCTAATCGGGAGTGCTCCATGGTTGCTATTTGATAGTGAAGTTTCCCTACGTCTCAACCAATGTCAGAGCTGTTCCAGATACCTGAAATATGGTTTTTAATCTTTCCCCATTCAAAATCTGTCTCATTTACTTTCAGGGGTGTTCCACATATCCACCGATAGTCAGCATGACAAGACAATGCCATTTTCACCTTTAAAGCCTGCAATTCAGTCCCAATATGTATTACTGCTTCCTCTAGGGCGTCTACCCTCATTTCTAATTTTCTCTCTATAGCTTCCTGTGTTGCCAATGTTAAAGAAACATTTTTGGACATAGAATCAACATATTGAGCAGTATGTACTTGTTGAGTCAATGATATTGCTGCCACAGTAACAGAAGTGATTGCACTTATCAAAGCTGCTGTTCCCAAGATAAGTAAGCCCACAAACCGTCGTGTTTGCATTAAATCCTGTAGTTGTTGTAATACAGCAAGACCATAATTCAATAAGTGGTTACATCATAAGATAAGGTGGATGTTGTAGCATTACAAAGGAGCAAACATTATATTGAGGGTTTAAACAAGATGAACCAGGGAGCAGCTGTAGGCGTCAGCCCGGGGGAGCAGTGTCCCCAGCATCAGGAGGCAGAACGCGAGCGGCAGGCTGTGGGCCAAGGCGCCTATGGTGGGCGGAGGGGCAGGGTTCGTGGTTTAGGGCTAGCCGCCACCGCTTGGGCTCAGGGCGGTCCCCTCTCGCCGGTGGGGCCACGCTGGTCTGGACGGCACTCCGCGGGCGCGCTTTCCTCTCTGGCCCTCACTCGCTGCACAGACTTCTTTGCTCTAGGTCACGGGGTGCAGAGAGGTGGGTGCGAGGCGCTGCTGGTGGCGCGGAGGCGAGAGCTGGCTGGGGGAGGGGGAGCGAGCGAGTGCGCGCGCCGCGAACCTGGTCTTTGGGGAATGTGACATGACGAATTTGTCTGAGATCCAAACCGGAGAATCTGCATTCTGTAGAAATATACAAGCATACCCTCTCCCACAAGTTAGCAACACATCTGGCCTTTTTCACTCTCCCGTAAGGAGGCCTTTTTACTTGACCAGGGGCCGAGTCATAGCCTGTAATTCAGGCATCTAGTGTCTCATCATTGTAGTCTGCCCCTGTGTGTTTACGTTTAAGTGATTAATTACAATTGGAACATAAGTTCACTATTTGTCTAGCTGTTTCCCTATGGATATGTTAATTTAGGTCTAATGTTTAGTTTAGGTCTCTGTATAAATTTAAGTAATAAATGTATAACCTCCTTATCTCATTTTGGTATACAGGTATACAGATATACCTAAATGCAAAATGCATTTATATATGTATTTATATATGGCAACAAGTATAAAGTTATTGACATATAATATATATAAATCAATATACTTGAATTAATCTTTATAATTAATATATTAATTAATATATATTACAACAATACAACACATACACAGCTAATACCAACCAACACAAACCAATATACTGTAATAATACATGTCACACATTTATAATTATACAGTATATAGAACATATATCATCACAGCACATCAATCCATACCAATTAATATCAGCCACACACACATTATATTACTGCCATATATATTTAATTATACAGTAGATATATGTGTGTGTGTATATAGTATACATATTAATTTATATACAAATTAATTAAGTATAGATCTATAAATAGAATTAGGTATACCTTTATTATATTTTATTTATACCCATACCTAATTAGGCAAACTGTAATTAGGCAAATACATTTATATTATGTATTTATAACAATATATAAAGTATTGTTAAATGTACCACCTGTACAGCATCTCCACCCCACATACCACTTTCTCTAATCCCACCAACTCATTTTCAGTATTATGTGTTGGCCAGGAGCTGGGCCAGTCTTTCCCAGCAATGTTAAGAGACGTCTGTTCCTGTGTCTAATAGCCCTGGCGTTTTATTCTCTTGAATTAAAAGATCTTTTAAAGGCCTTGGAACTGTAATTTCCTGCACCCAAAAGGCTAGATCACTAGATCCAAATGTTTTGTGGCTCTTAGCTTGAGAAGTCAAGTTTTTCCTTGTCTGATAGTAAGGTAAAAGTAAAAGCTGTGTTACTCTTTGACCTTTATTAATTTGTACAGTTTTGATAGGCAGTGAGATCAAGACTTTAATTTCTCAATATCATCAGAATCTACTACACCATGCACCAGCGAAATTTCTTTTCTTTCTTTTTTTTTTATTTAAATTTTTTTTAAAAGAAAGCGAGCTACGCCCCAGGACAAATCTTACAATGTCCTCAGATAGGGGGCCAGCCACTCCGGTTGGAATTGGAGTAAGCGGCACATCAGGGGTTAATATTGTTATTAAATCTCCTTGCCTTTTCGCTTTTCTCCTAGCCTGGGTGAGACCCCCCTGAGGGAGTTTTCTCCAAGGAGCACGCTCTGCATATTGTGTACTAAAAGCTCCTTTGTTTAAAAAACTTTTTATCTTCCTCAGTCTTAGGCAACACTTTGGGAGGCTTTGGGGGCAAAGTGGGGAACTCCTGGGTCATGGGAGGCACAATCGAAGGCGGTGGCGGTCGCCTTAAATCAGAAAGTGGTGGATAAGTTTTTTAAAGGTTTGCGCAGAGGGGGAGGGAGCTCGCCAGGGCTCTCGGCCGCAGCGTCCTGTAAGCCCTCTCCTTCCTCGAGAGGTAGACCACTTTCTCCCTCCTTTTTTTTTTCTTCAATGGCAGAAAATATGATCTGTGCAGTAAATGGAGACTCACCACCATCCACCTCTATAGCCTCCCCCATAGTCTATTTAACAGCCTCGTGACGGAGGTCCAGGACATTTCTAATCATATTCCACAGTCAATAAATATTTGTCTATTCTTAGATGCAGAGAAATCCATTTTTAATTTTTTTTTAATTTTAGAGAATATTTTTATTTATTTTGTAACCTCTTTACCCTGGCTAAACTGCAGAGGGGACTAGAAAAGAAGCCTCAAGGTGAGGATCAAGTTCATCCTTGGGACTAGAGAAAATCCTTCTCTGGGAAACTCCTAGCGGTGGCCCTTTACCCCGACATGGAGGAGGAGGCATAGGGGGATGGGAGCGTCCCGAAGTTTTCCTCTTCTGTTCCGGAGATCCTTTAACTGTTTGGTAACTAAATCTTACGAACTGTCTGATCGGGGATGTTTCCCTCAACCTCCTAGGAGCGGATGGTCTGATTAGGGATGTTTTCTTAAACTTTTAGGAGCATCTTTAGCTTAAAAAAAAAAAAAATCCTCATCAGAATGGCATCGAGCTGCTGTTTCCTCTAAACCTTTTTCAAATTGAGGGGAGAGCTGATCTTTCTTTTCATCCCTATCTTTTACATGCTCATTGGCAGTCATAGCGGCTAGCCATTCATTTAGCTGTCGATAGCTAGGTATAGCCTCTTCATTTTCACTTTTCTTTATAACAGGTACCTTTTCAGATTTGCTTTTTTGTTTAACAGGTACTTTTCCAACTTTACTTTCCTCTTTAACAGGTACCTTTTCAAATTCATGAGCTGGATCTAAAACATCTCTAGTCATATTCCACAGAGGAAAGGTGTAAGTAGGGATTTTTTCCAAACCTTGCTGAGCACAATAAGCTCTTAGCTGTTTTCCTAGTTTTTTCAAGATATCGAGGTTAACAGTGCCTTGTTGTAGAAACCAAGGGCAGTGGTCTTGTACAAATGTAAAAAATGATTGAATGGAAGATTTTTTAACCTTGATTCTTCTTTTACTTAATAACTGTAAAATTACTCCTATAAAGAGCTGTCTTTCATTTGATTCAGTGTTGCCCATGTCAGAAACTTAAGGATAGTAAAAGATTTTGCTTTTAGCTATCTAAAGATTAGGCCTTTTTTGTCAGCCTTTTTAGAAACCGTTTTTTCTCTCTAACTCTTCAACACTTCCCACTCCTCTCGCCCTGTCTATTCTACAAGGGGATCTGCAGCCCCCTAAGTGGGATCCTATCTGTCGCCAAAACTGAACACTGGGGGAATGGGGTTGGGGATTTACCTTCGAAATGCCTGTCTCGGGCGCCACCTGCAGAGGTCCAGCCCCAGCTGATCCAGGGTATTCGAAGGGAAGATGGAGTAGGCGACCTATTTATATATTTATTTATTCATCAAAGATATAAAGAGTAATAGAATGAGGATAGCTCAGTAGGAAAATTCAGTGGAGAAAAGCAGCTGAGTAGCTTGGTTTACGCGGAAAATCAATATAACCCGTGACACCAGGTTAGCTCTGACCACGGAGGCTGCAAGTGCCCTCTAGAATAGAGGAAGGTGCCCCACCTTAGACACCTTATCGAGTGGGTCTTCGAACCCCAGGCAAATAAATGGTCGCAGAGGATATCCGCGCTTCAGATGGACACTCATCTGAAAATTGAGGGGAATAATGACATGGGGAGACCAAGCGTTGGCGAGCAAGGCCCGTAGCTTTATTTTCAACACAGGTTTTAATACCCTAAGTTACACATAGAGGATAATAGGGGATGCAAAGTCAGCAGTCTTTAATCCTTATCAAAAACCAGGGTTTCTTTTCTGCAGATTTATCGTATAAAAATGGTTTAGATGATTTACATCATCTTCTGGCCAGAAGACCTATTAACATTTTATGACTCTTGACAAAGACTTATCAACCATAAGAGTTATTTTCTCTAAGAGTAATTGTTTAAGGTTTGGCGCCATCTTTCAAAGATAAAATTGCATTCCTATAGGGAGGATGTGTAATGGGTTTACAACAAAGAAAAGAATTTATTACCTTAAGGGTCTAAAGTTACCAACATCAAGGCCACTACTTATTTTTTCTACATACCAACTATATTAATTAGCACACATTCAAGGATACAATTCAGGGGATGTGGAAACTTGGCAAAAAGCATTGGTTCATCAATGAAATCTTTTACTAGTTTTATTCTGACAGTTTCTAACTCTCTGAGAGGCTCTAAGCTATTTGAATATCTTAAACTTCCCGTGCGTCTCGAGGCTGGGAGACTGTACACAATCGTATGCATAGCTGTAGGAGACCGGGTAAACTTGTCAGGCGAGTTAGAAAACCATCTGAGGGGTTTGGATTTAAACACTACTAATTGCCCAGGAACATTATTAGTTGGAGCTGTAAGTTAGCTCTTTGACAGAGAGAGTGAGATGGTGGTGGGGGACATCCCCAGTAATGTCAGAGGTGAGAGAACAAAGCAATAAAGAAGGCAGACTTTGGTTTTTGGGGGTAGATGCTGAAGAATATACGGGGGAACTCCCGGAGGCTCGATCCCGCCTTTGCGTATGCCGAGACTCTTTCCTCATGACATTTGTCACGAGTGGAATATCTCTCGCTGGCTCCCGGCAATCTTCCATTGCACCAAACGCAGTGGAGTCCCGAGAGGCCCCTCCCAACACCACAGTATCAGTGTCTTCTCAGAGGCACCCTGAGCAACTCCCTGAGGTCACCGGCACAAGTAGAGGGAACACAGGGTATCCTGCCGCAACCCGAGAAAGACCTCAAGAGTCCGTCTTCAACGCGTCTTGAGGCCGGATTCCCCTACCATGACTCGAGAGCAATGACACGCTCCCCCTCGCCATGCGCATGGACACCTGACTTCCCTGGCACCACATGAGAGGCTCCCTGAGCTCCCCGTCATACCTCGTGAGAAACCCCTCACTGGCGCCACAGCTCGGGAAAACCCACGAGACGCCACCGTCATCGCGAGATTGGGGACATCTTTTCCTGCCTGACCTGGAGAGCAATCCCTGGTCTTTTCTCCAAACTTCACAGGAGGCTTTACTCACTTTAGGCCACTCAATGGGCTCCAAGAGATACCTGTCGCGACTTGAAAGGAGAGCAGAGTACTTTGTTTCCCCTCGAGATGAGGCCTTACCTTGGGTGAGTCTGGAATGCAACCCCGAGATCCCTGTTGCCCCTGGAGAGGAACATTATGTCCTGGACAAAAGCCTAGATGAGGTCTATTTTGCCCTACAGTGACTCGAGAGCAACACCCATCTCTCCCTCGCAATTCGAATGGAAGATTGGTCTTCACTGGGCCAACACAAGAGGAAGTCTGAATTTCCCATTGTAACTCGAGAATCCCGCCGCAACTCTTAAAAACCACGTGGTTCCCCATTCATCGCAATATGAGGCCTTTGCCCGCTACAGAGTCTCAAGAGAAGTCCCATGTTTCGTCATAAAGTTCGAAATGCTACTTGGCACCCTTGATGCGACCCCAAAAGTTCCCCAATATACCGGTCTCACTTCAAGGGAACACCGAAGTTCCTGGCACCACTTCATTTGAGCCCCTTCTCCCCTCCTGATCACGGCAGGAAGGTCGATTCCCCTGCTTTGTCTAGAAGGGGTTCCCGACCTTCATGGCGCACCTCAGGATGAGGCCAGTCTCACGAAGAAATTCGAGACGTAGCCTCGTGTTGGTGCCACGTGTCGAAAGACCCCGATTTCTCGGTCTTGCTCTTGATAAGAACCCGATGCCCGGACACCTCTTCTAAGGCAACCCTGTGGATGAAGGCACTACACGAGGGGGCACTGGCAACCCTGTTCATCGTCCGGAAAATCCCACAGGATCCACATACAGCTCCACAACTGGCCTGTCACCCCTTAAACAACGAGAGAGGCAAGCGGAGTTCCCTTCCTCAGACAAGACGAGGCCTGAGTATCCAATCCCAACTCTGCAGGCACGCTTCGATCTGAGTCAGAAATGGAGAGGAAACCTGAGGTTCCTGCCTCAACCCGAGATGAGGCCCTCTTCCATTAAAACAAACCCAGTGGAGTCCCGAGAGGCCACTCCCATCTCCACAGTATCCCTGACTTCTCATAGGCATTCTGAGAAGCTCCTTGAGGCCACCGGCAAACGTCGAGGGAAATAAGGGTTTCCTGCCACAACCGAAGAAAGACCTCGAGAGTCCTTCTTCAACGCGTCTTGTGGTCAGATTCCCCTACCATGGCTCGAGAGCAATAACGCGCTCCCCCTCGCCACGCACATGGAGACCTGACTTCCCTGGCGCCACATGAGAGGCTCCCTGAGCTCCCTGTCGTACCTCGTGTGAAACCCCACACTGGCGCCGCAGCTCGAGAAAACACACAAGACCCCTCCGTCATCGCGAGATGAGGGCCATCTTTTCCTGCATGGCCTGGAGAGCAGTCCCAAGTCCTCTCTCCAAACTTCACAGGAGGCTTGACTCCCTTTAGGCCACAAAGTGGGCTCCAAGAGGTGCCCGTCGCAACTCGAAAGGAGAGCAGAGTCCTTTGCTTCCCTTCGACACGAGGCCTGACTCCCTGGGTGAGTCTGGAATGCAAACCTGAGATCCCTGTGGCCCTTGGAGAGGAACATTAGGTCCTGGACACAAGCCTAGATGAGGTCTCCTTTGCCCTGCAGTGACTCGAGCGCAACCCCCAGCTCTCCCTCGCAACTCGAATGGATGATTGGACTTCTCTGGCCCAACACAAGAGGAAGCCTGAAATCCCCGTCGTAACTCGAGAATCCCGCCACAACTCGAGAAAAACCACGTGGCTCCCCCGTCATCGCAAGATGAGGCCCTTGGCCGCTACAGCGTATCAAGAGAAGTCCCACGTTCCATCCTGAAGTACAAAACGGTACTTGGCACCCTTGATGCGACCCCCAAAGTTCCCTGACATACCGGTCTCACTCGAGGGAAACACCAAAGTTCATGGCACCACTTCCTGTGAGCCCCTTCACCCCTCCTGATCGCGACAGGAGGGTCGACTCCCATGCTTTGTCTGCAAGGGGTTCCCGACGTTCCCCGCAAACCTCCGGATGAGGCCGGTCTCATGAGGAAATTCGAAAAGTAGCCTCATGGTTGGTGCCACATGTTGAAAGATCCCGAATTCCCGGTCCACTCTAGATAAGAACCTGATGCCCGGACATCTCTTCGAAGGCAACCCTGTGGATGAAGGCACAACACGAAGGGACAATGACATCCCCATGCATCGTCTGGAAAAACCCGCCGATTCCACTCACAGCTCCAAATGTGGACTGTCACCCCGTGAACAACTCGAGAGGCAAGTGAAGTTGCATTCCTTCACACAAGATGAGGCCTTACCCTCCTGGCCCAACCCTTCAGGGACCCTGCGATCGGAGTCAGAAATGGAGAGGAACCCTGAGGTTCCTACCTCAACTAGAGAAGAGGCCCTCTTCCATTGAACCAAACTCAGTGGTGTCCCGAGAGGCCCCTCCCAACACCACAGTATCCCTGAATTCTCAGAGGCTCCCTGAGAAGCTACCTGAGGTCACTGGCACAAGTCGAGGGAACCCAGAGTTTCCTGAAGTAACCCGAGAAAGACTTGGAGAGTCCTTTTTCAACGTCTCTTGATGCCCGATTCCCCTACCATGACTCCAGAGCAAGGACGTGCTCCCCTCGCCACAAGCAGGAAAACTGACTTCCCTAGTACCACACAAGAGGTTCCCTGAGTACCCCATCATACCTCGTGAGAAAACCCACAGTGGCGCCGCAGTTCGAGAAAAACCACAAGATGCCCCCGTCAAGGAGAGATGGGGGCCTTCTTTTCCTGCCTGACCTGGAGAGCAATCCCTGGTCCTCTCTCCAAACTTCACAGGAGGATTGACTCCCTTTAGGCCACTCAGTTGGGTCCAAGAAATACCCGGTGCGACTCGAGAGGAGAGCGGAGTCCTTTGCTTCCCTCGAGACGAGGCCTGACTCCCCGGGTGAGTTTGGAATGCAACCCCGAGATCCCTGTCGCCCCTGGAGTGGAACATTATGTCCTAGACACAAGCCTAGATGAGGTCTATTTTGCCCTACAGTGATCGAGAGCAACCTCCATCTCTCCATCACAATTTGAATGGAAGATTGGGCTTCCCACGGTCAACACATGAGGAAGTCTGAATATCCCATCGTAATTCGAGAATTCAGCCTCAAGTCTTAAAAACCATGTGTTTCCCCCTTCATCGCAATATGAGGCCCTTGCCAGCTAGAGTCTCAAGGGAAGTCCCACGTTCCATCTTAAAGTTCGAAATGCTACTTGGCACCCTTGATGCGACCCCAAAGTTCCCCAACATACCGGTCTCACTTCAGGGGAACACCGAAATTCCCGGCGTCTCCAGGGAAGTCCCATGTTCTGTCCTTAAGTGCGAAACGGTACTTGACACCCTTGATGCGACCGCAAAAGTTCCCGACACGCTGGGTTCCCTCGAGGGGAACACCAAGGGTCCCGGCACCACTTCATCTGAGACCCTTCTCCCCTCCTGATCGCGACAGGAGAGTCGATTCCCCTGCTTTCTCTGGAAGGGGTTCCCGGCCTTCCTGGTGCACCTCAGGATGAGGCCGGTCTCAGGAGGAAATTCGAGACCAGCCATGTGTGAGGTGCCACGTGCCGAACGACACCGATTTTCCGGTCCACTCTTGATAAGAACCTGATGCCCGGACACCTCTTCGAAGGCAACCCTGTGAGTGAAGGCACAACACGAAGGGGCACTGACACCCCCGTGCATCCTCCGGAAAAACCCGCAGGGTCTACACACAGCTCGACAAGTTGCCTGAGACTCCCGGAACAACTCGAGAGGCAACCAGAATTCCATTCCTCAGACAAGACGAGGCATGACTCTCCTGTCCCAACACTGCAGGATCCGTGCAGTCGGAGTCAGAATTGGAGAGGAAGCCTGAGGTTCCTGCCTCCCCTCGAGATGAGGCCCTCTTCCATTGCGCCGAACCCAGCAGAGTCCCGAGAGGCCCTGCCAACTCCACAGCATTCCTCACCTCTCAGAGGCACCCTGGTAAGTTCCCTATAGTCCCCTGCAGAAGTCGAGGGAAACGAGGGTTTCCCGCCGCCACCCGAGAAAGACCTCGAGAGTCCTTCTTCAACGCGTCTTGAGGCCCTAGTCACTTCCCATGACTCGAGAGTGATGACCAGCTCCCCATCGCCATGCGCATGGAGACATGAGTTCCCTGGCGCCGCACGAGAGGCTCCCTGAGGTCCTCGTCGTGCCTCGGGAGAAAACCCCCACAGGCGCCGCAGCCTGAGGAAACCCATGAGATGCCCCCGTCATCGCGAGATGAGGGCCTTCTTTTCCTGCCTGACCTGGAGAGCAATCCCGAGTCCTCTCTCCAAACTGAAGAGGAGGCTCGACACCCTTGAGTCCACTCAGTGGGCTCCAAGAGATCCGTGTCGCGACTTGAGAGGAAAGTGGAGTCCTCTGCTTCCCCTCGAGGCGAGGCCTGACTCCCCGGGGGAGTCTGGAATGGAAACCCGAAATCTCTGTCTTCCCTTGAGAGGAATATTAGGTCCTGGACACACGCCTCGATGAGGTCTCTTTGGCCCTGTAGTGACTCGAGAAGAACCCCCAGCTTTCCCTCGCAACTCCAGGGGAAGATTGGGCTTCCCAGGGCCAACCCAAGAGGAAGCCTGAAATCCCCGTCGTTTTCGAGAATCCAGACGCAACTCGAGAAAAACGACGTGGTTCCAACGTCTTCACAGGATGAGTCCCTTGCCCGCTACAGCGTCTCCAGGGAAGTCCCATGTTCCGTCCTGAAGTGGGAAATGGTACTTGGCTCCCTTGATGCGACCCCTAAAGTTCCCTGAAACGCCGGGTTCCCTCGAGTGGAACACCTAGAGTCCCGGCCCCACTTCATCTGAGCCGCATCTCCCCTCCTGATCGCGACAGGAGAGTCGATTCCGCTTCTTTGTGTGGAAGGTGTTCCCGGCCTTCCCGGCGCACCTCAGGATGATGCTGGTCTCACGAGGAAATTCGAGATGAGCCACGTGGGTGGTGCCACATGCCGAATGACCCCGATTTCCCGGTCCGCTCTTGAAATGAACCTGATGCTGGACACCTCTTTGAAGGCAACCCTGTGGGGGAAGGCACCAAATGAAGGGGCAATGACACCCCCGTGCATCTTCTGGAAACACCCGCAGGTTCCACACACAGCTCGACAAGGGGCCTGAGACCCACTGAACGACTCGAGAGGTAAGCAGAGTTCCATTACTCAGACAAGACGAGGCCTGACTCTCCTGTCCCAACCCTGCAGGGACCCTGCGGTCGGAGTCAGAAATGGAGAGGAAGCCTGAGGTTCCTGCCTCCAATCGAGATGAGGCCCTCTTTCATTTCGTCAAACCTAGTGGAGTCCCGAGAGGCCCCTCTAACTCCTCAGTATCCCTCACCTCTCAGAGGCACCTGGGAAGTTCCCTAAGGTCCCCGGTAGAGGTCGAGGGAAACGAGTGTTTCCCGCCCCAACCCAAGAAAGACCTCGAGAGTCCTTCTTAAATGCGTCTGGAGGCCCTAGTCCCTCCCATGACTCCAGAGCAATGACGCGATCTGCCTGGCCACACGCATGGAGGCCTGACTTCTCTGGCACCGCACGAGAGGCTCCCTGAGCTCCCCATCATATCTCGTGAGAAACCCCACACTGGCGCCGCAGCTCGAGAAAACCCATGAGACGATCCCGTCATCACGAGAGGAGGGCCATCTTTAACTGAATGGTATGCAGATCAAGCGTGAACCTTCTGTCCAAGCTACACAGGACGCTTGACTCCCTTTAGGCCACTCATTGGGCTCCAAGAGTTACACGTCGCGACTCGAGAGGATAGTGGAGTCCTTTGCTTCCACTCGAGACGAGGCGTGACCCACCGGGTGAGACTGGAATGCGACCCTGATATCCCTGTTGCCCCTGGAGAGGAACACTACGTCCTGGACCCAAGCCTAGATGAGGACTCTTTGCCCTGAAGTGACTCGAGAGCAACCCACAGCTCTCTCTGACCAGTTGAATGGAAGATTGGACTTCCTGGGCCAACACAAGAGGAAGCCTGAATTCCCCGTCGTAACTCGAGAATCCCGCCGCAACTCGAGAAAAACCACGTGTTTCCCTCGTCATCGCAATATGAGGCCCTTGCCCGCTAGAGCATCTCCAGAGAATTCCCACGTTCCGTCTTGAAGTGCGAAACTGTACTTGGCACCCTTGATGCGACCTCAAAAGTGCCATGACATACCGGTCTCACTCGAGGGGACCACCGAGGTTCCCGGCACCACTTCATCTGAGCCCCTTCTCCCCTTCTGATCGCGACCGGTGTGTCGATTCCCCTGCTTTGTCTGCAAGGGTTCCCTACCTTCCCGGCGAACCTCAGGATGAGGCCGGTCTCCCGAGGAAATTCGAGACGTAGCCTCGTGGGTGGTACCACATGCTGAAAGACCCCAATTTTCTGGTACGCTCTTGAAAAGAACCCGATGCCCGGACACCTCTTTGAAGGCAACCCTGTGGATGAAGGCACAACACGAAGGGGCACTGACACCCCTGTGCATCATCCGGAAAAACCCGCAGGTTCCACACACAGCTCAACAAGTGGCCTGTCACTCCGTGAACAACTCGAAAGGCAAGCGGAGATCCATTCCTCCACGGAAGACGAGGCGTGACTCTCTTGTCCGTACTCGGCAGGTACTCTGCGACCCGAGTCAGAAATGGAGAGGACCCCTGAGGTTCCTGCCTCCATTCGAGATGAGGCCCTCTTCGATTGCACCAAACCCAGTTGAGTAATGAAAGGCCCCTCCCAAATCCACAGTGTCCCTGACTTCTCAGAGGCACCCTGAGAAGTTGCCTGAGGTCACCGACACAAGTCGAGGGAACCCAGGGTTCCCTGCCGCAACCCGAGAAAGACCTCGAGAGTCCTTCTTCAATGCGTCTTGAGGCCCGATTCGCCTACTATGACTCGAGAGCAATCACGCACTCCCCTTCACCACACGCACAGAGACCTGACGTCCCTAGCACCACACGAGAGGCTCTCTGAGCTCCCCGTCGTACCTCGTGAGAAATCTGATACTGGCGCCGCAGCTGGAGAAAACCCACGAGACGCCCCCGTCATCGCGAGATGAGGGCCTTTTTTCCTGCATGGCCAGGAAAACAATCCCGAGTCATCTCTCCAAACTACATAGGAGGCTTCACTCCCTTTACGCCACGCAGTGGGCTCCAAGAGATACCCGTCGCGACTCGACAGGAGAGCGGAGTCCTTTTTTGCCCCTCAAGACGAGGCCTGACTCTCCGGGTGAGTCGAGAATGCAACCCTGAGATCCCTGTCGGCCCAGTATTGGAACACTAGGTCCTGGACACAAGCGTAGATGAGGTCTATTTTGCCCTGCAGTGACTGGAGAGCAATCCCCAGTTCTAACTTGCAACTCGAATGGAATACTGGATTTTCCTGGCGCCACACAAGAGACTCCCTGAAATCCCTGTGGTACTTCATGAGACACCCCACACTGGCGCCGCAGCTCGAGAAAACCCACGAGACGCCACCGTCATCTCGAGATGAGGGCCTTCTTTTCCTGCATGGCCTGGAGTCCAATCCCGAGTCCTCTCTCCAAACTCCACAGGAGGCTTGACTCCCTTTAGTACACACATTGGGCTCCAAGAGATACCCATCGAGACTCGAGACGAGAGCGGAATTCTTTGCTTACCCTCGAGGTGAGAACTGACTCCCCGGATGAGTCTGGAATGCAAACCCGAGATCCCTGTCGCCCCTGGAGAGCAACGTTAGATCCTGGACACAAGCCTAGATTAGGTCTCTTTTGCCCTGCAGTGACTCTAGCGCAATCCCCAGCTCCCCCTCGCAACCCGAATGGAAGATTGGTTTTCAAGGCCAACAAGAGGAAGCCTAAATTCCCGGTCATAACTCGAGAATCCCGCCGCAACTCGAGCAAAACCACGTGGTTCTCCCGTCATCGCAAGATGAGGCCCTTGCCCGCTACAGCGTTTCAAAAGATGTCCCAGGTTCCGTCTTGAAATGCGAAACAGTACTTGGCACCCTTGATGCGACCCCAAAAGTCCCCCAACACGCCGGTCTCACTCAAGGGGAACACCGAGGTTCCCGGCACCACTTCATTTAAGCCCCTTCTCCCCTCCTGATCGTGACCGGTGGGTCGATTCCCCTGCTTTGTCTGCAAGGGGGCCCGACCTTCCCTGCACAACTCAGGATGAGGCCGGTCTCATGGGGAAATTCGATACGTAGCTTTGTGGGTGGTGCCACTTGCTGAAAGACTCCAATTTCCCGGTCCGCTCTTGATAAGAATCCGATGCTCGGACACCTCTTGGAAGGCAGCCTTGAGTATGAAGGTACAACACGAAGGGGCATTAACACACCTCTGCATCATCCGGAAAAACGGGCAGGTTACACACACAGCTCGACAAGTGGCCTGTCACCTCGAGAACAACTCGAGAGGCAAGAGGAGTCCCATCCTCCAGAAAAGACGAGGCCTGACTCTCCTGTACCAACATGCAGGGACCTTGCGATCTGAGTCAGAAATGGAGAGGAACACTGAGGTTCCTGCTTCAACTCGAGATGAGTCCCTCTTACATTCCACCAAATGCAGAGGAGTCTCGAGAGGCCCCTCCAAACTGCACAGTATCCCTGACTTCTCAGAGGCACTCTGAGAAGCTCCCTGAGGTCGCAGGCACAAGTCAAGGGAACCCTGGGTTTTATGCAGTGACCCGAGAAAGACCTCGAGAGTCCTTCTTCAACCCGTCTTGAGGCCCTATTACCCTACCATGACTCGAGAGCAATGACGAACTCCCCCTAGCCATCTCATGGGGACCTGACTTCCCTGGCGCCACACGAGAGGCTCCCTGAGCTCCCTCTCGTACCTCGTCAGAAACCCGGCACTAGCGCGGCAGTCTAGAAAACCCACAAGAGGCCGCCGTCATCGCGAGATGAGGGCCTTCTTTTCCTGCATGGCCTGGAGAGGAATCCCGAGTCCTCTATCCAAACAGCACAGGAGGCTTGACTCCCTTTAGGGCACACAGTGGGCTCCAAGAGATACCCATCGCGACTCAAAAGGACAGCGGAGTTCTTTGCTTCCCCTCGAGACGAGGCCTGATTCCCCGGGTGAGTCTGGTATGCAAGCCCGAGATCCCTGTCGCCCCTAGGGAGGAACATTAAGTCCTGGACACAAGCCTAGATGAGGTCTATTTTGCCCTGCAGTGACTCGAGGGCAATCCCCAGCTCTCCCTTGAAACTCGAATGGAAGATAGGACTTCCCTGGGCCAACACATGAGGAAGACTGTATTCCCCGTCGAAACTCGAGAATCCCGCCACAACTCGAGAAACGCCACGTGGTTCCCCCGTCATCCCAAGATGAGGCCCTTGCCCCCTACAGCGTCTCAAGAGAAGTCCCACGTTCCGTCTTGAAGTGCGAAATGGTATCGGCACCCTTGATGCAACCTCAAAAGTTCCTCGACACACTGGTCTGACTCGAGGAGAACACCGAGGTTCCCGGCACCACTACATCTGGGCCCCTTCTCCCCTCCTGATCGCGACAGGAGGGTCGATTCCCCTGTTTTGTCTTGAAGGGGTTCCCGCCTTTCCCGGTGCATCTCAGGATGAGGCCGGTCTCACGAGGATATTCGAGACATAGCCTCGTGGATGGTGACACATGCCGAAAGACCCCGATTTCCCGGTTCGCTCTTGATAAGATCCCAATGCCCGGACACCTTTTTGAAGATAACCCTTTTGATGAAGGCACAACACGAAAGGGCACTGACACCCCCGGGTATCGTCCGGAGAAACCCGCAGGTACCACACACAGCTCGAGAAGTGACCTGTCACCCCGTGAACAACTGGAGAGGCAAGCAGAGTTCCATTCCTCCACACAAGACGAGGCCTGACTCTCCTGTTCGAACTCTGCAGCGAAACTGCAATCCGAGTCAGATCTGGCCCAGGGGAAGTCAGGAGAGGAAACATGAGTTTCCTGCCTCCACTCGAGATGAGGCCCTCTTCCATTGCACCGAACCCAGTGGAGTCCCGAGAGGCCCCTCCCAACTGCACAGTATCCCTGACTTCTCAGAGGCACCCTTAGACCTTCCTGAGATCACCGGCACAAGTCGAGGGAACCAAGGGTTTCCTGCCCCAACCCGTAAAAGACCTCGAGAGTCCTTCTTCAACGCGTCTTGAGGTGCGATTCCCCTACCATGACTCGAGAGCAATGACGCACTCCGCCTAGCCACGCGCATAGAAACCTGACTTCCCTGGCGCCACAGGAGAGGCTCCCTGAGCTCCCCATTATACCTCTTGAGCAACACCACACTGGAGCCGCAGCTCGAGAATACCCACGAGACGCCCCAGTCCTCACGAGATGAGGGCCTTCTTTTGCTGTATGGCCTGGAGAGCAATGCTGAGTCCTCTCTCCATACTCCACAGGAGGCTTGACTCATTTTAGGCCACACAGTGAGCTGCAAGATATACCCGTCGCGACTTGACAGGAGAGCGGTGTCCTTGGCTTCCCCTCGAGACGAGGCCTGATTCCCCGGGTGAGTCGAGAATGCAATGCTGAGATCGCTGTCGCCCCAGCAGAGGAACATTAGGTCTTGGACACAAGCCTAGATGAGGTCTATTTGGCCCTGCAGTGTCTCGAGAGCAATCCCCAGTTCTAACTCGCAATTCGAATGAAAACTGGACTTCCCTGGGCCAGTTGAACAGGAAGCCTGAATTCCCCGTCGTAACTCGAGAATCCCGCCGCAACTCAAGAAAAACCATGTGGTTCCCCCGTCATCGAAAGATGAGGCCCTTGCCCGCTACAGCGTCTCAAGAGAAGTCCCACGTTCCGTATTGAAGAGCGAAAAGTTACTTGGAACCCTTGATGCGACCCCAAAAGTTCCCCGACATACCAGTCTCACTTGAGGAGAACACCGAGGTTCCCGGCACCACTTCATCTGAGACTCTTCTCCCCTCTTGATCGTGACAGGAGGTTCGATTCCCTGCTTTGTCTGGAAGGCATTCCCGACCTTCCTGGCGCACATCAAGATGAGGCCAGTCTCACGAGGAAATTCGAGACATAGCCTCGTGGGTGGTGCGGCACGCCAAAAGATCCCAATTCCCTGGTCCGCTCTTGATAAGAACCCGATGGCAGAACCCAACTCGAAGACAATCCTGTGGATCAAGGCACAACACGAAGGGGCAGTGACACCCCGGTGCATCGTCCAGAAAAACCCACAAGTTCCACATACAAATCGACAAGTGGCCTGTCACCCCATGAACAACGCGAGAGTCAAGCAGAGTTCCAGTCCTCCACACAAGACGAGGCCTGACTCTCCTGTCCCAACTCTGCAGGGACTCTGCGATCCGAGTCAGATCCGGCGCATTCGAAGCCAGGAGAGGAACCCTGAGGTTCCTGCCTCAACTTGTCATGAGGCCCTCTTCCATTGCACCAAACCCAGTGGAGTTCCGAGAGGCCCCTCCCAACTCCACAGTGACCCTGACTTCTCAGAGGCACGCTGAGAAGCTTCCTGAAGTCACTGGCACAAGTCGATGGAACCCAGGGTTTCCTGCTGCAACCCAGGAAAGACCTTGAGAGTCCTTTTTAACACCTCTTCAGGCCCAATTCCCCTACCATGACTCGAGAACAATGACGGGCTCCCTCTCACCACGTGCATAGAGACCTGACTGCCCTGGCACCACGTGAGAGGCTCACTGAGCTCCCAGTCTTACTTCGTGAGAAACCCCACACTAGCGCCACAGCTCGAGAAAACCTACGAGACGCCCCAGTCGTTGGGAGATGAGGGCCTTCATTTCATGCATTCCCTGGAGAGCAATCCCGTGTCCTCCCTCCAAACACCAAAGGAGGTTTGACTCCCTTTAAGCCACTCAGTGGGCTCCAAGACATACCCGTCCGACTCGAGAGGAGAGCAGAGTCCTTTGCTTCCCCTCGAGATGAGGGCTGACTCCAAGGTGAGTCTGGAATGCAACCCCGAGATTTCTGTCGAGCCTTGACATGAACATTAGGTCCTGCACACAAGCCTTGGTGGGGTCTCTTTTGCCTTCAGTGACTAGAGCGCACCTCCAGCTCTTCCTCGAATCTCGAATGGAAGATAAGACTTTTGTGGGCCAACACAAGAGGAAGCATGAATTCCCTGTGGTAACTCAAATATCCCACCGCAACTCGAGAAAAACCAAGTGGTTCCGCAGTCATGCCAAGATGAGGCCCATGCCCGCTGGAGCACCCCAAGAGAAGTCCAACGTTCCATTTTGAAGAGCGAAACGGTACTTGGAACGCTTTATGTGACCCCAAAAGTTACCCGACATACCTGTCTCACTTGAGGGAAACACCGAGGTTCCCAGCAGCACTTCATCTGAGCCACTTGTCCCCTCCTGATCGCCACAGGAGGGTCGATTCCTCTGCTTTGTCTGGAAGAGTTTCATGAACTTCGCGGCACATTTCAGGATGAGGCCGGTTTCATGAGGAAATTCGAGACAACCCACGTGGGTGGTGCCAAATGCTGAACGACCCCGATATCCCGGTCCGCTCTTCATAAGAACCCGATGCCCGGACACCTCTTCGAAGGCAACCCTGTGGATGAAGACACAAAACGAAGTGTCACTGACACCCCCGTGCATCGTCTGGAAAAACCTGCAGATTCCACACACAGTTTGACAAGGGGCCTGAAACCCCATGAACAACTCGAGAGGCAAGCGGAGTTCCATTACTCAGAAAAGACATAGCCTGTCTCTCCTGTCCCAACTCTGCAGGGACCCTGATGTCGGAGTCCGAAACAGAGAGGAAGTCTGAGGTTCCTGCCTCCCCTCGAGATGAGCCCCTCTTCCATTGCGACAAACCCAGCGGAGTCCCAAGAGTCACCGCCAACTCCACAGTATCCCTCAACTCTCAGAGACACCCTGGGAAGTTCCCTAAGGTCCCCGGCAGAAGTCGAGGGAAACGACTTTTTCCCGCCACAACCCGAGAAAGACCTCGAGAGTCCCTCTTCAACGCGTCTTGAGGCCCTAGTCCCCTCCCATTACTCGAGAGCCACAACGCGCTCCTCCTCGCTACGCGCAGGGAGTCCTGACTTCCCTGGCGCCGCACGAGAGGCTCCCTGAGATCCTCGCCGTGCCTCGCGAGAAAACCCCCAAAGGCGCCGCAGCTCGAGGAAACCCCTGAGACGCCCCCGTCCTTGCGATGTGAAGGGACTTCTTTTCCTGCATGGCCTGGAGAACAATCCCGAGCCCTCTCTCCAAAATGAAGAGGAGGCTTGACTCCACTGACGCCACTAGGGGGCTCCAAGATATCCGCGTCGCGACTCGGGAGGACAGCAGAGTCCTTTGCTTCCCCTCGAGACGAGGCCTGACACCCAGGGGGATCCTGGAATGCAACCCCGAGATCCCTGCCTTCCCTGGAGAAGAACATTAGGTCCTGGACACAAGCCTAGATGAGGTCTCTTTGGCCCTGCAGTGACTCGAGCAAAACCCCCAGCTTTCCCTCGCCAATCGAATGGAAGACTGGGCTTCCCAGGGCCAACAGAGGAGGAAGCCTGTAATCCCCATCGTCACTCGAGAATCCCGGCGCAACTCGAGAAAAAACACGTGGTTCCAACGTCTTCGCAAGATGAGGCCCTTGCCCACTACAGCGTCTCAGGGGAAGTCCCATGTTCCGCCCTGAAGTGCGAAACAGTACCTGACACCCTTCGTGCGACCACCAAAAGCTCCCCGACACGCCGGGTACCCTCGAGGGAACACCGAGGTCCCGGCACAGCTTCATCTGAGCCCGTTCTCCCCTCCTGATCACGACAGGAGAGTCGATTCCCCTGCGTGGTTCAGAAGGGGTTCCCGGCCTTCCCGGTGCACCTCAGGATGAGGCCGGTCTCACAGGGAAATTCGAGACGAGCCACGTGGGTGGTGCCACATGCCAAATGCCCCCGATTCCCCGGTCCGCTTTTGAGAAGGACCCGAGGACCGGACCCCTCTTCGAAAGCAACCCTGTGGGTGAAGGCACAACACGAAGGGGCACTGACACCCCCGTGCATCATCCGGAAAGACCCGCGGGTTCCACACACAGCTCGACCAGGGGCCTGAAAACCCCTGACAACTCGAGAGGCAAGCGGGGTTCCCTTCCTCAGACAAGACGAGGCATGACTCTCCTGTCCCAACTCTGCAGGGACCCTGTGGTCGGAGCCGAAACGGAGAGGAAGCCTGAGGTTCCTGCCTCCCCTCGAGGTGAGGCCCTCTTCCGTTGCGCCAGACCAACGGAGTCCTGAGAGGCCCCACCAATTCCACAGGATCCCTCGCCTCTCAGAGGCACCCTGGGAAGTTCCCTAAGATCCCCGGCAGAAGGCGAGGGAAACGAGGGTTTCCCGCCGCCCCCCGACAAAGACCTCGAGAGTCCTTCTTCAACGCGTCTCGAGGACCTAGTCCCCTCCCGTGACTCGAGAGCCAGGACGCGCTCCCCCTCGCCACGCGCATGGAGACCTGACTTCCCTGGCGCCGCACGAGAGGCTCCCTGAGATCCTCGTCGTGCCTCGGGAGAAAACCCCCACGGGCGCCGCAGCTCGAGGAAACCCCTGAGACGCCCCCGTCCTGGAGAGCTGAGGGCCTTCTATTCCTGCATGGCCTGGAGAGCAATCCCGGGTCCTCTCTCCAAACTGAAGAGGAGGCTGGACTCCCTTGAGGCCACTCAGTAGGCTCCAAGAGATCCGCGTCGCGACTCGAGAGGAGAGCGGAGTCCTTGGCTTCCCCTCGAGACGAGGCCTGACTCCCCGAGGGAGCCTGAAAAGCAACCCCGAGATTCCTGCCTTCCCTGGAGAGGAATATTCGTTCCAGGACACACGCCTTGATGAGGTCTCTTTGGCCCTGCAGTGACTCGAGCGCTACCCCCAGATTTCCCTCGCTACTTGAATGGAAGATGGGGCTTCCCAAGGCCAACCCAAGAGGAAGCCTGAAATCCTCGTCGAAACTCGAGAATCCTGCCGCAACTCGAGAAAAACCACGTGGTTTCAACGTCTTCGCAAGATGAGGCCCTTGCCCGGTACGGCGTCTCAAGGGAAGTCCCATGTTCCGTCGTGAAGTGAGACACGGTACCTGACACCCTTCATGCGACATCCAAAATTTCCCCGACATGCCGGGTTCCCTTGAGGGGAACACCGAGAGTCCCGGCACCACTTCCTCTGAGGTCCTACTCCTCTCCTGTTCGCGACAGGAGAGTTGATTCCCCTGCGTGGTCTGGAAGGGGTTCCCGGCCTGCACGGCGCCCCTCAGGATGAGGCCGGCCTCGCGAGGAAATTCGAGACAAGCCCCGTGGCTGGTGCCCCATGTTGAACGACCCTGATTTCCCGGTCCGCAGTTGAGGAGAACCCGATGCCCGGACACCTCTTCGAAGGCCACCCTGTGAGTGAAGGAACAACACGAAGGGGCACTGACACTCCCGTGCATCGTCCGGAAACACCCGCGGTTTCCACACAGAGCTCCACGAGGGGACTGAGAGTCCCTGAGCAACTAGAGAGGCAAGCGGAGTTCCCTTCCTCAGACAAGACGAGGCCTGACTCTCCTGCCCCAACGCTGCAGGGACACTGCTGTCGGAGTACGAAACGGAGAGGAAGCCTGAGGTCCTGTCTCCCCTCGAGATGAGGCCCTCTTCGATTGCGCCAAACCCAGAGGAGTCCCGAGATGGCCCACCAACTCCACAGCATCCCTCACCTCTAAGAGGAACCCTGGGAAGTTCCCTCAGGTCACCGGGAGAAGTCGAGGGAAACGAGGGTTTCCCGCTGCTAGCCGAGAAAGACCTCGAGAGACCTTCTTCTACACGCCTTGATGCCCTAGTCCCCTCCCAGGACTCGAGAACAATGACGCGCTCCCCCTTGCCACGCTCATGGAGACCTGACTTCCCTGGCGCCGCACGAGAGGCTCCCTGAGAACCTCATCGTGCCTCGTGAGAAAAGCCCCACGGACGCCGCAGCTCGAGGAAACCCCTGAGAAGCCCCCGTCCTCGCGAGGTGAGGGCCTTCTTTTCCTGCCTTTCCTGGAGAGCAATCCCGGGTCCTCTCTCCAAACTGAAGATTAGGCTTGACTCCCTTGAGGCCACTCAGAGGGCTCCAAGAGATCCGCGTCGTGGCTCAAGAGAAGAGCGGAGTCCTTTGCTTCCCCTCGAGGCCAGGCCTGACTCCTCGGGGGACTCTGAAGTGCAACCCCGGGATCCCTGTCTTCCCTTGAGAGTACTACTAGGTCCTGGACACACGCCTAGATGAGGTCTCTTGGGCCCTGCAGTGACTCGAGCGCAACCCCCAGCTTTCCCTAGCAACTCGAATGGAAGATGGGGCTTCCCAGGGCCAACCCAAGAGGAAGCCTGAAATCCCCGTCGTAACTCGAGAATCCCGCCGCAACTCGAGAAAAACCACGTGGTCCCAACGTCTTCACAAGATGGGGCCCTTGCCCGCTACGGCGTCTCAAGGGAAGTCTCACGTTCCGTCCTGAGTTGCGAAACGGTACCTGACACCCTTCATGCGACCTCCAAAATTTCCCAGACACGCCGGGTTCCCTTGAGGGGAACACCGAGGGTCCTGGCACCACTTCATCTGAGCCCCTTCTCCCCTCCTCATCACGACAGGAGAGTCGATTCCCCTGCGTATTCTGGAAGGGGTTCCCGGCTTTCCCGGCACAACTCAGGATGAGGCCGGCCTCCCGAGGAAATTCGAGACGACCCCGTGGGTTGTGCCACATGCCGAACGACCCCGATTTCCCAGTCCGCTCTGGATAAGAACCCAATGCCCTGACACCTCTTCGAAGGCAACCCTGTGGGTGAAGTTACCATTCGAAGGGGCACTGACACCCCCGTGCGTCATCCGGAAAAACCCGCGGTTTCCACACACAGCTTGACGAGGTGCGTGAGACACCCTGAGCAATTCGAGAGGCAAGCGGAGTTCCCTTCCTCAGACAAGACGAGGCCTGACTCTCCTGTCCCAATTCTGCAGGGACCCTGTGGTTGGAGTCCGAAAAGGAGAGGAAGCCTAAGTTTCCTGTCTCCCCTCGAGATGAGGCCCTCTTCCATTGCGCCAAGCCCAGCAGAGTCCCGAGAGGCCACGCCAACTCCACAGCATCCCTCACCTATCAGAGGCACCATGGGAAGTTCCCTCAGGTCCCCGGCAGAAGTCGAGGGAAACGAGGCTTTCCCGCCGCAACCACAGAAAGACCTCGAGTGTCCTTCTTCAACGCCTCTGGAGGCCCTAGTCCTCTCCCATGACTGGAGAGCCATGACGCGCTCCCCCTCGCCACGTGCACAGAGACCTGACTTCCCTGGCACCGCACGAGAGGCTCCCTGAGATCCTCGTCTTGCCTCGTGAGAAAACCCCCATGGGCGCCGCAGCTCGAGGAAACCCCTGAGAAGCCCCCATCCTCGCGAGGTGAGGGCCTTCTTTTCCTGCCTGACCCAGAGCACAATCCCGAGTCCTCTCTCCAAACTGAAGAGAAGGCCTGACTCCCTTGAGGCCACTCAGTGGGCTCCAAGAGATCTGCGTCGCGACTTGAGAGGAGAGCGGCATCCTTGGCTTGCCCTCGAGGCGAGGCCTGACTCCCCAGGGGAGTCTGGAACGCCACCCTGAGATCCCTGTCTTCCCTTGAGAGGAACGTTAAGTCCCGGACACAGGCCTAGATGAGGTCTCTTTGGCCCTGCAGTGACTCGAGTGCAACCCTCAGCTTTCCCTCGCAACTCGAATGGAAGATTAGGCTTCCCGGGGCCAACACAAGAGGAAGCCTGAAATCCACTTCGTAACTCTAGAATCCCGCCGCAACTCGAGAAAATCCACATGGTCCCAACGTCTTCGCAAGATGAGGCCCTTGCCCGCTACGGCGTCTCAAGGGAAGTCCCAGGTTCTGTCCTGAAGTGCGAAACGGTACCTGACTCCTTTCATGCAACCCCCAAAAGTCCCCCACACGCCGGTTTCCCTCGAGGGTAACACCGAGGGTTCCATCCCCACTTCATCTGAGCCCCTTCTCCCCTCCTGATGGCGACAGGAGAGTCGATCCCCCTGCATTGTCTGGAAGTGTCCCCGGCCTTCCCAGCACAACTCAGGATGAAGCCGGCCTCACTAGGAAATTTGAGACTAGCCCCGTGGGTGGTTCCTCATGCCGAAAGACCCCGATTTCCCTGTCCGCTCTTGAAAAGAACCCGAGGCCCGGACACCTCTTCGAAGGCAACCCAGTGGGTGAAGGCACAACACGAAGGGGCACTGTCACCATCGTGCATTTCCGGAAACACCCGCAGGTTCCACACACAGCTCAACAAGGGGCCTGAGACCCCCTGAGCACCTCGAGAGGCAAGCGGAGTTCCCTTCCTCAGACAAGACGATTCCTGACTCTCCTGTCCCAACTCTGCAGGGACCCTGCGGTCGGAGTCTGAAACGGAGAGGAAGCCTGAGGTTCCTGCCTTCCCTGGAGATGAGGCCCTTTTCCATTGCGCCAAACCCAGCGGAGTCCTGAGAGGCCCCGCCAACTCCACAGCATCCCTCATCTGTCAGAAGCACACTGGGAAGTTCCCTAAGGTCACCGGTAAACTTTTATTGCACAAGGTCCCCATGAAAAGGCCCACGCAGCAGGACAGCCACAGATTCTGTCTGCCATTAAAGGGCAGTAAGGTGCCCTCCCCCCTTCTTTGCTGCCTCGGCGGCCACCAGGGTGCAATTCGCGTACCCTTCCCTTTCCCATCCTAGCAGGTGCTCCAGGGCCCGCTGGCCTACAAAGTGCCAGAAGCAGGGCTGGGCCAGCCGGCCAGAATTCAGGGTTCTGTCCCTTGGACTTCCAGCGGACACTAGGCTGCTTGGGAAAACCGCCCAGACTCTGAGGTTTTTCAGCAGAGGGGTGGAGCGGTAAAGGCCTTGACCCCAAAGACGAGGCCTTTCTGCAACCGCCAGGTTGGGGAGCTCTGAGACTGTGCCAACACAGGGCGGAATACATGGTTCCCTGCTCCACGCAGTCCCCGTTCCCTTACCTGTGTTCCGCACCCCTCCGCTGTGGCCAATGGATGCCGATCCTTGGGGATCCAGGAGTTCACGAAATGGGCATTCCCAGCCGCAATGGCGACCCCCAACAGCACATCTGGAAAGCCCTCCCCCACCCCCGCCAGGAGCCGACCCCCACTGCGAACGGAACCCCACCCCGCCCCGCACTGCCAGGTTTCGCCCCGGCCCTGCCGGGCTCCCGGTGGGTTCCCAGCAATATTGGCGACGCCCGGGAGCACAACAGGGACCGACCCCCCACCCACAGTGAGCGGAATCTCGACCTGTGCAGCCCAGGTTTACCTCACCCTGGCTGCGCTCCCGGCGCGTTTCCAGCCGCAGTGGCCATCTCCGAGAGCACAACTGGGAAGCCCTCCCCTACCCCCGCCAGGAGCCGACACCCGCCCTGCGCCGCCCGGGTTTGCCCCGCCCCTGCCGCGCTCCAGGGGCGCTGCCCACCTTCACCAGTGGCTCTCGGTGAGCCCCGTCCCCACGCCCGGTTCCAGGAGAGGCTCTCGGACCTCGCTGCTGCCGCCAGGTCAAACATGAGGACAATACATACACCCCACAGAGACAATCCAAGCTGTCTATGATTTAGGGATAAAACGAGGACTACAGAAAGGCAAGATGACCTGACCTAGGAGGGCCATGATATTCTATAGAACCAGACAAAGTTGGTTACCAAGGAAACTTTTTTCCTTGGAACCCGGGAAGCTGGTTCTTTGCATATGCAATGACCAACAATTAGCTTGTTACCCAAGCCTGCCTTACTGCCACCCCCATCCCCCCACTCCCCAGAAGACTGGCACAAAGAAATATTTTAAATCTCAGGCGGAAACCTGGAAGATGTCTTGTCTGTCTGTTTGGATTAAGGTATGTGTCAGTGTGAGCCCTGTGTTTTTTGATAATATTGCTCAAGTTCTGAGTTCTGATTTCAATGGTCTCAAGACAAGGCAGCCCTTCCAAATCAAACTGCTGGAAATACAAGAAAACATTGACCTAAATGAATGTCAGAGTCCCGTGAACTGGGAACTAGTCAATATTAAATATCTAGTATTTTTGGTTTTGCTCCTCCATTATAGACATGTCTAAGAGTCAACAACATTAAGCACAACATGTTCATAGTGCCTAGGTTTCTTTTGAGGTAAAAATTGCTCTATTGTTATATCTGTCACAAGCTTGTCAGCAAGAAACTACCTGGAAACGACAACAACAAAAGTAAAAAATGTAAATGTGATATGAGCTTTTAGACAAACTCTTTACAATAATTATACTCTAAAATATCTGCCTCTCATAGTCTTGATTGAAGGCAGAGGAGAAGGGGATGACAGAGGATAAGATGGTTGGATGGCATCACTGACTCGATGGACATGAGTTTGAGCAAGCCCCTGGAGCTGGTGACGGACACGGAAGCCTAGCGTCCTTCAGGCCACGGGGTCCCAAAGAGTCAGACACGACTGAGCAACTGAACTGAACTGAACTAACAAACGTTTCTCCAGGTGTTTTGGTTCCCCGAGTTTCTATCCTTGTTACGACAGTGTATTGAATAGCTAGGTCATTTCCAAATAAATGAAAGTTCTGAAACATTCACGACTTGAAAGGACCTCCCTTTTACACAGAAACAAAAGAGATTTTTGACTCTCCATGAATAGTGTCTGGCACCATCCTGACATGTTAAATGTAAGAAAGCAATTGTTTTGTTTTGTTTTGTTCTGTTCTTGGGGGTGGGGGGAGGGGGGCGGGCTATAGCGAATGCCAATATAAAAGTCAGTTCTTGGTTGCTGAAGGGAAATGTATGACTTGTTATTACAAGAAAGTATGTGGAATGCAATGGCACTTGAGGAAGGAAAACAAAGTAGTTCTGTCTTACAGGTGGCCGTTTCAGGATGGGAGAAGCAAAGGAATGGGTACAGAATGGGATAAGGAGGTTGTAGGGAAAGTGGACCCCCAGAAAAGAGTTCTGTGCCTAGCACAAGTTTTCTTGAGATGTCGAAATGCCTTTGCTAATGGAGTTTAAGTTTCTTTACCTCTTAAGTGATCTCTTCTAGGTTGACCTAGAACAGAAATCTTTTGTTAGCTTTGGCTAAGTGGAGAAGTAGTGTTTCACGGTGACATATGTGATCCTTCCTGACTGTTTGCAGCCCTTTTGATATTGATGCACTGCTTCTGCTGCTGCTGCCACCGCTGCTGCTGCTAAGTCGTTTCAGTCGTGTCCGACTCTGTGCGACCCCATAGACGGCAGCCCACGAGGCCCCGCAGTCCCTGGGGTTCTCTAGGCAAGAACACTGGAGTGGGTTGCCATTTCCTCCTCCCATGCATGAAAGTGAAAAGTGAACGTGAAGTCGCTCAGTGGTGTCCGACTCTTAGCGACCCCATGGACTGCAGCCTACCAGGCTCCTCCATCCATGGGATTTTCCACGCAAGAGTACTGGAGTGGGGTGCCATTGCCTTCTCCCATATCTATGCACAAGCCTGCCTAAATAATTGACTTCTAGCTAGCTTTGGGATGCCAATGACCATCCACCCTTACAAGGCAACAGAGAAGAGAAAAACACTTACCACAGGAGGTCCTGGTAAGGAACGAGGAACTAACAAGCTCCCGCCAACCAGGATTCTGCAGAGGTCAACAAGAGGTCAGTAAGAGATGGAAGACTGCAGTCCAGAGGTCCTAGCAACTTCCATCTTGCAGCAGAGACCCAGCATAGTCAAAACGAATTCAATGTTGCAAAAAATAAGTAAACAAATAAAGGACAGAAGTTCTTTGAACACATGACTGAGATTAGGGTGAGGCAGTACATGTACAGTGCCCGGAAAATCTTAAAGTATGAGAAAGGAAAGAAATTAAAGACAACTATCAAGCTGTCCAAACTGATAAAAACGAAATATTACACAGTTTTTTCTGTATATATTACCAGATAATAATCTGAAAAGGAATTAAAAAAATTCCCTTTCAATAATGTCAACATGAATACAACACTTTGCCATGGATGTAACGAGGATGACAAGACTGGCACACTGGAACTTATACACCCTGGCTGAAAACTATCCTGAATACATGGACAGGTATTCCATAACAATGGAAAGAATTAAGATGGCAATACCATGGAATGCATCTTCAATCTGAAATGAAGATTTGATATGATTTGATCGCTCAGAGCTTTTGTGTCATCAATTGTTATTAAAGTATAAATGAGATAGAGAAAACTGCTGACTTAGACTTGAGGCGGGGTGTACGCCCTGCTGGTCTCTAGCCAGATATTCTACAGGCACTAGCAGTCAGCTAAGGAAAGAAAGGCACTGTCTCAGGGAATGGCACCAGGCCCCTCCCCCACGACATGCCTTGAGGTCACATTGGCAGCAGGTGAGTCATCCTGGGCCAAAAACTGATTGACATGAATCTTGAAGAAAGGCAGTATTCCAGGCAAATATATCATTTCCTTAACATAGATTAGGAGAACAAGGTACGAGGAAAACATACTGTTTTGTTCAAGTCGCTTCTGAGCCTATTGGGGGAACCGACCTGAAGCCAGAGTCCAGCAGATATACATAGGATATTTACATCGCTTAAGACAAACATTTCCTCAGGAACAAATGCATTGCTTAGCTCAAGGTTTGTCTGCGAAATTCTTACACATCAGGAGATGGCTCCGAGCTGGGTTTCTACGCACAAGAACATGAATGCAAAGGACAAGCCTGCACAGCCCATCTGCCCCCCTCCCCCACAGCCAGCAGCATTTCCAAGTGACCTCCTAAGGCCTTCCCCAAAATACAGGGGCACCTCTGGGTTTCCTGTTTCCCTCACTTCGAACACTTTTCTTAAAAAAAAAAAAAAAAATCCTGCACACTTCTTGATAGAATGCCACAGTGCAAGGAAAACAGGTCTTCGATACTTAAACCTCCCTGTGCCAAACACTTGGGGCTTGGTTCTGTTTTGTTTTGTTTTTTAATTACACCACCACATAATTTAAACTTTTTACAATTTCTAATTATTCAGTACCAAAACACCAAACTTTTATTGCACAAGGTCCCCATGAAAAGGCCCACGCATCAGGACAGCCACAGATTCTGCCATGAAAGGGCAGCAAGGTGCCCTCCTCCCTTCTTTGCTGCCTGGGCGGCCACCAGGGTTTGAAATCCATGCACCCTACTAAGTTTCTAGGGTGCAATCCGTGGACCCTTCCCTTTCCCATCCCAGCAGGTGCTCAAGGGCCCGCTGGCTTACAAAGTGCCAGAAGCAGGGCTGGGCCAGCCGGCCAGAGTTCAGTGTTCTGTCCCTTGGACTTCCAGGGGACACTAGGCTGCTTGGGAAAACCGTGCAGACTGAGATTTTTCAGCAAAGGGGTGGAGCGGTAAAGGCCTTGACACCAAGGGCGAGGCCTTTCTGCGACCGCCAGGTTGGGGAGCTCCGAGAATGTGCCAACAGAGGGTGGAATACTTGGTTCCCTGCTCCAAGCAGTCCCAGTTCCCTGACCTGTGGCCCGCAGCCCTCCGCTGCACCCACTAGATGTGGATCCTTGGGGACACAGGAGCATAGGAAATGGGCGTTCCTAGCCGCAGTGGCGACCCCCGAGAGCACAACTGGGACCGAACCCCCACCCACAGCCATCTAAATCTCGACCCGCGCAGCCCAGGTTTACCCCGCCCCGGGTGCGCTCCCGGCGCGTTTCCAGCCGCAGTGGCCACCACCAAGAGCACAACTGGGAAGCCCTCCCCCACCCCCGCCAGGAGCCGAACCCCGCCCCGCGCCACCCGGGTTCACCCCGCCCCTGCCGCACTCCCAGCGCGTTTCCAGCTGCAGTGGGGACCCCCGAGAGCACAACTGTTACCGCCCCCCACCCCCTCCCGACCAGAACCCCGACCCGCGCCGCCCAGGATCGCCCCGCCCCTGGCGCGCTCTCGGGGCGTTGCCCACTTCCACCAGGGGCTCCTGGTGAGCCCCGTCCCCACGCCCGGTTCCAGGAGAGGATCTCGGACCTCGCTACTGCCGCCAGGTCAAACACGAGGACAATACATCCACCCCACAGAGACAATCCAAGCTGTCTATGATTTAGGGATAAAATGAGGACTACAGAAAGGAAAGATGTCCTGACCTAGGAGGGCCATGAGAGTCTATAGATCCAAACAAAATTGGGTACCAAGGAAACTTTTTTCCTTGGAACCCGGAAAGCTGGTTCTTTGCATATGCAATGACCAACAATTAGCTTGTTACCCAAGCCTGCCTCGCTGCCACCCCCACTACCCCCCCCCACTCCCCAGGAAAACAGCTCAAAGAAATATTTTAAATCTCAGGCGGAAAACTGGAAGATGTCTTGTCTGTCTGTCTGGATTAAGGTATGTGTCAGTATGAGCCTTGTGTTTTTTGATAATATTGCTCAAGTTCTGAGTTCTGATTTCAATGGTCTCAAGACAAGGCAGCCCTTCCAAATCAAACTGCTGGAAATACAAGAAAACATTGACCTAAATGAATGTCAGAGTCCCGTGAACTGGGAACTAGTCAATATTAAATATCTAGTATTTTTGGTTTTGCTCCTCCACTATAGACATGTCTAAGAGTCAACAACATTAAGCACAACATGTTCATAGTGCCTAGGTTTCTTTTGAGGTAAAAATTGCTCTATTGTTATATGTGTCACAAGCTTGTCAGCAAGAAAGTACCTGGAAACAGCAACAACCAATGTAAAAAATGTAAATGTGATATGAGCTTTTAGATAAACTCTTAACAATAATTATACTCTAAAATATCTGCCTCTCATAGTCTTGATTGAAGGCAGAGGAGAAGGGGATGCCAGAGGATAAGATGGTTGGATGGCATCACTGACTCGATGGACATGAGTTTGAGCAAGCCCCTGGAGTTGGTGATGGACACGGAAGCCTGGCGTCCTGCAGGCCACGGGGTCCCAAAGAGTCAGACTCGACTGAGCAACTGAACTGAACTGAACTTACAATCGTTCCTCCAGGTGTTTTGGTTACCTGAGTTTCTATCCTGGTGCTAAACTAAGTGACGACAGTGTATTGAATAGCTAGGTCACTTCCAAATAAATGAAACTTCTTAAACATTCACGACTTGAAAGGACCTCCCTTTTACACAGAAACAAAAGAGATTTTTGACTCTGCATGAATAGTGACTGGCACCATCCGAACATATTAAATGTAAGAAAGCAATTTTTTTGTTTTGTTTTGTTTTGTTCTGTTCTTGCAGGAAGCGGGGTGGGCGCTATTATCACTGATAGGTATGCTCACCAATCTATCAAATGCCAATATAAGAGTGAGTTCTTGGTTGCTGAAGGGAAATGTATGACTTGTTATTACAAGAATGTATGGAATGCAATCACACTTTAAGAAGGAAAACGAAGTAGTTCTGTCTTACAGGTGGCATTTTCAGGACGGGAGAAGCAAAGGAATGGGTACAGAATGGGATAAGGAGGTTGTAGGGAAAGTAGGCCCCCAGAAAAGAGTTTTGTGCCTAGCACAAGTTTTCTTGAGATGTTGAACTGCCTTTGCTAATGGAGTTTAAGTTTCTTTACCTCTTAAGTGATCTCTTCTAGGTTGACCTAGAACAGAAATCTTTTGTTAGCTTTGGCTAAGAGGAGAAGTATTGTTTCACGGTGACATATGTGATCCTACCTGACTGTTCTCATCCCCTTTGATATCTATGCACTGCTGCTGCTGCTGCTGCAGCTGCTAAGTGGTTCAGTTGAGGCCGACCCTGTGCCACGCCATAGATGGCAGCCCACCAGGCCCCGCAGTCCCTGGGGTTCTCTAGGCAAGAACACTGGAGTGGGTTGCCATTTCCTCCTCCTATGCATGAAAGTGAAAAGTGAAAATGAAGTCGCTCAGTGGTGTCCGACTCTTAGCCACCCCATGGACTGCAGCCTACCAGGCTCCTCCGTCCTTGGGATTTTCCAGGAGTGGGGTGCCATTGCCTTCTCCCATATCTATGCACAAGCCTGCCTAAATAATTGACTTCTAGCCAACTTTGGGATGCCCATGACCACCCACCCTTACCAGGCAACAGAGAAGAGAAAAACACTTACCACAGGAGGTTCTGATAAGGAACAAGGAACTAACAAGCTCCCACCTACCAGGAATCTGCAGAAGTCAACAAGAGGTCAGCAAGAGATGAGAGACTGCAGTCCAGAGGTCCTAGCTACTTCCATTTAGCAACAAACACCCAGCATAGTCAAAACGATTTCAATGTTAAAGAATAAATAAATAAATAAATAAAAGGACAGAAGTTCTTTGAACACATGTCTGAATTTAGGGGTGAGGCATTACATATGTGTCCCAGGATAATCTTAAAGTGTCAGAAAGTAAAGAAATTAAAGACAACTATCAAGCTGTCCAAACTGATAAAAATGAATGATTACACAGTTTTATCTGTATACATTAGCAGATAATAATCTGAAAAGGAATTTTAAAAAATTCCCTTTCAATAATATCAACATGAATAAAACACTTTGCCATGGATGTAACGAGGATGACAAGACTGGCACACTGGAAATTATACACCCTGGCTGAAAACTATCCTGAATACATGGACAGATATTCCATAACGATGGAAAGACTTAAGATGGCAATACCATGGAATGCATCTTCAATCTGAAATGAAGATTTGATATGATTTGATCGCTCAGAGCTTTTGTGTCATCAAGTGTTATTAAAGTATTAAAGAGATAGAGAAAGCTGCTGACTTAGACTCGAGGCGGGGTGGGGGGGGGTAGTAAGAGTACCCCCTGCTGGTCTTTAGCCAGATATTCTACAGGCACTAGCAGTCAGCTAAGGAAAGAAAGGAACTGTTTCAGGGAATGGCACCAGGCCCTTCCCCCACGACATGCATTGAGATAATATTGGCAGCAGGTGAGTCATCCCGGGCCAAAACTTGATTGACATGAATCTTGAAGAAAGGCAGTATTGCAGGCAAATATATCATTTCCTTAACATAGATAAGGAGAACAAGCTAGGAGGAAAACATGCTGTTTTGTTCAAATCGCTTCTGAGCCTTTTGGGGGAACCGACCTGAAGCCAGAGTCTAGCGGAAATACATAGGATATTTACATCGCTTAAGACAAACATTTTTTTAGGAAAAAATGCATTGCTTAGCTCAAGGTTTGTCTGCGAAATTCTTACACATCAGGAGATGGCTCTGAGCTGGGTTTCCACACACAGGAACATCCATGCAAAGGACAAGCCTGCACAGCCCATCTGCCGCCCTCCCCCACAGCCAGCAGCATTTCCAAGTGACCTCCTAAGGCCTTCCCCAAAATACAGGGGCACCTCTGGGTTTCCTGTTTCCCTCACTTCGAACACTTTTCTTAAAAAAAAAAAAATCCTGCACACTTCTTGATAGAATGCCACAGTGCAAGGAATACAGTCCTTCAATATTTAAACCTCCATTTGCAAAACACTTGGAGCTTGGTTTTGTTTTGTTTTGTTTTTTAATTACACCACCACATAATTTAAAGCTTTTACACGTTCTAATTATTCAGTTCCAAAACACCAAACTTTTATTGCACAGGGTCCTCATGAAAAGGCCCACGCAGCTGGACAACCACAGATTCTGCCATGAAAGGGCAGCAAGGTGCCCTCCCCCCTTCTTTGCTGCCTGGGCGGCCACCAGGGTTTGAAATCCATGCACCCTACTAAGTTTCTATGGTGCAATCCGTGGACCCTTCCCTTTCCCATCCCAGCAGGTGCTCAAGGGCCGGCTGGCTTACAAAGTGCCAGAAGCAGGGCTGGGCCAGCCGGCCAGAGTTCAGTGTTCTGTCCCTTGGACTTCCAGCGGACACTAGGCTGCTTGGAAGAACCGCGCAGACTCTTAGATTTTTCAGCAGAGGGGTGGAGCGGTAAAGGCCTTGACCCCAAAGGCAAGGCCTTTCTGCGACCGCCAGGTTGGGGAGCTCCGAGAATGTGCCAACAGACGGCGGAATACTTGGTTCCCTGCTCCACGCAGTCCCAGTTCCCTTACCTGTGGTCCGCAGCCCTCCACTGCACCCACGGGATGGCGATCCTTGGGGACCCAGGAGCGGACGAAATGGGCGTTCCCAGCCGCAGTTGCAACCCCCGAGAGCGCAACTGGGAACCCCTCCCCATCCCCCCCATGAGCCGACCCCCGCCCCGCGCCCTCAGGGTTAGCCCCGCCCCTGCCGCGCTCCCTGCGCGTTCCCAGCCGCAGTGGCGACCCCCGGGAGCACAACTGGTACCGACCCCCACCCAAAGCCATCGGAATCTCGACCCGCACAGCCCGGGTTTACCCAGTCCAGGGTGCACTCCCGGCGCGTTTGCAGCCTCAGTGTCCACCTCTGAGAGCACAACTGGGAAGCCCGCCCCCACCCCCGCCAGAAGCCGACCCCCGCCCCACGCCGCCCGCGTTCGCCCCGCCCCTGCACGGTCCAGGTACCTTCCCAGCTTCTAGCGTTCACGCCCGGGTAGGAGCAGGATGTAGGAGTATGGGAGATGTGTCTGGAGCCTGACAGCCTCAGCTCCGCTCTGGCCTGCCCTTTGGACCTAGGAGCCAGGCCAACTTGCAGAGGGCTTAGGGCCCCATTGTATGCAAACTACCAAGGCCTACCGCAAGGAGAGCTCTGTCCGAGGGAAGGGAAGCGCCCCAGGCTGCATTCCCAAGCTGTTGTTTAGCCGCCCAGACTCAGCGCTGCACAGGGGTAATCAGGCTCTCTGTGCCCGCAGCTTCACACACAGGTGTGTCTCCGTAGGAATCAAGAAAGATCCTGACAGAGTGAGGTTCATTAGAGCTATACTAAAGAGCAAAGTCTTGTCCATGTGGTCTTGCCTTCCCCTGTGCCTTTGGGTCTCCAGGCTCGGCCCCAGCTCCGTGGAAACAACCCCTGAGAAAATATCTTCAAGATCCACTTTTCCCAGTGTCTGGGAACCGGGGTTCATAGGAGGAGAGAAAAGCATGCCTCCATAGGGAACGAAAAGGCAGCTCACCTGCCTGTGTTTTGAAGCCTCTATTTGGAAGGAATGGGTTAGCTTCTCCTAAAGGAGACCTCCAGATCTGCTCAGAAGTCGGTAATTCCAGAGGCAGGGTACTGGTTCCTGACTGCGCTTTGCTAGCCTTGCAAAGATATTCCTAGATTCTAGAGTTATTTTCCATGAAGGAGCAGGCTTCGGGAATGTGTCAGACGGGACTGGCTCCTTATTGACCTCAGCTCAGCTATTGCCTTTCCATTCAAACTAGAACAAGGGCCTACTTTATGAAGGGTAAGGGTCTTCTTCTTTGAAACTGCCAAGGGCTACAGCAATGAGACCTCTGTCAAGGTGAGGGAAGCCTAAGAGGATGGATTCTCAAGCAGGTGCTTTGCCACAAAGCATCAGCACCCCACGGAGAGAATCAAGCTCCCTGTGCCCCAATGTTGGGAGTGTAGCTTCACACACAGAGTTGTCTCTATAGGAGCCAAGAATGTTCCTGAGAGATTAGGTTCACTAAACCTCTCCTACAGAGCATAGACCTGTCCATGTGGTTTTGCCTTCCCCTGTGAGTTGGGTCCTCGAGGTCTGCCACACCTCCGGGGAAACTGTCCCTGAGAAAAGATCTCCAGGAACCGCTTCGCCGAGGCTGGGAAATGCTGTTCACATGAAGTAAGGCAAGCGAATCTCCTGCATAGTAAAAGAGGCCTTACAGTCCCTGGAGGAGCAGGCTGCCAGAATGTGTGAAACCTGACTGTTGCCTTACTGGCCTCAGCTCCACCATTGCCTGTTCATCCGAGCTAGCACCCAGGCCTACTTGGAAAAGCGTTTGGGTGCAGATTTCTACAAAGTGCCAAGGGCTACAGCAGTGAGAATTCTCTCAGTCGTAAGGGAGAGCATTTTATGGATTCTCAAGCTGTTTTCTGAATGACAGCGTCAAAATGAACAGAGAGAATCAGGCTCTCTCTGCCCCTATGTTAGGTACGCAGCTTCACACACAGAGGTGTCTCTGTAGGAGCCAAGAATGCTCCTGAGAGATGAGGTTCACTAGAGGTCTGCTACAGAGCATAGACCTGTCCATGTGGTCTTGCCTTCCCCTGTGCCTTTGGGCCCCGGGCTCGGCCCCAGCTCCGTGGAAACAACCCCTGAGAAAATATCTTCAAGATACGCTTTTCCCAGAGGCTGGGAACTGGGGTTCATAGGAGGAGAGAAAAGCAAGCCTCCTTCGGGCACGAAAGGCAGCCAACCTGCCTGTGTTTTGAAGCCTCTATTTGGAAGGAATGGGTTAGCTTCTCCTAAAGGAGACCTCCAGATCTGCTCAGAAGTCAGTAATTCCAGAGGCAGGGTGCTGGTTCCTGACTGCCCTTTGCCAGCCTTGCAAAGACATTCCAACATTCTAGAGTTATATTCCATGAAGGAGCAGGCTTCGGGAATGTGTCAGAGGGGACTGGCTCCTTATTGGCCTCAGCTCAGCTATTGCCTTTCCATTCAAACTAGGACAAGGGCCTACTTTATGAAGGGTAAGGGTCTTCTTCTTTGAAACTGCCAAGGGCTACAGCAATGAGACCTCTGTCAAAGCGAGGGAAGCCTAAGAGGATGGATTCTCAAGCAGGTGCTTTACTACAAAGCATCAGCACCCCACGGAGAGAACCAAGATCCCTGTTCCCCAATGTTGGGAGTGTAGCTTCACACACGGAGTTGTCTCTATAGGAGCCAAGAATGTTCCTGAGATATTAGGTTCACTAAACCTCTCCTACAGAGCATAGACCTGTCCATGTGGTTTTTCCTTCCCCTGTGAGTTGGGTCCCCGAGGTCCGCCACACCTCCGGGGAAACTGTCCCTGAGAAAAGATCTCCAGGAACCGCTTCGCTGAGGCTGGGAAACGCTGTTCACAGGAAGTAAGGCAAGCGAATCTCCTGCAGAGAAAAAGAGGCCTTACTGTCCCTGGAGGAGCAGGCTGCCAGAATGTGTGAAACCTGACTGTTGCCTTACTGGCCTCAGTTCCACCATTGCCTGTTCCTCCGAACTAGGACCCAGGCCTATTTGGAGAAGCGTTTGGGTGCGGATTTCTACAAAGTGCCAAGGGCTACAGCAGTGAGAATTCTCTCAGCGGTAAGGGAGAGCATTTTATGGATTCTCAAGCTGTTTTCTGAACGACAGGGTCAAAATGAACTGAGAAAATCAGGCTCTCTGTGCCCCTATGTTAGGTACGCAGCTTCACACACAGAAGTGTCTCTATAGGAGCCAAGAATGTTCCTGAGAGATGAGGTTCACTAGAAGTCTGCTACAGAGCATAGACCTGTCCATATGGTTTTGCCTTGCCCTGTGAGTTGGGTCCCCGAGGTCCGCCCCAGCTCAGGGGAAGGAGCCCCTGAGAAAAGATCTCCAGGGACCGCTATTCCCCCAGGCTGGCAAACGCAGTTCACAGGAGGTAACACAAGCGAGCCTCCTGCAAGGCACAACAGGCCTTAGTCTCCCTGGACGATCAGGCTGCCAGAGTGTGTGAGACCTGACTGGTGCCTTACTGGCCTCAGCTCCGCCATTGCGTGTTCCTCCGAACTAGGACCCAGGCCTACTAGGAGAAGGGTTTGGGTATGGATTTCTAAATACTGCCAAGGGGTATAGCAATGAGAACTGTGTCACGGGTAAGGAAGAGCGTTGTATGGATTTTCAAGCTGTTGTTTGAACGACAGCTTCAAAGCTGCACAGAGAGAATCAGACTCTGTGTCTCCATGTTCGGTACACAGCTTCACAGACAGGGGTGTCTCCATAGGAAACAAGAACGTTCCTGACAGAGTGAAGTTCACTAGAGCTCTCCTAGAGAGCAAAGACTTGTCCATGTGGTTTTTCTTCCCCTGTGCGTTTGGGGCTCCAGGCTCGGCCCCAGCTCCGTGGAAACAACCCCTGAGAAAAGATCTTCAAGATCCGCTTTTCCCAGAGGCTGGGATGTGGGGTTCATAGGAGGCGGGAAAAGCAGGCCTCCTTCAGAGAGCAAGAGGCAGCCAAGCGGCCTGCGTTTGGAAGCCTCTATTTGGAATAATGGGTTAGTTTCCCCTAAGGGAGACCTCCAGATCTGTTCAGAAGTCGGTAATTCCAGAGGCAGGGTGCAGGCTCCTGACTGCCCTTTGCCAGCCTTGCAGAGACATTCCTAGATTACAGCGTTATTTTCCATGAAGGAGCAGGCTTCGGGAATATGTCAGACTTGACTGGCGCCTTATTGGCCTCAGCTCAGCTCTTGCCTTTCCTTTCAAACTAGGACAAGGGCCCACTTTATGAAAGGTAAGGGTCCTCTTCTTTCCAAACTGCCAAGGGCTACAGCAATGAGACCTCTGTCAAGGCGAGGGAAGCGTAAGCTGATGGATTCTCAAGCAGGTGCTTTGCCACAAAGCATCAGCACCCCACGGAAAGAATCTGGCTCCCTTTGCCCCTACGTTGCGTGTGTAGCTACACACACAGAGGTGTCTCGATAGGAGCCAAGAATGTTCCTGAGAGAGGAGGTTCACTGTTGGGGGCCAGAGTGAGGCACTCCGCCCATGGCAAAGGTCATGAGGAAGGAGGCTCGACATACGCAAAGGCGGGATCGAGCCTCAGGAGTCCCCCTGGAAATCCTCGAGCATCTACCCCCATAACCAGAGCCTGCCTACCTTACTACTTTGTGCTCTCACCTACACCTCTGACTTTACGGGGGGCTGTCCCCCACCACCTCTTTCGGAGAAGGAGTTAACCTAGAGCTCCAGTTGATAAAAACCCCTGAGTGTGACAAGAGTGTTTTAACCTACAAACTCCTCTGAAGGTTCTCTAGCCTGCCTGACAGGCTTGTCCGGCCACATGTGATTGCTCACAGCCTCCCAACCATGAGAGGCACGAGATGCTTTAAACCTTCTAAAAACAGGTTCCTTAGAAAAGTTAGAAAATTATTAGTATAAGTATAATGGGCTGATTAGAAATCATATTGGTGAAGGGTTTTTCATTTGTTGAGCTGATGTTTACTGCTAAGTCTCCACATCCCCTGCCCTTATACACATTAATGAATATATAGAAGAAATAAGTATTAACCTTTGATATAAATCACGTTAGACCTTAGGCTAAGTAAATTCTTTCCTTAACTAAAACCCACTACACCCTCACCCTATAGGAATGTAACTTTATTTGGGTGGCGTCTGTTTTAAGAATAATCACCCCTGGAGAAATAAGTGTCCTGGTTGACTGACCGCTGTCACAAGGAGAGGGTCGTAAATTGTCAGCAGGCCCCCCGGCCAGAAGATGATGTAACACCCCTAAGACCTCTGTATACTTTTGTATGAAGCACCTGACTTTGATAAAAGTCAGGACTGCTGACCCCACGTGACTTTTGCATAACATCTCAGTGTATAAAAGTAGACCATGGAAAATAAAGAATTGGGATCAGTTTCTCGAAATACTGGTCTCCCCATGTCTCTCTCTCTCTCTCACTCTGGTTGAGTCTCCATCTGGAGCGCGGAACCCACCAAGCTTACTAATTTTGCCTGGGCTTCTAAGATCCGACCGGGGAGGCCTCAGTGTCTCCTCTCCTTCGGGAGAACGGAAGGACGCCTGCGGCCTACGTAACTGGTGCAAGCTTCTTGTCTTGAAGTTTTATTGGTCCCCCGCGTAAACCAAGCTACTCAGCCTCTTTTCTCCACTGAATTTTCCTACTGAGCTATCCTCATTTTATTACTCTTTATATCCTTAATTAACGTTTAATTAAGCAGTTGTTCCCTGACCCTCGCCTACGCCGTCTCTGCTTCAAATACCCTGGATCAGCTGGGGCTGGACCCCGGCAGTTCACTAGAGATCTCCTACAGAGCATAGACCTGTCCATTTGGTTTTGCCTTCCCCTGTGAGTTGGGTCCCCGAGGTCCGCCCCAACTCCGGGGAAACAGCCCCTGAGAAAAGATCTCCAGGAACTGCTTTCCGCCCAGGCTGGGAAACGCTGTTCACAGGAAGTAAGGCAAGCGAGCCTCCTGAAGGGAAATAGAGGCCTTACTGTCCCTGGAGGAGCAGGCTGCCAGAGTGTGTGACACCTGACTGGTGCCTTACTGGCCTCAGCTCCGCTACTGCATGTTCATCTGAACTTGAACCCAGGCCTACTTGGAGAAGTGTTTGTGTGCCGATTTCCAGAAACTGCGAAGGGCTACAGCAATGATAACTCTCTCAGTGGTAAGGGAGAGCATTGTGTGGATTCTCAATTTGTTGTTTGAACGACAGCGTCAAAGCTGCACAGAGAGAATCAGGTCTCTGTGTCTCTATGTTGGCAATGCAGCTCCCACACAGAGATGTCCCCGTTGGAGCCAAGAACATTCCCCATAGACTGAGGTTCACTAGAGCACTCCTAGAGAGCAAAGACTTATCCATGCGGTTTTCCCTTCCCCTGTGCGTGTGGGTCTCTGGGATCAGCCCCTGCTCCTTGGAAACAGCCTCTGAGAAAAGATCTCCAAGAACCTCTTATCACCCAGGCTGGGAAGTGAAGTTCACAGGAGGTGGGATAAGCAAGCTTCCTTCGGCAAGAAGAGACAGCCAACCGGCCTGTGTTGGGAAGCCTATATTTGCAAGGAATGGGTTAGTTTCTCCTGACCGAGACCGCCAGATGTGCTGAGAAGATAGAAATTCCAGAGGCAGGGTCGAGGTTCCTGACTGCCCTTTGCCAGCCTTGCAAAGACATTCCCAGATTCTAACGTTATTTTCCATGAAGGAGCAGGCATCGGGAATATGTCAGACTTGACTGGCGCCTTACTGGCCTCAGCTCAGCTACTGCCTTTCCATTCAAAGAAGGACAAGGGCCTACTTGGTGAAGGGTAAGGGTCTGCTTCTTTCCAAACTGCCAAGGACTACAGCAATGAGACCTCTGTCAAGGTGAGGGAAGCCTATGCGGATGGATTCTTAGCAGGTGCTTTGCCACAAAGCATCAGCACCCACGGAGAGAATCAGACTCCCTTTGCCACTATGTTGGGTGTGTAGCTTCATGCACAGAGGTGTCTCTGTAGAAGCCAAGAATGTTCCTGAGAGATGAGGTTCACTAGAGCTCTCCTACAGAGCATAGACCTGTCCATGTGGTTTTGTCTTCCCCTGTGAGTTGGGCCCCCGAGGTCCGACCCAGCTCCAGGGAAACAGCCCCTGAGAAAAAATCTCCAGGAACAGCTTTGCGCCCAGGCTGGGAAATGCAGTTCACAGGAGGCAAGGCAAGAGAGCCTCCTACAGGGAAAAAGAGGCCTTACTGCTCCTGGACGATCAGGCTGCAAGAGTCTGTGAGACCTCACTTGTGCCTTACTGGCCTCAGCTCCGCCGTTGCCTGTTATTCCGAGCTAGGACCCAGGCCTACTTGGAGAAGGGTTAGGGTGCGGATTTCTACAAACTGTCAAGGACGACAGCAATGAGAATTCTCTTAGCAGTAAGGGAGAGCATTGTATGGATTCTCAAGCTGTTGTTTGAATGACAGCTTCAAAGCTACACAGAGAGAATCAGGCTCTCTGTTCCCCTATTTTGGCTGTGCAGCTTCACACACAGAATTTGACTCTGTTGGAGCCAGAAATATTCCTGAAAGACTTAGGCTCACCAAAGCTGTCCTCCAGAGCAAAGACATTGGATGTGGTTTTGCCTTCCCTTGTCAGTATGGGTCCCCTAGCTTGGCCCCAGCTCCGGGGATACAGCCTCTGAAAAAAATCTTCCAAGAAGCGATTTTCCTCCAGGCTGTTAAGCGGAATTCGCAGTTTGCAAGTTAAGGAAGCCTGCTTCGTGGAAGAGCAAGCAGCCAACTGGCCCTGTGTTAGGAAGCCTGTATTTGAAAGGAATGGGTTAGCTTCTACAGCGGGAGAACCTCAGATCTGCTCAGGGGACTGAAATACTAGAGTCAGGGTCGAGGTTCTCCCTTGTCCTTTGCGCACCTTGCAAAGACATTCCTAGCTTCTAGCGTTAGTGTCCCTGTAGTAGCAGGCTGCAGGAGCGTGTGATAAATGACTGCCGCGTTCCTGTCCTCAGCTCCGCTATTGACTTTCTATTCGAACTAGAACCCAGGCCTACTTTGAGAGGGGTTAGTGTCCAGTGTTTTCAAACTGCCAAGGGTTACGGCAATGCGAGCTCTGTCAGAGGTAAGAAAAGAGAAATTGGTTGGATTCTTCAGCTGCTGCGTGGCTGCACAGCTTCCGTGCCGCATGGAGAGCATGAGGCTCCTTGTGGCCCTATTTTGGGTATGCAGCAACATGCACACAGAATGTCTGTGTTCACTTATGTACAGGCTTATGAACACTAGAGCTCTCCTACAGAGCAAAGACCACTCAGTGGGCTCCAAGAGATACCTGTCGCGACTCGAGAAGAGAGTGGAGTCCTTTGCTTCCCCTCGAGATGAGGCCTGACTCCCCGGGTGAGTATGGAATGCAACCCCAAATCCCTGTCGCCTATGGAGAGGAACATTAAGTCCTGGATACAAGCCTAGATGAGGTCTAGTTTGCCCTTCAGTGAATGGAGCCCAATCCCCAGCTCTCCCTGGCAACTCGATTGGAAGATTAGACTTCCTGGGCCAACACAAGAGGAAGCCTGAATTCCCCATCGTAACTCGAGAATCCCACCGCAACTCGAGAAAAACCACGTGCTTCCCTCGTCATCGCAAGATGAGGCCCTTGCCCGCTAGAGCATCTCCAGAGAATTCCCACGTTCTGTCTTGAAGTGCGAAACTGTACTTGGCACCCTTGATGCGACCTCAAAAGTGCCGTGACATACCGGTCTCACTCGAGGGGACCACCGAGGTTCCCGGCACCACTTCATCTGAGCCCCTTCTCCCCTTCTGATCGCGAGCGGTGGGTCGATTCCCCTGCTTTGTCTGCAAGGGGTTCCCGACCTTCCCGGCGCACCTCAGGATGAGGCCGGTCTCCCGAGGAAATTCGAGACGTAGCCTCGTGGGTGGTACCACATGCTGAAAGACCAAAATTTTCCGGTACGCTCTTGAAAAGAACCCGATGCCCGGAAACCTCTTTGAAGGCAACCCTGTGGATGAAGGCACAACACGAAGGGGCACTGACACCCCCGTGCATCGTCCGGAAAAACCCGCAGGTTCCACACTCAGCTCAACAAGTGGCCTGTCACTCCGTGAACAACTCGAAAGGCAAGGGGAAATCCATTCCTCCACAGAAGACGAGGCGTGACTCTCTTCTCCATACTCTGCAGGTACCCTGCGACCCGAGTCAGTAATGGAGAGGACCCCTGAGGTTCCTGCCTCCATTCGAGATGAGGCCCTCTTCGATTGCACCAAACCCAGTTGAGTAACGAAGGGCCCCTCCCAAATCCACAGTGTCCCTGACTTCTCAGAGGCACCCTTAGAAGTTGCCTGAGGTCACCGACACAAATCAAGGGAACCCAGGGTTCCCTGCCGCAACCCGAGAAAGACCTCAAGAGTCCTTCTTCAATGCGTCTTGAGGCCCGATTCGCCTACTATGACTCGAGAGCAATCACGCACTCCCCTTCACCACTCGCACGGAGACCTGACGTCCCTAGAACCACACGAGAGGCTCTCTGAGCTCCCCGTTGTACCTCGTGAGAAATCTGATACTGGCGCCGCAGCTGGAGAAAACCCACGAGATGCCCCCGTCATCGCGTGATGAGGGCCTTTTCTCTTGCATGGCCAGGAAAACAATCCCGAGTCATCTCTCCAAACTACATAGGAGGCTTCACTCCCTTTACGCCACGCAGTGGGCTCCAAGAGATACCCGTCGCGACTCGACAGGAGAGCGGAGTCCTTTTTTGCCCCTCAAGACGAGGCCTGACTCTCCGGGTGAGTCGAGAATGCAACCCTGAGATCCCTGTCGGCCCAGTAGTGGAACACTAGGTCCTGGACACAAGCGTAGATGAGGTCTATTTTGCCCTGCAGTGACTGGAGAGCAATCCCCAGTTCTAACTTGCAACTCGAATGGAATACTGGATTTTCCTGGCGCCACACAAGAGGCTCCCTGAGATCCCCGTGGTACTTCAGGAGACACCCCACACTGGCGCCGCAGCTCGAGAAAACCCACGAGACGCCACCGTCATCTCGAGATGAGGGCCTTCTTTTCCTGCATGGCCTGGAGTCCAATCCCGAGTCCTCTCTCCAAACTCCACAGGAGGCTTGGCTCCCTTTAGTACACACAGTGGGCTCCAAGAGATACCCATCGCGACTCGAGACGAGAGCGGAATTCTTTGCTTACCCTCGAGGTGAGAACTGACTCCCCGGATGAGTCTGGAATGCAAACCCGAGATCCCTGTCGCCCCTGGAGAGCAACGTTAGATCCTGGACACAAGCCTAGATTAGGTCTCTTTTGCCCTGCAGTGACTCTAGCGCAATCCCCAGCTCCCCCTCGCAACCCGAATGGAAGATTGGATTTCAAGGCCAACAAGAGGAAGCCTAAATTCCCGGTCATAACTCGAGAATCCCGCCGCAACTCGAGCAAAACCACGTGGTTCTCCCGTCATCGCAAGATGAGGCCCTTGCCCGCTACAGCGTTTCAAAAGATGTCCCAGGTTCCGTCTTGAAATGCGAAACGGTACTTGGCACCCTTGATGCGACCCCAAAAGTCCCCCAACACGCCGGTCTCACTCAAGGGGAACACCGAGGTTCCCGGCACCACTTCATTTAAGCCCCTTCTCCCCTCCTGATCGTGACCGGTGGGTCGATTCCCCTGCTTTGTCTGCAAGGGGGCCCGACCTTCCCTGCACAACTCAGGATGAGGCCGGTCTCATGGGGAAATTCGATACGTAGCTTTGTGGGTGGTGCCACTTGCTGAAAGACTCCAATTACCCGGTCCGCTCTTGATAAGAATCCGATGCTCGGACACCTCTTGGAAGGCAGCCTTGAGTATGAAGGTACAACACGAAGGGGCATTAACACACCTCTGCATCATCCGGAAAAACGGGCAGGTTACACACACAGCTCGACAAGTGGCCTGTCACCTCGAGAACAACTCGAGAGGCAAGAGGAGTCCCATCCTCCAGAAAAGATGAGGCCTGACTCTCCTGTACCATCATGCAGGGACCTTGCGATCTGAGTCAGAAATGGAGAGGAACACTGAGGTTCCTGCTTCAACTCGAGATGAGTCCCTCTTACATTCCACCAAATGCAGAGGAGTCTCGAGAGGCCCCTCCAAACTGCACAGTATCCCTGACTTCTCAGAGGCACTCTGAGAAGCTCGCTGAGGTCGCAGGCACAAGTCAAGGGAACCCTGGGTTTTATGCAGTGACCCGAGAAAGACCTCGAGAGTCCTTCTTCAACCCGTCTTGAGGCCCGATTACCCTACCATGACTCGAGAGCAATGACGAGCTCCCCCTAACCATCTCATGGGGACCTGACTTCCCTGGCGCCACACGAGAGGCTCCCTGAGCTCCCTCTCGTACCTCGTCAGAAACCCGGCACTAGCGCAGCAGTCTAGAAAACCCACTAGACGCCGCCATCATCGCGAGATGAGGGCCTTCTTTTCCTGCATGGCCTGGAGAGGAATCCCGAGTCCTCTATCCAAACACCACAGGAGGCTTGACTCCCTTTAGGGCACACAGTGGGCTCCAAGAGATACCCATTGCGACTCAAAAGGACAGCGGAGTTCTTTGCTTCCCCTCGAGACGAGGCCTGATTCCCCGGGTGAGTCTTGTATGCAACCCCAAGATCCCTGTCGCCCCTAGGGACGAACATTAAGTCCTGGACACAAGCCTAGATGAGGTCTATTTTGCCCTGCAGTGACTCGAGAGCAATCCCCAGCTCTCCCTTTAAACTCGAATGGAAGATAGGACTTCCCTGGCTCAACACATGAGGAAGACTGTATTCCCCGTCGAAACTCGAGAATCCCGCCACAACTCGAGAAACGCCACGTGGTTCCCCCGTCATCCCAAGATGAGGCCCTTGCCCCCTACAGCATCTCAAGAGAAGTCCCACGGTCCGTCTTGAAGTGCGAAACGGTATTGGCACCCTTGATGCCACCTCAAAAGTTCCTCGACACACCAGTCTGACTCGAGGAGAACACCGAGGTTCCCGGCACCACTACATCTGGGCCCCTTCTCCCCTCCTGATCGCGACAGGAGGGTCGATTCCCCTGTTTTGTCTTGAAGGGGTTCCCGCCTTTCCCGGTGCATCTCAGGATGAGGCCGGTCTCACGAGGATATTCGAGACATAGCCACGTGGATGGTGACACATGCCGAAAGACCCCGATTTCCCGGTCCGCTCTTGATAAGATCCTGATGCCCGGACACCTCTTTGAAGATAACCCTTTTGATGAAGGCACAACACTTAGGGGCACTGACACCCCTGGGTATCGTCCGGAGAAACCCGCAGGTACCACACACAGCTCGAGAAGTGACCTGTCACCCCGTGAACAACTGGAGAGGCAAGCAGAGTTCCATTCCTCCACACAAGACGAGGCCTGACTCTCCTGTTCGAACTCTGCAGCGAAACTGCGATCCGAGTCAGATCTGGCCCAGGGGAAGTCAGGAGAGGAAACATGAGTTTCCTGCCTCCACTCGAGATGAGGCCCTCTTCCATTGCACCGAACCCAGTGGAGTCCCGAGAGGCCCCTCCCAACTGCACAGTATCCCTGACTTCTCAGAGGCACCCTTAGACCTTCCTGAGATCACCGGCACAAGTCGAGGGAACCAAGGGTTTCCTGCCCCAACCCGTAAAAGACCTCGAGAGTCCTTCTTCAACGCGTCTTGAGGTGCGATTCCCCTACCGTGACTCGAGAGCAATGACGCGCTCCCCCTAGCCACGCGCATAGAAACCTGACTTCCCTGGCGCCACAGGAGAGGCTCCCTGAGCTCCCCATTATACCTTGTGAGCAACACCACACTGGAGCTGCAGCTCGAGAATACCCACGAGACGCCCCAGTCCTCACGAGATGAGGGCCTTCTTTTGCTGTATGGCCTGGAGAGCAATCCTGAGTCCTCTCTCCAAACTCCACAGGAGGCTTGACTCATTTTAGGCCACACAGTGAGCTCCAAGATATACCCGTCGCGACTTGACAGGAGAGCGGTGTCCTTGGCTTCCCCTCGAGACGAGGCCTGACTCCCCGGGTGAGTCGAGAATGCAATGCTGAGATCGCTTTCGCCCCAGCAGAGGAACATTAGGTCCTGGACACAAGCCTAGATGAGGTCTATTTGGCCCTGCAGTGTCTCGAGAGCAATCCCCAGTTCTAACTCACAATTCGAATGAAAACTGGACTTCCCTGGGCCAGTTGAAGAGGAAGCCTGAATTCCCGGTTGTAACTCGAGAATCCCGCCCCAACTCAAGAAAAACCACGTGGTTCCCCCGTCATCGAAAGATGAGGCCCTTGCCCGCTACAGCGTCTCAAGAGAAGTCCCACGTTCCGTATTGAAGAGCGAAAAGTTACTTGGAACCCTTGATGCGACCCCAAAAGTTCCCCGACATACCAGTCTCACTTGAGGAGAACACCGAGGTTCCCGGCACCACTTCATCTGAGACTCTTCTCCCCTCTTGATCGCGACAGGAGGTTCGATTCCCCTGCTTTGTCTGGAAGGCATTCCCGACCTTCCTGGCGCACATCAAGATGAGGCCAGTCTCACGAGGAAATTCGAGACATAGCCTCGTGGGTGGTGTGGCATGCCAAAAGACCCCGATTCCATGGTCCGCTCTTGATAAGAACCCGATGGCAGAACCCAACTCGAAGGCAATCCTGTGGAACAAGGCACAACACGAAGGGGCAGTGACACCCCGGTGCATCGTCCAGAAAAACCCGCAAGTTCCACATACAAATCGACAAGTGGCCTGTCACCCCATGAACAACGCGAGAGTCAAGCGGAGTTCCATTCCTCCACACAAGACGAGGCCTGACTCTCCTGTCCCAACTCTGCAGGGACTCTGCGATCCGAGTCAGATCCGGCGCATTCGAAGCCAGGAGAGGAACCCTGTGGTTCCTGCCTCAACTTGTCATGAGGCCCTCTTCCATTGCACCAAACCCAGTGGAGTTCCGAGAGGCCCCTCCCAACTCCACAGTGACCCTGACTTCTCAGAGGCACGCTGAGAAGCTTCCTGAGGTCACTGGCACAAGTCGATGGAACCCAGGGTTTCCTGCTTCAACCCAAGAAAGACCTCGAGAGTCCTTCTTTAACACGTTTTCAGGCCCAATTCCCCTACCATGACTTGAGAACAATGACGGGCTCCCTCTCACCACGTGCATAGAGACCTGACTGCCCTGGCACCACATGAGAGGCTCACTGAGCTCCCAGTCTTACTTCGTGAGAAACCCCACACTAGCGCCACAGCTCGAGAAAACCTACGAGACGCCCCAGTCATCGGGAGATGAGGGCCTTCATTTCCTGCATTGCCTGGAGAGCAATCCCGTGTCCTCCCTCCAAACACCAGAGGAGGTTTGACTCCCTTTAAGCCACTCAGTGGGCTCCAAGACATACCCGTCCTACTCGAGAGGAGAGCAGAGTCCTTTGCTTCCCCTCGAGACGAGGCCTGACTCCAGGGTGAGTCTGGAATGCAACCCCGAGATTCCTGTCGCCCCTTGACATGAACATTAGGTCCTGCACACAAGCCTTGGTGGGGTCTCTTTTGCCTTCAGTGACTAGAGCGCACCTCCAGCTCTTCCTCGAGTCTCGAATGGAAGATAAGACTTTTGTGGGCCAACACAAGAGGAAGCATGAATTCCCTGTGGTAACTCAAATATCCCACCGCAACTCGAGAAAAACCAAGTGGTTCCGCAGTCATTCCAAGATGAGGCCCTTGCCCGCTGGAGCACCCCAAGAGAAGTCCCACGATCCAATTTGAAGAGCGAAACGGTACTTGGAACGCGTTATGTGACCCCAAAAGTTACCCGACATACATGTCTCACTTGAGGGAAACACCGAGGTTCACAGCAGCACTTCATCTGAGCCACTTCTCCCCTCCTGATCGCCACAGGAGGGTCGAATCCTCTGCTTTGTCTGGAAGGGTTTCATGACCTTCGCGGCACACCTCAGGATGAGGCCGGTTTCATGAGGAAATTCGAGACTAGCCACGTGGGTGGTGCCAAATGCTGAACGACCCCGATTTCCCAGTCCGCACTTCATAAGAACACGATGCCCGGACACCTCTTCGAAGGCAACCCTGTGGATGAAGACACAAAACGAAGGGTCACTGACACCCCCATGCATCGTCTGGAAAAACCTGCAGATTCCACACACAGTTTGACAAGGGGCCTGAAACCCCATGAACAACTCGAGAGGCAAGCGGAGTTCCATTCCTCAGAAAAGACATAACCTGACTCTCCTGTCCCAACTCTGCAGGGACACTACGATCAGAGTCAGAATTGGAGAGGAAGCCTGAGGTTCCTGCCTCCACTCGAGATGAGGCCGTCTTCCATTGCGACAAACCCAGTGGAGTCCCGAGAGGTCCCACCAACTCCACAGCGATTCTCACTTCTCTGAGGCACCCTGGGAAGTTCCCTCAGCCCCCGGAAGAAGTCGGGGGAAACGAGGGTTTCCCGCTGCAACCCAAGAAAGATATCTAGAGTCCTTCTTCAACGCGTCTGGAGGCCCTAGTCCCCTACCATGACTCGAGAACAATGACCTGCTCCTTCTCGCCACGTGCAAGGAGACATGACTTCCCTGGAGCCGCATGAGAGGCTCCCTGAGATCCTCGTCGTGCCTCGGGAGAAAACCCCCACGGGTGCCGCAGCTCGAGGAAACCGCTGAGATGCCCCCGTCCTCGCGAGCAGAGGGCCTTCTTTTCCTGCCTGGCCTGGAGAGCAATCACGAGTCCTCTCTCAAAAGTGAAGAGGAGGCTGGACTCCTTTGAGGCCACTCAGGGGGCACCAAGATATCAGCGTCTCGACTCGGGAGGAGAGCGGAGTCCTTTGCTTCCCCTCGAGGCGAGGCCTGACTCCCCGGGGGAGCATGGGATGCAACCCCGAGATCCTTGTCTTCCCTGGAGAGGAGTATTAGGTCCCGGACACACGCCTAGGTGAGGTCTCTTCGGCCCTGCAGTGACTCGAGCGCAACCCCCAGCTTTCCCTCGCAACCCGAGGGGAAGATTGGGCTTCCCAGAGCTAACCCAAGGGGAAGGCTGAGATCCCCGTCGTAACTCGAGAATGCCGCTGAAACTCGAGAAAAACCACGTGGTTCCCACCTCTTGGCAAGATGAGGCCCTTGCCCGCGACGGCGTCTCAAGGGAAGTCCCCTGTTCCGCCCTGAAGGGCGAAACGGTCCCTGACAGCCTTCCTGCGACCCCCAAAAGTCCCCCGACACGCCGGGGTCCTCCGAGGGGAACACTGAGGGTCCCGGCACCACTTCCTCTGAGCCCCTTCTCCCCTCCTGATCGCGACAGGAGAGGCGATTCCCCTGCGTGGTCTGGAAGGGGTTCCCTGCCTTCCCGGCGCACCTCAGGATGAGGCCGGTCTCACGAGGAAATTCGAGACGAGCCACGTGGGTGAGGCCACATGCCGAACGCCCCCGATTCCCCGGTCCGCTCTTGAGAAGGACCCGAGGCCCGGACCCCTCTTCGAAGGCAACCCTGTGGGTGAAGGCACAACACGAAGGGGCACTGCCACCCCCGTGCATCGTCCGCAAAGACCCGCGGGTTCCACACACAGCTCGACGAGGGGCCTGAGACCCCCTGAGCAACTCGAGAGGCCAGCGGGGTTCCCTTCCTCAGACAAGACGAGGCCTGACTCTCCTGTCCCAACTCTGCAGTCGGAGTCCGAAAAGGAGAGGAAGCCTGAGGTTCCTGCCTCCCCTCGAGGTGAGGCCCTCTTCCGTTGCGCCAGACCCAGCGGAGTCCCGAGGGGCCCCGCCACCTCCACAGGATCCCTCGCCTCTCAGAGGCACCCTGGGAAGTTCCCTAAGGTCCCCGGCAGAAGGCGAGGGAAACGAGGGTTTCCCGCCGCCCCCCGACAAAGACCTCGAGAGTCCTTCTTCAACGCGTCTCGAGGCCCTAGTCCCCTCCCGTGACTCGAGAGCCAGGACGCGCTCCCCCTCGCCACGCGCATGGAGACCTGACTTCCCTGGCGCCGCACGAGAGGCTCCCTGAGATCCTCGTCGTGCCTCGGGAGAAAACCCCCACGGGCGCCGCAGCTCGAGGATACCCCTGAGACGCCCCCGTCCTCGCCAGCTGAGGGCCTTCTTTTCCTGCATGGCCTGGAGAGCAATCCCGGGTCCTCTCTCCAAACGGAAGAGGAGGCTGGACTCCCTTGAGGCCGCTCAGGGGGCTCCAAGAGACCCGCGTCGCGACTCGAGAGGAGAGCGGAGTCCTTGGCTTCCCCTCGAGACGAGGCCTGACTCCCCGGGGGAGCCTGGAATGCAACCCCGAGATCCCTGCCTTCCCTGGAGAGGAATATTAGGTCCCGGACACACGCCTTGGTGAGTTCTCTTCGGCCCTGCAGTGACTCGAGCGCAACCCCCAGCTTTCCCTCGCAACCCGAGGGGAAGATTGGGCTTCCCAGGGCCAACCCAAGGGGAAGGCTGAGATCCCCGTCGTAACTCGAGAATGCCGCTGCAACTCGAGAAAAACCACGTGGTTCCCACCTCTTGGCAAGATGAGGCCCTTGCCCGCGACGGCGTCTCAAGGGAAGTCCCCTGTTCCGCCCTGAAGGGCGAAACGGTCCCTGACAGCCTTCCTGCGACCCCCAAAAGTCCCCTGACACGCCGGGTTCCCCCGAGGGGAACACCGAGGGTCCCGGCACCGCTTCCTCTGAGCCCCTTCTCCCCTCCTGATCGCGACAGGAGAGGCGATTCCCCTGCGTGGTCTGGAAGGTGTTCACGGGCTTCCCGGCGCTCCTCAGGATGAGGCCGGTCTCACGAGCAAATTCGAGACGAGCCGCGTGGGTGGGGCCACATGCCGAACGCCCCCGATTCCCCGGTCCGCCCTTCAGAAGGACCCGAGGCCCGGACCCCTCTTCGAAGGCAACCCTGTGGGTGAAGGCACAACACGAAGGGGCACTGCCACTCCCGTGCATCGTCCGCAAAGACCCGCGGGTTCCACACACAGCTCGACGAGGGCCCTGAGACCCCCTGAGCAACTCGAGAGGCCAGCGGGGTTCCCTTCCTCAGACAAGACGAGGCCTGACTCTCCTGTCCCAACTCTGCAGGGACCCTGCGGTCGGAGCCCGAAACGGAGAGGAAGCCTGAGGTTCCTGCCTCCACTCGAGGTGAGGCCCTCTTCCGTTGCGCCAGACCCAGCAGAGTCCCGAGGGGCCCCGCCACCTCCACAGGATCCCTCGCCTCTCAGAGGCACCCTGGGAAGTTCCCTAAGGTCCCTGGCAGAAGGCGAGGGACACGAGGGTTTCCCGCCGCCCCCCGAGGAAGACCTCGAGAGTCCTTCTTCAACGCGTCTCGAGGCCCTAGTCCCCTCCCGTGACTCGAGAGCCAGGACGCGCTCCCCCTCGCCACGCGCATGGAGACCTGACTTCCCTGGCGCCGCACGAGAGGCTCCCTGAGATCCTCGTCGTGCCTCGGGAGAAAACCCCCACGGGCGCCGCAGCTCGACGAAACCCCTGAGACGCCCCCGTCCTCGCGAGCAGAGGGCCTTCTTTTCCTGCATGGCCTGGAGAGCAATCCCGGGTCCTCTCTCCAAACGGAAGAGGAGGCTGGACTCCCATGAGGCCGCTCAGGGGGCTCCAAGAGACCTGCGTCACGACTCGAGAGGAGAGCGGAGTCCTTGGCTTCCCCTCGAGACGAGGCCTGACTCCCCGGGGGAGCCTGGAATGCAACCCCGAGATCCCTGCCTTCCCTGGAGAGGAATATTTGGTCCCGGACACACGCCTAAGTGAGGTCTCTTCGGCCCTGCAGTGACTCGAGCGCAACCCCCAGCTTTCCCTCGCAACCCGAGGGGAAGATTGGGCTTCCCAGGGCCAACCCAAGGGGAAGGCTGAGATCCCCGTCGTAACTCGAGAATCCCGCCGCAACTCGAGACAAACCACATGGTTCCCACCTCTTGGCAAGATGAGGCCCTTGCCCGCCACGGCATCTCAAGGGAAGTCCCCTGTTCCGCCCTGAAGGGCGAAACGGTCCCTGACAGCCTTCCTGCGACCCCCAAATGTCCCCAGACACGCCGGGGTCCCCCGAGGGGAACACCGAGGGTCCCGGCACCGCTTCCTCTGAGCCCCTTCTCCTCTCCTGATCGCGACAGGAGAGGCGATTCCCCTGCGTGGTCTGGAAGGGGTTCCCGGCCTTCCCGGCGCACCTCAGGATGAGGCCGGTCTCACGAGGAAATTCGAGACGAGCCACGTGGGTGGGGCCACATGCCGAACGCCCCCGATTCCCCGGTCCGCTCTTGAGAAGGACCCGAGGCCCGGACCCCTCTTCGAAGGCAACCCTGTGGGTGAAGGCACAACACGAAGGGGCACTGCCACCCCCGTGCATCGTCCGCAACGACCCGCGGGTTCCACACACAGCTCGACGAGGGGCCTGAGACCCCCTGAGTATCTCGAGAGGCCAGCGGGGTTCCCTTCCTCAGACAAGACGAGGCCTGACTCTCCTGTCCCAACTCTGCAGGGACCCTGCGGTCGGAGTCCGAAACGGAGAGGAATCTGAGGTTCCTGTCTCCCCTCGAGGTGAGGCCCTCTTCCATTGCACCAAACCCAGATGAGTCGCGAGAGGCCCCTCCCAACTCCACAGTATCCCTGAATTCTCAGAGGCACCTTGAGAATCTACCTGAGGTCACCGGCTCAAGTCCAGGGAACCCAGGGTTTCCTGCTGCGACCCGAGAAAGACCTTGAGAGTCCTTCGGCGTGTCTTGAGGCCCGATTCCCCTACCATGACTCGAGAGCAAAGACCCGCTCCCCATCGCCATGCGCATGGAGACCTGACTTCCCTGACTCCTGAAGAGAGTCTCCCTGAGCTCCCCGTCGTAACTCTTCGGAAACCCCATTCAGGCACCGCAGCTCGAGAAAACCCATGATACGCCCCCGTCATCACGAGATGAGGGACTTGTTTACTGCCTGGCATGGAGAGCAAAACCGAGTCCTCTCTCCAGACTCCACAGGAGGCTTGACTCTCTTTAGGCCTCTCAGTTGGCTCCAAGAGATACCTGTCAGGACCTGAAGGGAGAGCAGAGTCCTTTGCTTCCCCTCGAGACGAGGCCTGACTCCCCGTGTGAGTCTGGAATGCAACCCCGAGTTCCTGTCACACCTGGAGAGGAAAACTCTGTCCTGGACACAAGCCTAGATGAGGTCTATTTTGCACTGCAGTTACTAGAGCGCAATCGCCAGCTCTCCCTCGCAAATCGAATTGAAGATTGGACTTCCCTGGGCCAATACAATTGGAAGCCTGAATTCAACATCGTAACTCGAGAATCCCGCCGAAACTCGAGAAAATCCACGTGGTTCCCTCATCAGCGCTAGATGAGGCCCTTGCCCGCTACAGCAACTCAAGAGAAGTCCCACTTTCTGTCTTGAAGTGCGAAACGGTGCTTGGCACCCTTGATGCAATCTCAAAATTCCCCGACATACCGGTCTCACTCGAAAGGAACACCGAGGTTCCCGGAACCACTTCATTTGAGCTCCTTCTCCCCTCGTGATCGTGACAGGAGTGTCGATTCCCCTGCTATGTCTGGAAGGGGTTCCCGACCTTTCCAGCGCGCCTAAGGATGAGGCAGGTCTCAGGAGGAAATTCGAGACATAGCCTCGTGGGTGGTGCCACAAGCCGAAAGATCCCGATTTCCCGGTCTGCTCTTGATAAGAACGTGATGCCGTGACACCTTTACGAAGGAAAACCTGTGGATGAAAGCACAACACGAAGGGGCACTGACACCGTGCATCGTCCAGAAAAACCCGCAGGTTACAAACACAGTTCAACAAGTGGTCTGTCACCCCGTGAACAACTCGACAGGCAAGTGGAGTTCCATTCCTCCACACAAGACGAGACCTGATTTTCTGTACCAACTCTGCAGGGAAACTGTGATCCGAGTCAGTACCAGCGACAGGAAACCCAGGAGAGGAAACATGAGGTTCCTGCCTCCACTCGAGATGAGGCTCTCATCCATTGCACCAAACCCAGTGGAGTCCAGAGAGGCCCCTCCCAACTCCACAGTACCCCTGACTTCTCAGAGGCACCCGGAGAAGCTCCATGAGGTCACCGGCACATGTCGAGGGAACCCAGGGTTTCCTGCCACAATGGGAAAAAGACCTCGAGAGTCCTACTTCAACGTGTCTTGAAGCCCGAATCTGCTTCCATGGCTCTATAGAAATGACACGCAACCCCTCGCCACGCACATGGAGACCTGACTTCCCTGGCGCCATAAGAGAGGCTCCCTGAGCTCCCTGTCGTACCTCGTGAGAAACCCCACACTGACGCCGCAGCTTGAGAAAACTCACCATACGCCCCTGTCATCAAGAGATGAGGGCCTTCTTTTCCTGCATGGCCTGGAGAGGAATCCCGAATCCTCTTTCCAAACTCCACAGGAGGCTTGACTCCCTTTAGGCCACTTAGTGGGCTCCAAGAGATACCCGTCGCGACTCGAGAGGAGAATTGAGTCCTTTGCTTCCCCTCGAGACAAGGCCTGACTCACCAGGTGGGTCTGGAATGCAACCCCGAGATCCCTGTCTCCCCTGGAGAGGAACATTAGGTCCTGGAAACAAGCCTAGATGAGGTCTCTTTTGCCCTTCTGTAACTCGAGAGCAATCCCCCGCTCTCCCTGACAACTCGAATGGAAGATTGGACTTCCCTGGGCCAACACAAGAGGAAGCCTGAATTCCCCTTCGTAACTCGAGAATCCCGCCGCAACTCGAGAAAAAGCACTTGGTTCCCTCGTCATCACAAGATGAGGCCCTTGCCCGCTACAGCTTCTCAAGAAAAGTCCCACGTTCCGTCTTGAAGTGCAAAACGATACTTGACACCCTTGATGTGACCCCAAAAGTTCCCCGAAATATCGGTCTCACTCGAGGTGAACACCGAGGTTCCCGGCACCAGTTTATCTGAGCCCCTTCTCCCCTCCTGTTCGTGATAGGAGGGTCACTTCCCCTGCTTTGTTTGTAAGGGGTTCCCGACCTTCACGGGGCACTTCAGGATGAGGCCAGTCTCACGAGGAAATTCGAGACGTAGCTCGCGGGTGGTACCACATGCCAAAAGACTATGATTTCCCGGTACGCTCTTGATAAGAACCCGATGCCTGGACACCTCTTCGAAGGCAACCCTGTGGATGAAGGCACAACACAAAGGGGCACTGACACCCTCGTGCATCGTCCGGAAAAACCCGCAGGTTCCACATACAGCTCAACAAGTGGCTTGTCACCCCTGAAGAACTCGAGAGGCAAGTGGCGTTTCATTCCTCTACACAAGACGATGCCTGACTCTCCTGTCCCAACTCTGCAGGGACTTTGCGATCCGAATCAGACCAGCGCCAGTGAAGTCACGACAGGAACGCTGAGGTTCCTGCCTCCACTCGAGATTAGGACCTCTTCCATTGCACGAAACCCAGTGGAGTCCCGAGAGACGCGTCCCAGCTCCACAGTATCCCTGACTTCTCAGAGGCACCCTGAGAAGCTCCCTGAGGTCACCAGCACAATTCGAGTGAACCCAGGGTTTACTGCCGCCACCATAGAAAGAACTCAAGAGTCCTTCTTCAACGCATTTTGAGGCCTGATTCCCCTACCATGACTCGAGGGCAATGACACGCTCCCTCTGCTACACTCATGAAGCCCTGACTTCCCTGGCACCACACGAGAGGCTCCCTGAGCTCCCCGTCATACCTCGTGAGAAACCAAACACTGGCGCCACAGATAGAGAAAACCCACAAGACGCCCCCATTTTCGCGACATGACGGCCTTCTTTTCTAGCATGGCCTGGAGAGCAATCCCGAGTCCTCTCTCCAAACTCCACAGTAGGCTTGACTCCCTTTTGGTCACTCAGTGGACTCCAAGACATACCCGTCGCGACTCGAGAGGAGAGTGGAGTCTTTTCCTTCCCCTCGAGGCGAGGCCTGACTCCTCGGGTGTGTCTGATATGTGAACCGGAGATCCCTGTCGCCCCTGGAGAGAAACATTAGGTCCTGGACACAAGCCTAGATGAGGTCTCTTTTTTCCTGCAGTGACTCGAGAGCAATCCCCAACTCTCCCTCGCAACTCGAATGGAAGACTGGACTTCCCTGGGCCAACAGAAGAGGAAGCCTGAATTTCCCATTGTAACTCAAGAATCCCGCCACAACTCGAGAAAAACCACGTCGTTCCCTCTTCATCGCAAGATGCGGCCATTGCCGCTACAGCGTCTCAAAAGAAGTCTTACGTTGCATCTTGAAGTGCGATACGGTACTTGGCACCTTTGATGCGACCCCAAAAGTTCCCCAACACACTGGTCTCACTGGAGGGGAACACCGAGGTTCCCGGCATCACCTCATCTGTGCCCCTTCTCCCCTCCTGATCGAGACAGGAGGGTCGATTCCCCTGCTTTGTCTGCAAGGGGTTCCGACCTTCCCGGCGCACCTCAGGATGAGGCCGGTCTCACTAGGAAATTCGAGACGTAGCCTGGTGGGTGGTGCCACATGCGGAAAGACCCCGATTTCCCGGTCCGCTCTTAATAAGAACCTGATGCCAGGACACCTCTTCGAAAGCAAACCTGTGGATGAATGCACAACACGAAGGGGTACTGACATCCCCATGCATAGTACGGAAAAACACGCAGATTCCAAACACAGATCGACAAGTGTCCTGTCATCCCTTGAAGAACTAGAGAGGCATGCGGAGTTCCGTTCCTCCACACAAGAGAAGGCCTGACTCTCCTTTCCCAACTCTGCAGGGACCGTGCGATCGGAGTCAGAAATGTAGATGAAACCTGACGTTCCTGCATCAACTCGAAATGAGGCCCTCTTCCATTGTGCCATACCCAGTGGAGTCCCGAGAGGCCCCTAAAACTCCACAGTATCCCTGATTCTCAGAGGCACCCTCAGAAGCTCTCTGCGGTCACTGGCACAAGTCGAGTGAACCCAGGGTTTCCTGCTGCATTCTGAGAAAGACCTTGAGAGTCCTTCTTTACCACGTCTTGAGGCCCGATACCCTACCATGACTGGAGAGCAATGATGCATTCCCCTCGCCACGCCCATTGAAACCTAACTTCCCTGGCGCCACACGAGAGGCTCCCTGCGCTCCCCGTCCTACCTCATGAAAACCCCACACTGGCACCGCCGCTCGAGAAAACTCATGAGACGCCCCATCATCGTAAGATGAGGGCCTTCTTTTCCTACATGACCTAGAGAGCAATCCCGAGTCCACTCTCCAAACTCCACTGGAGGCCTGACTCCCTTTAGGCCACTCAGTAGCCTCCAAGAGATACACGTCGCTACTCTAGAGGAGAGCAGAGTCCGTTGCTTCCCCTCGAGCCGAGGCCTGACTACTTGGGTGAGTCTGGAATGGGATCCCGAGATCCGTGTTGCCCCTGTAGAGGAAAACTCGGTCCTGGACACAAGCCTAAATGAGGTCTTTTTTGTCCTGCATTGACTCAAGTGCAATCCCCAGCTCTCCCTCGCAACTCGAATGGATGATTGGACTTCCCTGGGCCAACACAAGAGGAAGCCTGTATTCCCCATTGTAATTCGAGAATCCCGCGGCAACTGGAGAAAAACAACGTGGCTCCTCCGTCATCGAAATATGAGGCCCCTGTCAGCTATAGCGTCTCCAGGGAAGTCCCATGTTCCGTCTTGAAGTGTGAAACGGTACTTGGCACCCTTGATGCGACCCCCAAATTTCCCTGACACCCCGGTCTCACTCGAGGAGAACATGGAGGTTCCCAGCACCGCTTCAGCTGAGCCTCTTCTCCCCTCCTGATGGCGACAGGAGGGTCGATTCCCCTGCTTTGTCTGGAAGGGGTTCCCAGACTTCCCGGCGAACCTCAGGATGAGGCCAGTCTCACGAGGGAAGTCGAGACGTAGCCTCGTGGGTTGTGCCACATGCTGAAAGACCCCGATTTCCTGGTCCGCTATTGATAAGATCCCGATGCCCGGTCACCTCTTCGAAGGTAACCCTGTGGATGAAGGCACAACACGAAGGGGCACTGACACCCCTGTGCATCGTCCCCCAAAACCGCAGGTTCCACATACAACTCGACAGGTGGCCTGTCATCCCGTGAACAACTCGAGAGGCAAGCGGAGTTCCATTACTCCACACAAGACGAGGTCTGACTCTCCTGTCCCAACTCTGCAGGGACCCTGCTATCCGAGTCAGAAATGGAGAGGAACCCTGACGTTACTGCCTCAATCCGAGATTAGGTCCTCTTCAATTGCACCAGTCCCTGTGATGTCCCGAGAAGCCCCTCTCAACTCCACAGTATCCCTGACTTCTCAGAGGAACCCCGCTAAGCTCCCTGAGGTCATGGGCACAAGTCGAGGGAACCCAGGGTTTCCTGCCACACCCCGAGAAAGACCTCGAGAGTTCTTTTTGGAAGCGTCTTGAGGCTTGATTCCCCTACCATGACTCGAGAGCAATGAGGCGCTCCCCCACGCCACGTCCATGGAGACCTGACTTCCGTGGCACCACAGGAGTCTCCCTGAGCTCCCCGTCCTATCTCGTGAGAAACCCCAACCAGGCACTGCACCTTGAGAAAACCCACGAGACGCCACCGTCATCGCGAGATGAGGGCCTTCTTTTCCTGCATGGCCTAGAGAGCAATCCCGAGTCCTCTCTCCAAACTCCACAGGAGGCTTAACTCCATTTAGGCCACTCTTGGGCTCCAAGGGATACCCGTCGCGACTCGAGAGGAGAGCGGAGTCCATTCATTCCCTTCGAGACGAGGCCTGACTCCCCGGGTGAGTCTGGAATGCAACCCCGAGATCCCTGTCGCCCCTGGAGAGAAAAACTCGGTCCTGGACACAAACCTAGATGAGCTCTATTTTGCCCTGCAGTGACTCGAGAGCAATCTCCAGCTCTCACTTGCAACTCGAATGGAAGATTGGACTTCCCTGGGCCAACACAAGAGGAAACCTGTATTCCCCATCGTAACTCAAGAATCCTGCCGCAACTCGAGAAAAAACACGTGGGTCCCCCGTCAGTGCTAGATGAGGCCCTTGCCCACTACAGCATCTCAAGAGAAGTCCCAGGTTCCGTCTTGAAGTGCGAAACGGTACTTGGCACCCTTGATGCAACCAGAAAAGATACCCAACTTTCACTCAAGGAGAGCACCGAGGTTCCCGGCACTACTTCATCTGAGCCCTTTCTCTCCTCCTGATCCCGAAAGTAGGGTCGATTCCCCTGCTTTGTTTGGAAAGGGTTCCCGGACTTTCCTGCGCGCCTCAGGATGAGGCCGGTCTCACGAGAAAATTCGAGACGTAGCCTAGTGGGTGGTGCAACATGCTGAAAGACCCCAATTTCCCGGTCCGCACTTGAGGAGAACACGATACCCGGACACCTCTTCGAAGGCAACCTTGTGGATGAAGGCACAACAGGAAGGAGCACTGACGCCCCCGTGCATCTCCGAAAAACCCGCAGGTTCCACACACATCACGAAAAGTGGTGTTATCCTTGAACAACTTGAGATGTAAGCGGAGTTCCATTCCTCCGTAGAACACGAGACCTGACACTCCTGAGAAAACTCAACAGGGTCCCTGCGATCTGAGTCACATCCGGCCTCCAGGAAGTCAGGAGCAGAACCCTGAGGTTCCTGCCTCAACTCGAGATGAGGCCCACTTCCATTGCACCAAACCCAAAGGAGTCCCGAGAGGCCTCTCCCAAATCCACAGTATCCCTGACTTCTCAGAGGCACCCTGAGACGCTCCCTGAGGTCACCGTCACAAGTCCAGGGAACCCAGGGTTTCCTGCCGCAACCCTAGAAAGACATCGAGAGTTCTTTTTCAACCCGTCATGAGGCCCGATTCCCCTACCCTGACTTGAGAGCAATGACGCGCTCCCCCTTGCCCCGCCCATGGAGACCTGACTTCCCTGTTGCCACACGAGAGGCTACCTGAACTCCCCGTCGTACCTCGTGAGAAACCCCACACTGGCGCCGCAGCTCGAGAAAACCCACGAGACGCCCCCGTCATCTCGAGATGTGGGCCTTCTTTTCCTGCATGGCCTGGAGAGCAATCCCGAGTCCTCTCTCCAAACTGAAGAGGAGGGTTGACTCCCTTTAGACCACTCAGTGGGCTCCAAGAGATACGCGTCGCAACTCGAGAGAATAGCCAAGTCCTTTGCTTCCCCTCGAGACGAGGCCTAACTCCCCGGGTGAGTCTGTAATGCAAACCCGAGATCCCTGTCGCCCTTGGAGAGGATCACTGGGTCCTGAACACAAGGCTAGATGAGGTCGCTTTTGCCCTGCAGTAACTCGAGAGCACTCCCCAGCTTTCCCTCGCAACCCGAATGGAAGATTGGACCTCCCTGGGCCAACACAAGAGGAAGCCTGAATTCCCAGGAGTAATTCGAGAATTCCGCCTCAACTTGAGAAAAACCACGTGGTTCCCCCGTCATTGCAAGATGAGGCCCTTGCCCGCTCCAGCGTCTCAAGAGTAGTCCCACGTTCTGTCTTCAAGTGCGAAATGATATTTGGCACCCTTAATGCTACCCCAAAAGTTCCCCGACATACGGGTCGCACTAGAGGGGAACACCGAGGTTCCTGGCACCACTTCATCTGAGCCCCTTCTCCCCTCCTGATCGCGAAAGGAGGGTCAATTCCCCTGCTTTGTCTGCAAGGGGTTCCCGACCTTCTCCACGCACCTCAGATGAGGCTGTCTCACGAGGAATTTCGAGACGTAGCCTCGATGGTGGTGCCACATGCCGAAAGACCGCGATTTCCCGATCTGCTCTTGATAAGAACGCGATGCCCAGACACCTATTCGAAGATAGTGTGGATGAAGGCACAACACGAAGGGGCACTGACACCCCCGTGCATCGTCCAGAAAAGACCGCAGGTTACTCATACAGCTCAACAAGTGCCTGTCACCCAGTGAACAACTCGAGAGGCAAGCGGAGGTCCATTCCTGCACACAAGACAAGGCCTGACTCACCTCTCCCAACTATGCAGGGGGCTGCGATCAGAATCAGAAATGGAGAGGAACCCTGAGGTTCCTGCCTCCCCTCGAGATGAGGCCCCCTTCCATTTCACCAAACCCAGTGGAGTCCCGAGAGGTCTTTCCCAACTCCACAGTATCCCTGACTTCTCAGAGGCACCCGGAGAATCTCCCTGAGGTCACCGGCACAAGTCGAGGGAACCCAGGTATTCTTGCCAAGACCCGAGAGAGATCTTGAGAGTCCTTCAACGCGTCTAGAGGCCTGATTCCCCTACCATGACTCGAGAGCAATGACGCGCTCCCCCTCGCCACACGCATCGAGACCTAACTTCCCTGGCGCCACACAAGAGGCTCCCTGAGCTCCCCGTCGTACCTCCTGAGAAACCAACACAGGCGCTGCAGCTCGGTAAAACCACCGAGACCCCCCCCGTCATCGTGAGATGAGGGCCTTCTTTTCCTGCATGTCCTGGAGTGCAATCCCGAGTCCTCTCTCCAAACTCCAGAGGAGGCTTGACTCCCTTTAGTCCACTCAGTGGGCTCCAAGAAATACCCGTCGCGACTCGAGAAGAGAGAGAAGTCCTTTGTTTCCCCTCGAGAGGACGCCTGACTCCTGGGTGAGTCTAGAATGCAACCCCAAGATCCCAGTCATCCCTTGAGAGGAACATTAGGTCCTAGACACAAGCCTGGATGAGGTTTCTTTTGCCCTGCAGTGACTCGAGCGCAACCCCCAGCTCTCCCTCGCAACTCGAATGGAAGATTGGGCTTCCCTGGGCCAACACAAGAGGAAGCCAGAAATCCCCTTCGTAACTCGAGAATCCCACCGCAACTCGAGAAAAACCACGTGTTTCCAACGTCATCCCAAGATGAGGCCCTTGCTGCTATGGCGTCTCAAGAAAAGAACCACGTTCCGTCTTGAAGTGCGAAACGGTACTTTGCACCCTTGATGCGACACCAAATGTTCCCGGACACGCCGGTCTCACTCGACAGGAACACCGAGGTTCCCGCACCACTTCATCTGAGCTCCTTCTTCCCTCCTGTTCGAGACAGGAGGGTCTATTCCCCTGCTTTGTTTGGAAGGGGTTTCCCACATTCCCGGCGCATCTAAGGATGAGGCCGGTCTCACGAGTAAATTCGAGACATAGCGTCGTGGGTGGTGTCACATGCCGAAATACCCCGATTTCCCGGCCCACTCTTGAGAAGAACCCGATGCCCGGACACCTCTTCGAAGGCAACCCTGTGGACGAAGGCACAAAACGAAGGGTCACTGACACTCCCGTGCATCATTCGGTAAAAGCCGCAGGTTCCACACACAGCTCGACAAGAGGCCTGTCATCCCATGAACAACTCGAGAGGCAAGCAGAGTTCCATTCCTCCACTCAAGACGAGGCCTGACTCTCCGGTCCCAACTCTGAAGGGACCCTGCGATCGGAGTCCGAAATGGAGAGGAACCCTGAGGTTCCTGACTCCACTCGAGATGAGGCCCTCTTCCATTACACCAAAAACAGTGGAGGCCCGAGAGGCCCCTCCCAAATCCACAGTATCGCGACTTCTCAGAGGCACCCTTAGAAGCTCCCTGAGGTCACCGGCACAAGTCGAGGGAACACAGGGTTTCCTGACGCAACCCGAGAAAGACCTTGAAAATCCTCCTTCAACGCATCTTGAATCCCGATTCCCCTACCATGACTTGAGAGCAATGACGCGTTCCCCCTCGTCACTCGCATGGAGACTTGACTTCCCTGGCGCCACACGAGAGGCTCCCTGAGCTCCCCGTCATACCTCGTGAGAAATCCCACACTGGCTCCCCAGCTCGAGAAAACCCACGAGACGCCTCCGTCATCGCGAGATGAAGGCCTTCTTTTCCTGCATGGCCTGGAGAGCAATCTCGAGGCCACTCTTCAAACTCCACAGGAGGCCTGACTCCCTTTAGGCCACTCTGTGGGCTCCAAGAGATACCCGTTGGGACTCGAGAGGAGAGCGGAATTCTTTGCTTCCCCTATATACCAGGCCTGACTCCTCAGGTGAGTCTGGAATGCAACCCCGAGATCCCTGTCGCCCCTGGAGAGGAACATTAGGTCCTAGACACAAGCATAGATGAGGTCTCATTTGCCCTGAAGTGACTCGAGAGCAATCCCCTGCTCTCCCTCGCACCTCGAATGGAAGAATGCACTTCCCTGGGCCAACAGAAGAGGAAACCTGAATTCCCCGTCGTAAGTCAACAATCCCATCGCAACTCGAAAAAAACCACGTGGTTTCCCCTTCATCACAAGATGAGGCCCTTGCCCGCCACAGCGTCTCAAGAGAAGTCGCACGTTTCATCTTGAAGTTTGAAACAGTATTTGGCAAGCTTCGTGAGACCCCAAAAGTTCCCTGACATACCGGTCTCACTCAAGGGGAACACCGAGGTTCCCGGCACCACTTCATCTGAGCCCTTTCTCCCCTCCTGATCGCGACAGTAGGGTCGATTAACCTGCTTTGTCTGGAAGGCTTTCCCGACCTTCCAGGGGCACCTCAGCATGAGGCCCGTCTCACGAGGAAATTCGAGACATAGCCTCGTGTGTGGTGCCGCATTCCAAAAGACCCCGATTTCCTGGTCCGCTCTTGATAAGAACCCGATGCCCGCACACCACTTCGAAGGCAACCCTGTGGATGAAAGCACATCACGAAGGGGCACTGACACCCCCGTGCATTGTCTGGAAAAAACCGCAGGTTCCACACACAGCTCGACAAGTGGCCTGTCACCCCGTGAATAACTCGAGAGGCAAGCGGAGTTCCATTCCTCCTTACAAGACGAGGCCTGACTCTCCTGTCCCAACTCTGCAGGGACCCTGCGATCAGAGTCAGAAATGGAGATGAACCCTGAGGTTCCTGCCTCCACTCGAGATGAGGCCCTCTTCTATTGCACCAAACCCAGTGGAGTCCCGAGAGGGCCCTCCCAACTCCAGGGTATCCTTGACTTCTCAGAGGCACACTGAGAAGCTCCCTGAGGCCACCGGCACTAGTCGAGGGAACCCAGGGTTTACTGCCGTGACCCAAGAAACACCTTGAAAGGCCTTCTTTAACGGTTCTTGAGGCCCGATACACCTTCCATGACTCTAGAGCAATGACGCGCTCCCCCTCGCAATGCGCATGGAGACCTGACTTCCCAAGCGCCACATGAGAGGCTCCCTGAGCTCCCCGTAGTACCTCATGAGAAACCCCACACTGGCGCTGCAGCTCGAGAAAACCCACGAGACGCCCCCTTCATCGCGAGATGATGGCCTTCTTTTCCTGCATGGCCTGGAGAGCAATCACGAGTCCTCTCTCCAAACTCCACAGGAGGCTTGACTCCCTTTAGGCCACTCAGTGGGCTCCAAGAGATACCCGTCGCAACTCGAGAGGAGAGTGGAGTCCTTCGCTTCCCCTCGAGACAAGGACTGACTCCCCGGGTGCATCAGGAAAGCAACCCCGAGATCCCTGTCCCCCCTGGAGACGAACATTATGTCCTGGACACAAGCCTAGATAAGGTCTCTTTTGCCCTGCAGTAACTCAAGCGCAATCCCTAGCTCTCCCTCGCAACTCGAATGGAAGACTGGACTTCCCTGGGCCAACACAAGAGGAAGCCTGAATTTCTTGACCTAACTCGAGAATCCCGCCACAACTCGAGAAAAACGACGTGGTTAACCCGTCACCACAAGATGAGGCCCTTGCCAGCTACAGCGTCTCAAGAGAAGTCTCACGTTCCGTCTTGAAGTTTGAAACGGTACTTAGCACCTTTGATGTGACTCCAAAAGTTCCCCGACATCCCAGTTTTACTCGAGGGGAACATCGAGGTTCCCGGCACCACTTCATCTGAGCCCCTTCTCCCCTCCTGATCGGGACAAGAGGGTCGATTCACTTGCTTTGTCTGAAAGGGTTACCGACCTTCCTGGTGCACCTCAGGTTGAGGTCCGTCTCAAGAAGAAATTCGAGACGTAGGCTTGTGGGTGGTGCCACATGCCGAAAGACACTGATTTCCTGGTCTGCTCTTGATAAGAATCTGAAGGCTGGATACCTCTTCGAAGGCAACCCTGTGTATGAAGGCAAAAAACGAAGGGGAACTGACACCCCCATGCATCGTCCGGATAAAACCGCAGGTTCCACACACAGCTCGACAAGTGGCCTGTTATCCGGTGAACAACTCGAGAGTCCAGTGGAGTTCCATTCCTCCACACAAGACGAGGCCTGACTCTCCTGTCCTAACTCTGTAGGGACTCTGTGTTCAGAGTCAGAAATGGAGAGCAACCCTGAGGTTCCTGCTTCAAATCGAGATGAGGCCCTCTTCTGACAAGGTCCAGCCTCGGCTGGTCCAGGGTTTTCGAAGGGGAGACAGAGTAGGCGACCTATTGATTTATTTATCGAAGATATAAAGAGTAATAGAATGAGGATAGCTCAGTAGGAAAATTTAGTGGAGAAAAGAAGCTGAGTAGCTTGGTTTATGCGGAAAATCAGTATAACCCGTGACACCAGGTTAGCTCTGACCACGGAGGCCGCAGGCTCCCTCTCGAATAGCGAAAAGTGCCCCACCTTAGACACCTTCTCAAGTGGTCTTCGAAGCCCAGGCAAATAAATGGTCGCAGAGGATATCCGCGCTCCAGATGGACACTCATCTGAAAATTGAGGGGAAGAATGACATTAGGAGACTAAGCGTTGGCAATCAAGTCCCGTAACTTTATTTTCAACAGGGGTTTTTATACCCTAAGTTACACATAGAGGATAATGGGGATGCAAAGACAGCAGCCTTTGATCCTTATCAAAAACCAGAGTTTCTGTCCTGCAAATGTATCGTATACAAATGGTTTAGGTGATTTACATCATCTTCTAGCCAGAAGACCTATTAACATTTTATGACTCTTGACAAAGACTTATCAACCATAAGACTTATTTTCTCTAAGAGTAATTATTTTAAGGTTTGGCCCCATCTTTCGAAGATAAAATTGCATTCCTATAGGGCAGATGTGTAATGGGCTTACAACAAAGGAAATAATTTATTACCTTAAGGGTCTAAAGTTAGTAACACCAAGGCCACTACTTATTTCTTCTACATACCAACTATATTAATTAATACACATTCAAGGATACAATTCAGGGGATGTGGAAAGTTGGCAACAAGCATTGGTTCATCAATGAAATCTTTTACTAGTTTTATTCTGACAGTTTCTAACTCTCTGAGAGGCTCTAAGCTATTTGAATATCTTAAGCTTCCCGTGCCTCTCGAGGCTCGGAGACTGTAAACAATTGTATGCATTGCTGTAGGAGACCGGGTAAACTTGTCAGGCGAGTTAGAGAGCCATCTGACGTGTTTGGATTTAAACACTCCTAATTGCCCAGGAACTTTATTAATTGGAGCTGTAAGTTAGCTCTTTGACAGAGAGAGTGAGATGGTGGTGGGGGACAGCCCCCAGTAAAGTCAGAGGGGAGAGCACAAAGCAATAAAGTAGGCAGACTCTGGTTTTGGGGGGTAGATGCTCAAGAATATCCGGGAGGACTCCCGAGGCTCGATCCCGCCTTTGTGTATGCCCAGCCTCCTTCCTCATGACCTTTGTCACGAGTGGAATGTCTCTCGCCGGCTCCCGGCCTCTCCCCATTTTTTATTTCTTAAAACAGCCAGATGTAGCTCAGTCGCGAGCCTCTGAATACTCTGCCGAAGAATCCTGACAATACAAGGAAGAATGATTATGAGAAGCAGAATTAAAGCAGCCACCGCAGCATAGCTAAAGACATTAGACAGAATATTCTTTCCTGAGATGTAGTTAGGGAAAGTATGGAAGAAATCATTTGCTGTTCCAGCAGCAGTAAAATCTAATCGGGAGTGCTCCATGGTTGCTATTTGATAGTGAAGTTTCCCTACGTCTCAACCAATGTCAGAGCTGTTCCAGATACCTGAAATATGGTTTTTAATCTTTCCCCATTCAAAATCTGTCTCATTTACTTTCAGGGGTGTTCCACATATCCACCGATAGTCAGCATGACAAGACAATGCCATTTTCACCTTTAAAGCCTGCAATTCAGTCCCAATATGTATTACTGCTTCCTCTAGGGCGTCTACCCTCATTTCTAATTTTCTCTCTATAGCTTCCTGTGTTGCCAATGTTAAAGAAACATTTTTGGACATAGAATCAACATATTGAGCAGTATGTACTTGTTGAGTCAATGATATTGCTGCCACAGTAACAGAAGTGATTGCACTTATCAAAGCTGCTGTTCCCAAGATAAGTAAGCCCACAAACCGTCGTGTTTGCATTAAATCCTGTAGTTGTTGTAATACAGCAAGACCATAATTCAATAAGTGGTTACATCATAAGATAAGGTGGATGTTGTAGCATTACAAAGGAGCAAACATTATATTGAGGGTTTAAACAAGATGAACCAGGGAGCAGCTGTAGGCGTCAGCCCGGGGGAGCAGTGTCCCCAGCATCAGGAGGCAGAACGCGAGCGGCAGGCTGTGGGCCAAGGCGCCTATGGTGGGCGGAGGGGCAGGGTTCGTGGTTTAGGGCTAGCCGCCACCGCTTGGGCTCAGGGCGGTCCCCTCTCGCCGGTGGGGCCACGCTGGTCTGGACGGCACTCCGCGGGCGCGCTTTCCTCTCTGGCCCTCACTCGCTGCACAGACTTCTTTGCTCTAGGTCACGGGGTGCAGAGAGGTGGGTGTGAGGCGCTGCTGGTGGCGCGGAGGCGAGAGCTGGCTGGGGGAGGGGGAGCGAGCGAGTGCGCGCGCCGCGAACCTGGTCTTTGGGGAATGTGACATGACGAATTTGTCTGAGATCCAAACCGGAGAATCTGCATTCTGTAGAAATATACAAGCATACCCTCTCCCACAAGTTAGCAACACATCTGGCCTTTTTCACTCTCCCGTAAGGAGGCCTTTTTACTTGACCAGGGGCCGAGTCATAGCCTGTAATTCAGGCATCTAGTGTCTCATCATTGTAGTCTGCCCCTGTGTGTTTACGTTTAAGTGATTAATTACAATTGGAACATAACTTCACTATTTGTCTAGCTGTTTCCCTATGGATATGTTAATTTAGGTCTAATGTTTAGTTTAGGTCTCTGTATAAATTTAAGTAATAAATGTATAACCTCCTTATCTCATTTTGGTATACAGGTATACAGATATACCTAAATGCAAAATGCATTTATATATGTATTTATATATGGCAACAAGTATAAAGTTATTGACATATAATATATATAAATCAATATACTTGAATTAATCTTTATAATTAATATATTAATTAATATATATTACAACAATACAACACATACACAGCTAATACCAACCAACACAAACCAATATACTGTAATAATACATGTCACACATTTATAATTATACAGTATATAGAACATATATCATCACAGCACATCAATCCATACCAATTAATATCAGCCACACACACATTATATTACTGCCATATATATTTAATTATACAGTAGATATATGTGTGTGTATATAGTATACATATTAATTTATATACAAATTAATTAAGTATAGATCTATAAATAGAATTAGGTATACCTTTATTATATTTTATTTATACCCATACCTAATTAGGCAAACTGTAATTAGGCAAATACATTTATATTATGTATTTATAACAATATATAAAGTATTGTTAAATGTACCACCTGTACAGCATCTCCACCCCACATACCACTTTCTCTAATCCCACCAACTCATTTTCAGTATTATGTGTTGGCCAGGAGCTGGGCCAGTCTTCCCCAGCAATGTTAAGAGACATCTGTTCCTGTGTCTAATAGCCCTGGTGTTTTATTCTCTTGAATTAAAAGATCTTTTAAAGGCCTTGGAACTGTAATTTCCTGCACCCAAAAGGCTAGATCACTAGATCCAAATGTTTTGTGGCTCTTAGATTGAGAAGTCAAGTTTTTCCTTGTCTGATAGTAAGGTAAAAGTAAAAGCTGTGTTACTCTTTGACCTTTATTAATTTGTACAGTTTTGATAGGCAGTGAGATCAAGACTTTAATTTCTCAATATCATCAGAATCTACTACAACATGCACCAGCGAAATTTCTTTTCTTTCTTTTTTTTTATTTAATTTTTTTTAAAAGAAAGCGAGCTACGCCCCAGGACAAATCTTACAATGTCCTCAGATAGGGGGCCAGCCACTCCAGTTGGAATTGGAGTAAGCGGCACATCAGGGGTTAATATTGTTATTAAATCTCCTTGCCTTTTCGCTTTTCTCCTAGCCTGGGTGAGACCCCCCTGAGGGAGTTTTCTCCAAGGAGCACACTCTGCATATTGTGTACTAAAAGCTCCTTTGTTTAAAAAACTTTTTATCTTCCTCAGTCTTAGGCAACACTTTGGGAGGCTTTGGGGGCAAAGTGGGGAACTCCTGGGTCCTGGGAGGCACAATCAAAGGCGGTGGCGGTCTCCTTAAATCAGAAAGTGGTGGATAAGTTTTTTAAAGGTTTGTGCAGAGGGGGAGGGAGCTCGCCAGGGCTCTCGGCCGCAGCGTCCTGTAAGCCCTCTCCTTCCTCGGGAGGTAGACCACTTTCTCCCTCCTTTTTTTTTTTTCAATGGCAGAAAATATGATCTGTGCAGTAAATGGAGACTCACCACCATCCACCTCTATAGCCTCCCCCATAGGCTATTTAACAGCCTCATGACGGAGGTCCAGGACATTTCTAATCATATTCCACAGTCAATAAATATTTGTCTATTCTTAGATGCAGAGAAATCCATTTTTAATTTTTTTTTAATTTTAGAGAATATTTTTATTTATTTTGTAACCTCTTTACCCTGGCTAAACTGCAGAGGGGACTAGAAAAGAAGCCTCAAGGTGAGGATCGAGTTCATCCTTGGGACTAGAGAAAATCCTTCTCCGGGAAACTCCTAGCGGTGGCCCTTTACCCCGACATGGAGGAGGAGGCATAGGGGGATGGGAGCGTCCCGAAGTTTTCCTCTTCTGTTCCGGAGATCCTTTAACTGTTTGGTAACTAAATCTTATGAACTGTCTGATCGGGGATGTTTCCCTCAACCTCCTAGGAGCGGATGGTCTGATTAGGGATGTTTTCTTAAACTTTTAGGAGCATCTTTAGCTTAAAAAAAAAAATCCTCATCAGAATGGCATCGAGCTGCTGTTTCCTCTAAACCTTTTTCAAATTGAGGGGAGAGCTGATCTTTCTTTTCATCCCTATCTTTTACATGCTCATTGGCAGTCATAGCGGCTAGCCATTCATTTAGCTGTCGATAGCTAGGTATAGCCTCTTCATTTTCACTTTTCTTTATAACAGGTACCTTTTCAGATTTGCTTTTTTGTTTAACAGGTACTTTTCCAACTTTACTTTCCTCTTTAACAGGTACCTTTTCAAATTCATGAGCTGGATCTAAAACATCTCTAGTCATATTCCACAGAGGAAAGTTGTAAGTAGGGATTTTTTCCAAACCTTGCTGAGCACAATAAGCTCTTAGCTGTTTTCCTAGTTTTTTCAAGATATCGAGGTTAATAGTGCCTTGTTGTAGAAACCAAGGGCAGTGGTCTTGTACAAATGTAAAAAATGATTGAATGGAAGATTTTTTAACCTTGATTCTTCTTTTACTTAATAACTGTAAAATTACTCCTATAAAGAGCTGTCTTTCATTTGATTCAGTGTTGCCCATGTCAGAAACTTAAGGATAGTAAAAGATTTTGCTTTTAGCTATCTAAAGATTAGGCCTTTTTTGTCAGCCTTTTTAGAAACCGTTTTTTCTCTCTAACTCTTCAACACTTCCCACTCCTCTCGCCCTGTCTATTCTACAGGGGGATCTGCAGCCCCCTAAGTGGGATCCTATCTGTCGCCAAAACTGAACACTGGGGGAATGGGGTTGGGGATTTACCTTCGAAATGCCTGTCTCGGGCGCCACCTGCAGAGGTCCAGCCCCAGCTGATCCAGGGTATTCGAAGGGAAGATGGAGTAGGCGACCTATTTATATATTTATTTATTCATCAAAGATATAAAGAGTAATAGAATGAGGATAGCTCAGTAGGAAAATTCAGTGGAGAAAAGCAGCTGAGTAGCTTGGTTTACGCGGAAAATCAATATAACCCGTGACACCAGGTTAGCTCTGACCACGGAGGCTGCAAGTGCCCTCTAGAATAGAGGAAGGTGCCCCACCTTAGACACCTTATCGAGTGGGTCTTCGAACCCCAGGCAAATAAATGGTCGCAGAGGATATCCGCGCTTCAGATGGACACTCATCTGAAAATTGAGGGGAATAATGACATGGGGAGACCAAGCGTTGGCGAGCAAGGCCCGTAGCTTTATTTTCAACACAGGTTTTAATACCCTAAGTTACACATAGAGGATAATAGGGGATGCAAAGTCAGCAGTCTTTAATCCTTATCAAAAACCAGGGTTTCTTTTCTGCAGATTTATCGTATAAAAATGGTTTAGATGATTTACATCATCTTCTGGCCAGAAGACCTATTAACATTTAATGACTCTTGACAAAGACTTATCAACCATAGAGTTATTTTCTCTAAGAGTAATTGTTTAAGGTTTGGCGCCATCTTTCGAAGATAAAATTGCATTCCTATAGGGAGGATGTGTAATGGGTTTACAACAAAGAAAAGAATTTATTACCTTAAGGGTCTAAAGTTACCAACATCAAGGCCACTACTTATTTTTTCTACATACCAACTATATTAATTAGCACACATTCAAGGATACAATTCAGGGGATGTGGAAACTTGGCAAAAAGCATTGGTTCATCAATGAAATCTTTTACTAGTTTTATTCTGACAGTTTCTAACTCTCTGAGAGGCTCTAAGCTATTTGAATATCTTAAACTTCCCGTGCGTCTCGAGGCTGGGAGGCTGTACACAATCGTATGCATAGCTGTAGGAGACCGGGTAAACTTGTCAGGCGAGTTAGAAAACCATCTGAGGGGTTTGGATTTAAACACTACTAATTGCCCAGGAACATTATTAGTTGGAGCTGTAAGTTAGCTCTTTGACAGAGAGAGTGAGATGGTGGTGGGGGACATCCCCAGTAATGTCAGAGGTGAGAGAACAAAGCAATAAAGAAGGCAGACTTTGGTTTTTGGGGGTAGATGCTGAAGAATATACGGGGGAACTCCTGGAGGCTCGATCCCGCCTTTGCGTATGCCGAGACTCTTTCCTCATAACATTTGTCACGAGTGGAATATCTCTCGCTGGCTCCCGGCAATCTTCCATTGCACCAAACGCAGTGGAGTCCCGAGAGGCCCCTCCCAACACCACAGTATCAGTGTCTTCTCAGAGGCACCCTGAGCAACTCCCTGAGTTCACCGGCACAAGTCGAGCGAACACAGGGTATCCTGCCGCAACCCGAGAAAGACCTCAAGAGTCCGTCTTCAACGCGTCTTGAGGCCGGATTCCCCTACCATGACTCGAGAGCAATGACACTCTCCCCCTCACCATGCGCATGGACACCTGACTTCCCTGGCGCCACATGAGAGGCTCCCTGAGCTCCCCGTCATACCTCGTGAGAAACCCCACACTGGCGCCACAGCTCGGGAAAACCCACGAGACGCCACCGTCATCGCGAGATTGGGGACATCTTTTCCTGCCTGACCTGGAGAGCAATCCCTGGTCCTTTCTCCAAACTTCACAGGAGGCTTTACTCCCTTTAGGCCACTCAATGGGCTCCAAGAGATACCTGTCGCGACTTGAGAGGAGAGCAGAGTACTTTGTTTCCCCTCGAGATGAGGCCTTACCTTGGGTGAGTCTGGAATGCAACCCCGAGATCCCTGTTGCCCCTGGAGAGGAACATTATGTCCTGGACAAAAGCCTAGATGAGGTCTATTTTGCCCTACAGTGACTCGAGAGCAACACCCATCTCTCCCTCGCAATTCGAATGGAAGATTGGTCTTCACTGGGCCAACACAAGAGGAAGTCTGAATTTCCCGTTGTAACTCGAGAATCCCGCCGCAACTCTTAAAAACCACGTGGTTCCCCATTCATCACAATATGAGGCCTTTGCCCGCTACAGAGTCTCAAGATAAGTCCCATGTTTCGTCATAAAGTTTGAAATGCTACTTGGCACCCTTGATGCGACCCCAAAAGTTCCCCAATATACCGGTCTCACTCCAAGGGAACACCGAAGTTCCTGGCACCACTTCATTTGAGCCCCTTCTCCCCTCCTGATCATGGCAGGAAGGTCGATTCCCCTGCTTTGTCTAGAAGGGGTTCCCGACCTTCGTGGCGCACCTCAGGATGAGGCCAATCTCACGAAGAAATTCGAGACGTAGCCTCGTGTTGGTGCCACGTGCCGAAAGACCCCGATTTCTCGGTCTTGCTCTTGATAAGAACCCGATGCCCGGACACCTCTTCTAAGGCAACCCTGTGGATGAAGGCACTACACGAGGGGGCACTGGCAACCCTGTTCATCGTCCGGAAAATCCCACAGGATCCACATACAGCTCCACAACTGGCCTGTCACCCCTTAAACAACGAGAGAGGCAAGCGGAGTTCCCTTCCTCAGACAAGAGGAGGCCTGAGTATCCAATCCCAACTCTGCAGGCACGCTTCGATCTGAGTCAGAAATGGAGAGGAAACCTGAGGTTCCTGCCTCAACCCGAGATGAGGCCCTCTTCCATTAAAACAAACCCAGTGGAGTCCCGAGAGGCCACTCCCATCTCCACAGTATCCCTGACTTCTCATAGGCATTCTGAGAAGCTCCTTGAGGCCGCCGGCAAACGTCGAGGGAAATAAGGGTTTCCTGCCACAACCGAAGAAAGACCTCGAGAGTCCTTCTTCAACGCGTCTTGTGGTCAGATTCCCCTACCATGGCTCGAGAGCAATAACGCGCTCCCCCTCGCCACGCACATGGAGACCTGACTTCCCTGGCGCCACATGAGAGGCTCCCTGAGCTCCCTGTCGTACCTCGTGTGAAACCCCACACTGGCGCCGCAGCTCGAGAAAACACACAAGACCCCTCCGTCATCGCGAGATGAGAGCCATCTTTTCCTGCATGGCCTGGAGAGCAGTCCCAGGTCCTCTCTCCAAACTTCACAGGAGGCTTGACTCCCTTTAGGCCACAAAGTGGGCTCCAAGAGGTGCCCGTCGCGACTTGAAAGGAGAGCGGAGTCCTTTGCTTCCCTTCGACACGAGGCCTGACTCCCTGGGTGAGTCTGGAATGCAAACCTGAGATCCCTGTGGCCCTTGGAGAGGAACATTAGGTCCTGGACACAAGCCTAGATGAGGTCTCCTTTGCCCTGCAGTGACTCGAGCGCAACCCCCAGCTCTCCCTCGCAACTCGAATGGATGATTGGACTTCTCTGGCCCAACACAAGAGGAAGCCTGAAATCCCCGTCGTAACTCGAAAATCCCGCCACAACTCGAGAAAAACCACGTGGCTCCCCCGTCATCGCAAGATGAGGCCCTTGGCCGCTACAGCGTATCAAGAGAAGTCCCACGTTCCATCCTGAAGTACAAAACGGTACTTGGCACACTTGATGCGACCCCCAAAGTTCCCTGACATACCGGTCTCACTCGAGGGAAACACCAAAGTTCATGGCACCACTTCCTGTGAGCCCCTTCACCCCTCCTGATCGCGACAGGAGGGTCGACTCCCATGCTTTGTCTGCAAGGGGTTCCCGACGTTCCCCGCAAACCTCCGGATGAGGCCGGTCTCATGAGGAAATTCGAAAAGTAGCCTCATGGTTGGTGCCACATGTTGAAAGATCCCGAATTCCCGGTCCACTCTAGATAAGAACCTGACGCCCGGACATCTCTTCGAAGGCAACCCTGTGGATGAAGGCACAACACGAAGGGACACTGACATCCCCATGCATCGTCTGGAAAAACCCGCCGATTCCACTCACAGCTCCAAATGTGGACTGTCACCCCGTGAACAACTCGAGAGGCAAGTGAAGTTGCATTCCTTCACACAAGACGAGGCCTTACCCTCCTGGCCCAACTCTTCAGGGACCCTGCGATCGGAGTCAGAAATGGAGAGGAACCCTGAGGTTCCTACCTCAACTAGAGAAGAGGCCCTCTTCCATTGAACCAAACTCAGTGGTGTCCCGAGAGGCCCCTCCCAACACCACAGTATCCCTGAATTCTCAGAGGCTCCGTGAGAAGCTACCTGAGGTCACTGGCACAAGTCGAGGGAACCCAGAGTTTCCTGAAGTAACCCGAGAAAGACTTGGAGAGTCCTTTTTCAACGTCTCTTGATGCCCGATTCCCCTACCATGACTCCAGAGCAAGGACGTGCTCCCCTCGCCACAAGCAGGAAAACTGACTTCCCTAGTACCACACAAGAGGCTCCCTGAGTACCCCATCATACCTCGTGAGAAAACCCACAGTGGCGCCGCAGTTCGAGAAAAACCACAAGATGCCCCCGTCAAGGAGAGATGGGGGCCTTCTTTTCCTGCCTGACCTGGAGAGCAATCCCTGGTCCTCTCTCCAAACTTCACAGGAGTATTGGCTCCCTTTAGGCCACTCAGTTGGGTCCAAGAAATACCCGGTGCGACTCGAGAGGAGAGCGGAGTCCTTTGCTTCCCTGGAGACGAGGCCTGACTCCCCGGGTGAGTTTGGAATGCAACCCCGAGATCCCTGTCGCCCCTGGAGTGGAACATTATGTCCTAGACACAAGCCTAGATGAGGTCTATTTTGCCCTACAGTGATCGAGAGCAACCTCCATCTCTCCCTCACAATTTGAATGGAAGATTGGGCTTCCCACGGTCAACACATGAGGAAGTCTGAATATCCCATCGTAATTCGAGAATTCAGCCTCAAGTCTTAAAAACCATGTGGTTCCCCCTTCATCGCAATATGAGGCCCTTGCCAGCTAGAGTCTCAAGAGAAGTCCCACGTTCCATCTTAAAGTTCGAAATGCTACTTGGCACCCTTGATGCGACCCCAAAGTTCCCCAACATACCGGTCTCACTTCAGGGGAACACCAAAATTCCCGGCGTCTCCAGGGAAGTCCCATGTTCTGTCCTTAAGTGCGAAACGGTACTTAACACCTTTGATGCGACCGCAAAAGTTCCCGACACGCTGGGTTCCCTCGAGGGGAACACCAAGTGTCCCGGCACCACTTCATCTGAGACCCTTCTCCCCTCCTGATCGCGACAGGAGAGTCGATTCCCCTGCTTTCTCTGGAAGGGGTTCCCGGCCTTCCTGGTGCACCTCAGGATGAGGCCGGTCTTAGGAGGAAATTCGAGACCAGCCATGTGTGAGGTGCCACGTGCCGAACGACACCGATTTTCCGGTCCACTCTTGATAAGAACCTGATGCCCGGACACCTCTTCGAAGGCAACCCTGTGAGTGAAGGCACAACACGAAGGGGCACTGACACCCCCGTGCATCATCCGGAAAAACCCGCAGGGTCTACACACAGCTCGACAAGGGGCCTGAGACTCCCGGAACAACTCGAGAGGCAACCAGAATTCCATTCCTCAGACAAGACGAGGCATGACTCTCCTGTCCCAACACTGCAGGGACCGTGCAGTCGGAGTCAGAATTGGAGAGGAAGCCTGAGGTTCCTGCCTCCCCTCGAGATGAGGCCCTCTTCCATTGCGCCGAACCCAGCAGAGTCCCGAGAGGCCCTGCCAACTCCACAGCATTCCTCACCTCTCAGAGGCACCCTGGTAAGTTCCCTATAGTCCCCTGCAGAAGTCGAGGGAAACGAGGGTTTCCCGCCGCCACCCGAGAAAGACCTCGAGAGTCCTTCTTCAACGCCTCTTGAGGCCCTAGACACTTCCCATGACTCGAGAGTGATGACCAGCTCCCCATCGCCATGCGCATGGAGACATGAGTTCCCTGGCACCGCACGAGAGGCTCCCTGAGGTCCTCGTCGTGCCTCGGGAGAAAACCCCCACGGGCGCCGCAGCCTGAGGAAACCCATGAGATGCCCCCGTCATCGCGAGATGAGGGCCTTCTTTTCCTGCCTGACCTGGAGAGCAATCCCGAGTCCTCTCTCCAAACTGAAGAGGAGGCTCGACACCCTTGAGTCCACTCAGTGGGCTCCAAGAGATCCGTGTCGCGACTTGAGAGGAAAGTGGAGTCCTCTGCTTCCCCTCGAGGCGAGGCCTGACTCCCCGGGGGAGTCTGGAATGGAAACCCGAGATCTCTGTCTTCCCTTGAGAGGAATATTAGGTCCTGGACACACGCCTCGATGAAGTCTCTTTGGCCCTGTAGTGACTCGAGCAGAACCCCCAGCTTTCCCTCGCAACTCCAGGGGAAGATTGGGCTTCCCAGGGCCAACCCAAGAGGAAGCCTGAAATCCCCGTCGTTTTCGAGAATCCAGACGCAACTCGAGAAAAACGACGTGGTTCCAACGTCTTCACAGGATGAGGCCCTTGCCCGCTACAGCGTCTCCAGGGAAGTCCCATGTTCCGTCCTGAAGTGGGAAATGGTACTTGGCTCCCTTGATGCGACCCCTAAAGTTCCCTGAATCGCCGGGTTCCCTCGAGTGGAACACCTAGAGTCCCGGCCCCACTTCATCTGAGCCCCATCTCCCCTCCTGATCGCGACAGGAGAGTCGATTCCCCTTCTTTGTGTGGAAGGTGTTCCCGGCCTTCCCGGCGCACCTCAGGATGATGCTGGTCTCACAAGGAAATTCGAGATGAGACACGTTGGTGGTGCCACATGCCGAATGACCCCGATTTCCCGGTCCGATCTTGAAATGAACCTGATGCTGGACACCTCTTTGAAGGCAACCCTGTGGGGGAAGGCACCAAATGAAGGGGCAATGACACCCCCGTGCATCTTCTGGAAACACCCGCAGGTTCCACACACAGCTCGACAAGGGGCCTGAGACCCACTGAACGACTCGAGAGGCAAGCAGAGTTCCACTACTCAGACAAGACGAGGCCTGACTCTCCTGTCCCAACCCTGCAGGGACCCTGCGGTCGGAGTCAGAAATGGAGAGGAAGCCTGAGGTTCCTGCCTCCAATCGAGATGAGGCCCTCTTTCATTTCGTCAAACCTAGTGGAGTCCCGAGAGGCCCCTCTAACTCCTCAGTATCCCTCACCTCTCAGAGGCACCTGGGAAGTTCCCTAAGGTCCCCGGTAGAGGTCGAGGGAAACGAGTGTTTCCCGCCCCAACCCAAGAAAGACCTCGAGAGTCCTTCTTAAATGCGTCTGGAGGCCCTAGTCCCTCCCATGACTCCAGAGCAATGACGCGATCTGCCTGGCCACACGCATGGAGGCCTGACTTCTCTGGCGCCGCACGAGAGGCTCCCTGAGCTTCCCATCATATCTCGTGAGAAACCCCACACTGGCGCCGCAGCTCGAGAAAACCCATGAGACGCTCCCGTCATCACGAGAGGAGGGCCATCTTTAACTGAATGGTATGCAGATCAAGCGTGAACCTTCTGTCCAAGCTACACAGGACGCTTGACTCCCTTTAGGCCACTCATTGGGCTCCAAGAGTTACACGTCGCGACTCGAGAGGATAGTGGAGTCCTTTGCTTCCACTCGAGACGAGGCGTGACCCACCGGGTGAGACTGGAATGCGACCCCGATATCCCTGTTGCCCCTGGAGAGGAACACTACGTCCTGGACCCAAGCCTAGATGAGGACTCTTTGCCCTGAAGTGACTCGAGAGCAACCCACAGCTCTCTCTGACAAGTTGAATGGAAGATTGGACTTCCTGGGCCAACACAAGAGGAAGCCTGAATTCCCCGTCGTAACTCGAGAATCCCGCCGCAACTCGAGAAAAACCACGTGTTTCCCTCGTCATCGCAATATGAGGCCTTTGCCCGCTAGAGCATCTCCAGAGAATTCCCACGTTCCGTCTTGAAGTGCGAAACTGTACTTGGCACCCTTGATGCGACCTCAAAAGTGCCATGACATACCGGTCTCACTCGAGGGGACCACCGAGGTTCCCGGCACCACTTCATCTGAGCCCCTTCTCCCCTTCTGATCGCGACCGGTGTGTCGATTCCCCTGCTTTGTCTGCAAGGGTTCCCTACCTTCCCGGCGAACCTCAGGATGAGGCCGGTCTCCCGAGGAAATTCAAGACGTAGCCTCGTGGGTGGTACCACATGCTGAAAGACCCCAATTTTCTGGTACGCTCTTGAAAAGAACCCGATGCCCGGACACCTCTTTGAAGGCAACCCTGTGGATGAAGGCACAACACGAAGGGGCACTGACACCCCTGTGCATCGTCCGGAAAAACCCGCAGGTTCCACACACAGCTCAACAAGTGGCCTGTCACTCCGTGAACAACTCGAAAGGCAAGCGGAGATCCATTCCTCCACGGAAGACGAGGCGTGACTCTCTTGTCCGTACTCGGCAGGTACTCTGCGACCCGAGTCAGAAATGGAGAGGACCCCTGAGGTTCCTGCCTCCATTCGAGATGAGGCCCTCTTCGATTGCACCAAACCCAGTTGAGTAATGAAAGGCCCCTCCCAAATCCACAGTGTCCCTGACTTCTCAGAGGCACCCTGAGAAGTTGCCTGAGGTCACCGACACAAGTCGAGGGAACCCAGGGTTCCCTGCCGCAACCCGAGAAAGACCTCGAGAGTCCTTCTTCAATGCGTCTTGAGGCCCGATTCGCCTACTATGACTCGAGAGCAATCACGCACTCCCCTTCACCACACGCACAGAGACCTGACGTCCCTAGCACCACACGAGAGGCTCTCTGAGCTCCCTGTCGTACCTCGTGAGAAATCTGATACTGGCGCCGCAGCTGGAGAAAACCCATGAGACGCCCCCGTCATCGCGAGATGAGGGCCTTTTTTCCTGCATGGCCAGGAAAACAATCCCGAGTCATCTCTCCAAACTACATAGGAGGCTTCACTCCCTTTACGCCACGCAGTGGGCTCCAAGAGATACCCGTCGCGACTCGACAGGAGAGCGGAGTCCTTTTTTGCCCCTCAAGACGAGGCCTGACTCTCCGGGTGAGTCGAGAATGCAACCCTGAGATCCCTGTCGGCCCAGTATTGGAACACTAGGTCCTGGACACAAGCGTAGATGAGGTCTATTTTGCCCTGCAGTGACTGGAGAGCAATCCCCAGTTCTAACTTGCAACTCGAATGGAATACTGGATTTTCCTGGCGCCACACAAGAGGCTCCCTGAAATCCCTGTGGTACTTCATGAGACACCCCACACTGGCGCCGCAGCTCGAGAAAAACCACGAGACGCCACCGTCATCTCGAGATGAGGGCCTTCTTTTCCTGCATGGCCTGGAGTCCAATCCCGAGTCCTCTCTCCAAACTCCACAGGAGGCTTGACTCCCTTTAGTACACACATTGGGCTCCAAGAGATACCCATCGAGACTCGAGACGAGAGCGGAATTCTTTGCTTACCCTCGAGGTGAGAACTGACTCCCCGGATGAGTCTGGAATGCAAACCCGAGATCCCTGTCGCCCCTGGAGAGCAACGTTAGATCCTGGACACAAGCCTAGATTAGGTCTCTTTTGCCCTGCAGTGACTCTAGCGCAATCCCCAGCTCCCCCTCGCAACGCGAATGGAAGATTGGATTTCAAGGCCAACAAGAGGAAGCCTAAATTCCCGGTCATAACTCGAGAATCCCGCCGCAACTCGAGCAAAACCACGTGGTTCTCCCGTCATCGCAAGATGAGGCCCTTGCCCGCTACAGCGTTTCAAAAGATGTCCCAGGTTCCGTCTTGAAATGCGAAACGGTACTTGGCACCCTTGATGGGACCCCAAAAGTCCCCCAACACGCTGGTCTCACTCAAGGGGAACACCGAGGTTCCCGGCACCACTTCATTTAAGCCCCTTCTCCCCTCGTGATCGTGACCGGTGGGTCGATTCCCCTTCTTTGTCTGCAAGGGGGCCCGACCTTCCCTGCACAACTCAGGATGAGGCCGGTCTCATGGGGAAATTCGATACGTAGCTTTGTGGGTGGTGCCACTTGCTGAAAGACTCCAATTTCCCGGTCCGCTCTTGATAAGAATCCGATGCTCGGACACCTCTTGGAAGGCAGCCTTGAGTATGAAGGTACAACACGAAGGGGCACTAACACACCTGTGCATCATCCAGAAAAAAGGGCAGGTTACATACACAGCTCGACAAGTGGCCTGTCACCTCGAGAACAACTCGAGAGGCAAGAGGAGTCCCATCCTCCAGAAAAGACGAGGCCTGACTCTCCTGTACCAACATGCAGGGACCTTGCGATCTGAGTCAGAAATGGAGAGGAACACTGAGGTTCCTGCTTCAACTGGAGATGAGTCCCTCTTACATTCCACCAAATGCAGAGGAGTCTCGAGAGGCCCCTCCAAACTGCACAGTATCCCTGACTTCTCAGAGGCACTCTGAGAAGCTCCCTGAGGTCGCAGGCACAAGTCAAGGGAACCCTGGGTTTTATGCAGTGACCCGAGAAAGACCTCGAGAGTCCTTCTTCAACCCATCTTGAGGCCCGATTACCCTACCATGACTCGAGAGCAATGACGAGCTCCCCCTAGCCATCTCATGGGGACCTGACTTCCCTGGCGCCACACGAGAGGCTCCCTGAGCTCCCTCTCGTACCTCGTCAGAAACCCGGCACTAGCGCGGCAGTCTAGAAAACCCACAAGAGGCCGCCGTCATCGCGAAATGAGGGCCTTCTTTTCCTGCATGGCCTGGAGAGGAATCCCGAGTCCTCTATCCAAACAGCACAGGAGGCTTGACTCCCTTTAGGGCACACAGTGGGCTCCAAGAGATACCCATCGCGACTCAAAAGGACAGCGGAGTTCTTTGCTTCCCCTCGAGACGAGGCCTGATTCCCCGGGTGAGTCTGGTATGCAAGCCCGAGATCCCTGTCGCCCCTAGGGATGAACATTAAGTCCTGGACACAAGCCTAGATGAGGTCTATTTTGCCCTGCAGTGACTCGAGAGCAATCCCCAGCTCTCCCTTGAAACTCGAATGGAAGATAGGACTTCCCTGGGCCAACACATGAGGAAGACTGTATTCCCCGTCGAAACTCGAGAATCCCGCCACAACTCGAGAAACGCTACGTGGTTCCCCCGTCATCGCAAGATGAGGCCCTTGCCCCCTACAGCGTTTCAAGAGAAGTCCCACGTTCCGTCTTGAAGTGCGAAACGGTATCGGCACCCTTGATGCAACCTCAAAAGTTCCTCGACACACTGGTCTGACTCGAGGAGAACACCGAGGTTCCCGGCACCACTACATCTGGGCCCCTTCTCCCCTCCTGATTGCGACAGGAGGGTCGATTCCCCTGTTTTGTCTTGAAGGGGTTCCCGCCTTTCCCGGTGCATCTCAGGATAAGGCCGGTCTCACGAGGATATTCGAGACATAGCCTCGTGGATGGTGACACATGCCGAAAGACCCCGATTTCCCGGTTCGCTCTTGATAAGATCCCAATGCCCGGACACCTCTTTGAAGATAATCCTTTTGATGAAGGCACAACACGAAGGGGCACTGACACCCCCGGGTATCGTCCGGAGAAACCCGCAGGTACCACACACAGCTCGAGAAGTGACCTGTCACCCCGTGAACAACTGGAGAGGCAAGCAGAGTTCCATTCCTCCACACAAGACGAGGCCTGACTCTCCTGTTCGAACTCTGCAGCGAAACTGCGATCCGAGTCAGATCTGGCCCAGGGGAAGTCAGGAGAGGAAACATGAGTTTCCTGCCTCCACTCGAGATGAGGCCCTCTTCCATTGCACCGAACCCAGTGGAGTCCCGAGAGGCCCCTCCCAACTGCACAGTATCCCTGACTTCTCAGAGGCACCCTTAGACCTTCCTGAGATCACCGGCACAAGTCGAGGGAACCAAGGGTTTCCTGCCCCAACCCGTAAAAGACCTCGAGAGTCCTTCTTCAACGCGTCTTGAGGTGCGATTCCCCTACCATGACTCGAGAGCAATGACGCGCTCCCCCTAGCCACGCGCATAGAAACCTGACTTCCCTGGCGCCACAGGAGAGGCTCCCTGAGCTCCCCATTATACCTCGTGAGCAACACCACACTGGAGCCGCAGCTCGAGAATATCCACGAGACGCCCCAGTCCTCACGAGATGAGGGCCTTCTTTTGCTGTATGGCCTGGAGAGCAATCCTGAGTCCTCTCTCCAAACTCCACAGGAGGCTTGCCTCATTTTAGGCCACACAGTGAGCTGCAAGATATACCCGTCGCGACTTGACAGGAGAGCGGTGTCCTTGGCTTCCCCTCGAGACGAGGCCTGATTCCCCGGGTGAGTCGAGAATGCAATGCCGAGATCGCTGTCGCCCCAGCAGAGGAACATTAGGTCCTGGACACAAGCCTAGATGAGGTCTATTTGGCCCTGCAGTGTCTCGAGAGCAATCCCCAGTTCTAACTCGCAATTCGAATGAAAACTGGACTTCCCTGGGCCAGTTGAACAGGAAGCCTGAATTCCCCGTCGTAACTCGAGAATCCCGCCGCAACTCAAGAAAAACCACGTGGTTCCCCCGTCATCGAAAGATGAGGCCCTTGCCCGCTACAGCGTCTCAAGAGAAGTCCCACGTTCCGTATTGAAGAGCGAAAAGTTACTTGGAACCCTTGATGCGACCCCAAAAGTTCCCCGACATACCAGTCTCACTTGAGGAGAACACCGAGGTTCCCGGCACCACTTCATCTGAGACTCTTCTCCCCTCTTGATCGCGACAGGAGGTTCGATTCCCCTGCTTTGTCTGGAAGGCATTCCCGACCTTCCTGGCGCACATCAAGATGAGGCCAGTCTCACGAGGAAATTCGAGACATAGCCTCGTGGGTGGTGCGGCATGCCAAAAGACCCCAATTCCCTGGTCCGCTCTTGATAAGAACCCGATGGCAGAACCCAACTCGAAGGCAATCCTGTGGATCAAGGCACAACACGAAGGGGCAGTGACACCCCGGTGCATCGTCCAGAACAACCCACAAGTTCCACATACAAATCGACAAGTGGCCTGTCACCCCATGAACAACGCGAGAGTCAAGCGGAGTTCCAGTCCTCCACACAAGACGAGGCCTGACTCTCCTGTCCCAACTCTGCAGGGACTCTGCGATCCGAGTCAGATCCGGCGCATTCGAAGCCAGGAGAGGAACCCTGAGGTTCCTGCCTCAACTTGTCATGAGGCCCTCTTCCATTGCACCAAACCCAGTGGAGTTCCGAGAGGCCCCTCCCAACTCCACAGTGACCCTGACTTCTCAGAGGCACGCTGAGAAGCTTCCTGAGGTCACTGGCACAAGTCGATGGAACCCAGGGTTTCCTGCTGCAACCCAGGAAAGACCTCGAGAGTCCTTTTTAACACCTCTTCAGGCCCAATTCCCCTACCATGACTCGAGAACAATGACGGGCTCCCTCTCACCACGTGCATAGAGACCTGACTGCCCTGGCACCACATGAGAGGCTCACTGAGCTCCCAGTTTTACTTCGTGAGAAACCCCACACTAGCGCCACAGCTCGAGAAAACCTACGAGAAGCCCCAGTCGTTGGGAGATGAGGGCCTTCATTTCCTGCATTGCCTGGAGAGCAATCCCGTGTCCTCCCTCCAAACACCAGAGGAGGTTTGACTCCCTTTAAGCCACTCAGTGGGCTCCAAGACATACCCGTCCTACTCGAGCGGAGAGCAGAGTCCTTTGCTTCCCCTCGAGACGAGGCCTGCCTCCAAGGTGAGTCTGGAATGCAACCCCGAGATTTCTGTCGAGCCTTGACATGAACATTAGGTCCTGCACACAAGCCTTGGTGGGGTCTCTTTTGCCTTCAGTGACTAGAGCGCACCTCCAGCTCTTCCTCGAATCTCGAATGGAAGATAAGACTTTTGTGGGCCAACACAAGAGGAAGCATGAATTCCCTGTGGTAACTCAAATATCCCACCGCAACTCGAGAAAAACCAAGTGGTTCCGCAGTCATTCCAAGATGAGGCCCATGCCCGCTGGAGCACCCCAAGAGAAGTCCAACGTTCCATTTTGAAGAGCGAAACGGTACTTGGAACGCTTTATGTGACCCCAAAAGTTACCCGACATACCTGTCTCACTTGAGGGAAACACCGAGGTTCCCAGCAGCACTTCATCTGAGCCACTTGTCCCCTCCTGATCGCCACAGGAGGGTCGATGCCTCTGCTTTGTCTGGAAGAGTTTCATGAACTTCGCGGCACATTTCAGGATGAGGCCGGTTTCATGAGGAAATTCGAGACAACCCACGTGGGTGGTGCCAAATGCTGAACGACCCCGATATCCCGGTCCGCTCTTCATAAGAACCCGATGCCCAGACACCTCTTCGAAGGCAACCCTGTGGATGAAGACACAAAACGAAGGGTCACTGACACCCCTGTGCATCGTCTGGAAAAACCTGCAGATTCCACACACACTTTGACAAGGGGCCTGAAACCCCATGAACAACTCGAGAGGCAAGCGGAGTTCCATTACTCAGAAAAGACGTAGCCTGTCTCTCCTGCCCAACTCTGCAGGGACCCTGATGTCGGAGTCCGAAACAGAGAGGAAGTCTGAGGTTCCTGCCTCCCCTCGAGATGAGCCCCTCTTCCATTGCGACAAACCCAGCGGAGTCCCGAGAGGCACCGCCAACTCCACAGTATCCCTCAACTCTCAGAGACACCCTGGGAAGTTCCCTAAGGTCCCCGGCTGAAGGCGAGGGAAACGACTTTTTCCTGCCACAACCCGAGAAAGACCTCGAGAGTCCCTCTTTAACGCGTCTTGAGGCCCTAGTCCCCTCCCATTACTCGAGAGCCACAACGCGCTCCCCCTCGCTACGCGTAGGGAGAACTGACTTCCCTGGCGCCACACGAGAGGCTCCCTGAGATCCTCGCCGTGCCTCGCGAGAAAACCCCCATGGGCGCCGCAGCTCGAGGAAACCCCTGAGACGCCCCCGTCCTTGCGATGTGAAGGGACTTCTTTTCCTGCATGGCCTGGAGCACAATCCCGAGCCCTCTCTCCAAAATGAAGAGGAGGCTTGACTCCACTGACGCCACTAGGGGGCTCCAAGATATCCGCGTCGCGACTCGGGAGGACAGCAGAGTCCTTTGCTTCCCCTCGAGACGAGGCCTGACACCCAGGGGGATCCTGGAATGCAAGCCCGAGATCCCTGCCTTCCCTGGAGAAGAACATTAGGTCCTGGACACAAGCCTAGATGAGGTCTCTTTGGCCCTGCAGTCACTCGAGCGCAACCCCCAGCTTTCCCTCGCAACCCAAGGGAAAGATTGGGCTTCCCAGGGCCAACCCCAGGGGAAGGCTGAGATCCCCGTCGTCACTCGAGAATCCCGGCGCAACTCGAGAAAAACCACGTGGTTCCCACCTCTTGGCAAGATGAGGACCTTGCCCGCCACGGCGTCACAAGGGAAGTCCCCTGTTCCGCCCTGAAGTGCGAAACGGTCCCTGACAGCCTTCCTGCGACCACCAAAAGTCCCCCGACACGCCGGGTACGCTCGAGGGAACACCAAGGGTCCCGGCACAGCTTCATCTGAGCCCCTTCTCCCCTCCTGATCGCGACAGGAGAGTCGATTCCCCTGCGTGGTCTGGAAGGGGTTCCCGGCCTTCCCGGCGCACCTCAGGATGCGGCCGGTCTCACGAGGAAATTCGAGACGAGCCACGAGGGTGGGGCCACATGCCGAACACCCCCGATTCCCCGGTCCGCTCTTGAGAAGGACCCGAGGCCCGGACCCCTCTTCGAAGGCAACCCTGTGGGTGAAGGCAAAACACGAAGGGGCACTGCCACCCCCGTGCATCGTCCGCAAAGATCCGCGGGTTCCACACACAGCTCGACGAGGGGCCTGAGACCCCCTGAGCAACTCGAGAGGCCAGCGGGGTTCCCTTCCTCAGACAAGACGAGGCCTGACTCTCCTGTCCCAATTCTGCAGGGACCCTGCGGGCGAAGTCCAAAACGGAGAGGAAGCCTGAGGTTGCTGCCTCCCCTCGATGTGAGGCCCTCTTCCGTTGCGCCAGACCCAGCGGAGTCCCGAGGGGCCCCGCCACCTCCACAGGATCCCTCGCCTCTCAGAGGCACCCTGGGAAGTTCCCTAAGGTCCCCGGCAGAAGGCGAGGGAAACGAGGGTTTCCCGCCGCCCCCCGACAAAGACCTCGAGAGTCCTTCTTCAACGCGTCTCGAGGCCCTAGTCCCCTCCCGTGACTCGAGAGCCAGGACGCGCTCCCCCTCGCCACGCGCATGGAGACCTGACTTCCCTGGCGCCGCACGAGAGGCTCCCTGAGATCCTCGTCGTGCCTCGGGAGAAAACCCCCACGGGCGCCGCAGCTCGAGGAAACCCCGGAGACGCCCCCGTCCTCGCGAGCTGAGGGCCTTCTTTTCCTGCATGGCCTGGAGAGCAATCCCGGGTCCTCTCTCCAAACGGAAGAGGAGGCTGGACTCCCTTGAGGCCGCTCAGGGGGCACCAAGAGACCCGCGTCGCGACTCGAGAGGAGAGCGGAGTCCTTGGCTTCCCCTCGAGACGAGGCCTGACTCCCCGGGGGAGCCTGGAATGCAACCCCGAGATCCCTGCCTTCCCTGGAGAGGAATATTAGGTCCCGGACACACGCCTAGGTGAGGTCTCTTCGGCCCTGCAGTGACTCGAGCGCAACCCCCAGCTTTCCCTTGCAACCCGAGGGGAAGATTGGGCTTCCCAGGGTCAACCCAAGGGGAAGGCTGAGATCCCCGTCGTAACTTGAGAATGCCGCCGCAACTCGAGAAAAACCACGTGGTTCCCACCTCTTGGCAAGATGAGGCCCTTGCCCGCGACGGCGTCTCAAGGGAAGTCCCCTGTTCCGCCCTGAAGGGCGAAACGGTCCCTGACAGCCTTCCTGCGACCCCCAAAAGTCCCCCGACACGCCGGGGTCCCCCGAGGGGAACACCGAGGGTCCCGGCACCGCTTCCTCTGAGCCCCTTCTCCCCTCCTGATCGCGACAGGAGAGGCGATTCCCCTGCGTGGTCTGGAAGGGGTTCCCGGCCTTCCCGGCGCACCTCAGGATGAGGCCGGTCTCACGAGGAAATTCGAGACGAGCCACGAGGAGGGGGCCACATGCCAAATGCCCCCGATTCCCCTGTCCACTCTTGAGAAGGACCCGAGGCCCGGACCCCTCTTCGAAGGCAACCCTGTGGGTGAAGGCACAACACGAAGGGGCACTGCCACCCCCGTGCATCGTCCGCAAAGACCCGCGGGTTCCACACACAGCTCGACGAGGGGCCTGAGACCCCCTGAGCAACTCGAGAGGCCAGCGGGGTTCCCTTCCTCAGACAAGACGAGGCCTGACTCTCCTGGCCCAACTATGCAGGGACCCTGCGGGCGGAGTCCGAAACGGAAAGGAAGCCTGAGGTTCCTGCCTCCCCTCGAGGTGAGGCCCTCTTCCGTTGCGCCAGACCCAGCGGAGTCCCGAGGGGCCCCGCCACCTCCACAGGATCCCTCGCCTCTCAGAGGCACCCTGGGAAGTTCCCTAAGGTCCCCGGCAGAAGGCCAGGGAAACGAGGGTTTCCCGCCGCCCCCCGAGAAAGACCTCGAGAGTCCTTTTTCAACGCGTCTCGAGGCCCTAGTCCCCTCCCGTGACTCGAGAGCCAGGACGCGCTCCCCCTCGCCACGCGCATGGAGGCCTGACTTCCTTCGCGCCGCACGAGAGGCTCCCTGAGATCCTCGTCGTGCCTCGGGAGAAAACCCCCACGGGCGCCGCAGCTCGATGAAACCCCTGAGACGCCCCCGTCCTCGCCAGCTGAGGGCCTTCTTTTCCTGCATGGCCTGGAGAGCAATCCCGGGTCCTCTCTCCAAACGGAAGAGGAGGCTGGACTCCCTTGAGGCCGCTCAGGGGGCTCCAAGAGACCCGCGTCGCGACTCGAAAGGAGAGCGGAGTCCTTGGCTTCCCCTCGAGACGAGGCCTGACTCCCCGGGGGAGCCTGGAATGCAATCCCGAGGTCCCTGTCTTCCCTGGAGAGGAATACTAGGTCCCGGACACACGCCTAGGTGAGGTCTCTTCGGCCCTGCAGTGACTCGAGTGCAACCCCCAGCTTTCCCTCGCAACCCGAGGGGAAGATTGGGCTTCCCAGGGCCAACCCCAGGGGAAGGCTGAGATCCCCGTCGTAACTCGAGAATGCCGCCGCAACTCGAGAAAAACCAGGTGGTTCCCACCTCTTGGCAAGATGAGGCCCTTGCCCGCGACGGCGTCTCAAGGGAAGTCCCCTGTTCCGCCCTGAAGGGCGAAACGGTCCCTGACAGCCTTCCTGTGACCCCCCAAAAGTCCCCTGACACGCCGGGGTCCCCCGAGGGGAACACCGAGGGTCCCGGCACCGCTTCCTCTGAGCCTCTTCTCCCCTCCTGATCGCGACAGGAGAGGCGATTCCCCTGCGTGGTCTGGAAGGGGTTCCCAGCCTTCCCGGCGCCCCTAAGGAGGAGGCTGGTCTCACGAGGTAATTCGAGACGAGCCACGTGGGTGGGGCCACATGCCGAACGCCCCCGATTCCCCGGTCCGCTCTTGAGAAGGACCCGAGGCCCGGACCCCTCTTCGAAGGCAACCCTGTGGGTGAAGGCACAACACGAAGGGGCACTGCCACCCCCGTGCATCGTCCGCAAAGACCCGCGGGTTCCACACACAGCTCGACGGGGGGCCTGAGACCACCTGAGCAACTCGAGAGGCCAGCGGGGTTCCCTTCCTCAGACAAGACGAGGCCTGACTCTCCTGACCCAACTCTGCAGGGACCCTGCGGTAGCAGTCCGAAACTGAGAGGAAGCCTGAGGTTCCTGCCTCCGCTCGAGGTGAGGCCCCCTACCGTTGCGCCAGACCCAGCGGAGTCCCGAGGGGCCCCGCCACCTCCACAGGATCCCTCGCCTCTCAGAGGCACCCTGGGAAGTTCCCTAATGTCCCCGGCAGAAGGCGAGGGAAATGAGGGTTTCCCGCCGCCCCCCGAGAAAGACCTCGAGGGTCCTTCTTCAACGCGTCTCGAGGCCCTAGTCCCCTCCCGTGACTCGAGAGCCTTGACGCGCTCCCCCTCGCCACGCGCATGGAGACCTGACTTCCCTGGCGCCGCACGAGAGGCTCCCTGAGATCCTCGTCGTGCCTCGGGAGAAAACCCCCACGGGCGCCGCAGCTCGAGGAAACCCCTGAGACGCCCCCGTCCTCGCCAGCTGAGGGCCTTCTTTTCCTGCATGGCCTGGAGAGCAATCCCGGGTCCTCTCTCCAAACGGAAGAGGAGGCTGGACTCCCTTGAGGCCGCTCAGGGGGCTCCAAGAGACCCGGGTCGCGACTCGAGAGGAGAGCGGAGTCCTTGGCTTCCCCTCGAGATGAGGCCTGACTCCCTGGGGGAGCCTGGAATGCAACCCCGAGATCCCTGCCTTCCCTGGAGAGGAATACTAGGTCCCGGACCCACGCCTAGGTGAGGTCTCTTCGGCCCTGCAGTGACTCGAGCTCAACCCCCAGCTTTCCCTCGCAACCCGAGGGGAAGATTGGGCTTCCCAGGGCCAACCCCAGGGGAAGGCTGAGATCCCCGTCGTATCTCGAGAATGCCGCCGCAACTCGAGAAAAACCACGTGGTTCCCACCTCTTGGCAAGATGAGGCCCTTGCCCGCCACGGCGTCTCAAGGGAAGTCCCCTGTTCCGCCCTGAAGGGCGAAACGGTCCCTGACAGCCTTCCTGCTACCCCCAAAAGTCCCCCGACACGCCGGGGTCCCCCGAGGGGAACACCGAGGGTCCCGGCACCGCTTCCTCTGAGCCCCTTCTCCCCTCCTGATCGCGACAGCAGAGGCGATTCCCCTGCGTGGTCTGGAAGGGGTTCCCGGCCTTCCCGGCGCCCCTCAGGGTGAGGCCGGTCTCACGAGGAAATTCGAGACGAGCCACGTGGGTGGGGCCACATGCCGAACGCCCCCGATTCCCCGGTCCGCTCTTGAGAAGGACCCGAGGCCCGGACCCCTCGTCGAAGGCAACCCTGTGGGTGAAGGCACAACACGAAGGGGCACTGCCACCCCCGTGCATCGTCCGCAAAGACCCGCAGGTTCCACACACAGCTCGACGGGGGGCCTGAGACCCCCTGAGCAACTCGAGAGGCCAGCGGGGTTCCCTTCCTCAGACAAGACGAGGCCTGACTCTCCTGTCCCAACTCTGCAGGGACCCTGCGGTCGCAGTCCGAAACGGAGAGGAAGCCTGAGGTTCCTGCCTCCCCTCGAGGTGAGGCCCTCTTCCGTTGCGCCAGACCCAGCGGAGTCCCGAGGGGCCCCGCCACCTCCACAGGATCCCTCGCCTCTCAGAGGCACCCTGGGAAGTTCCCTAAGGTCCCCGGCAGAAGGCCAGGGAAACGAGGGTTTCCCGCCGCCCCCCGAGAAAGACCTCGAGAGTCCTTTTTCAACGTGTCTCGAGGCCCTAGTCCCCTCCCGTGACTCGAGAGCCAGGACGCGCTCCCCCTCGCCACGCGCATGGAGGCCTGACTTCCTTTGCGCCGCACGAGAGGCTCCCTGAGATCCTCGTCGTGCCTCGGGAGAAAACCCCCACGGGCGCCGCAGCTCGAGGAAACCCCTGAGACGCCCCCGTCCTCGCCAGCTGAGGGCCTTCTTTTCCTGCATGGCCTGGAGAGCAATCCCGGGTCCTCTCTCCAAACGGAAGAGGAGGCTGGACTCCCTTGAGGCCGCTCAGGGGGCTCCAAGAGACCCGCGTCGCGACTCGAAAGGAGAGCGGAGTCCTTGGCTTCCCCTCGAGACGAGGCCTGACTCCCCGGGGGAGCCTGGAATGCAACCCCGAGGTCCCTGTCTTCCCTGGAGAGGAATACTAGGTCCCGGACACACGCCTAGGTGAGGTCTCTTCGGCCCTGCAGTGACTCGAGTGCAACCCCCAGCTTTCCCTCGCAACCCGAGGGGAAGATTGGGCTTCCCAGGGCCAACCCCAGGGGAAGGCTGAGATCCCCGTCGTAACTCGAGAATGCCGCCGCAACTCGAGAAAAACCACGTGGTTCCCACCTCTTGGCAAGATGAGGCCCTTGCCCGCGACGGCGTCTCAAGGGAAGTCCCCTGTTCCGCCCTGAAGGGCGAAACGGTCCCTGACAGCCTTCCTGTGACCCCCCCAAAAGTCCCCTGACACGCCGGGGTCCCCCGAGGGGAACACCGAGGGTCCCGGCACCGCTTCCTCTGAGCCCCTTCTCCCCTCCTGATCGCGACAGGAGAGGCGATTCCCCTGCGTGGTCTGGAAGGGGTTCCCAGCCTTCCCGGCGCCCCTAAGGATGAGGCTGGTCTCACGAGGTAATTCGAGACGAGCCACGTGGGTGGGGCCACATGCCGAACGCCCCCGATTCCCCGGTCCGCTCTTGAGAAGGACCCGAGGCCCGGACCCCTCTTCGAAGGCAACCCTGTGGGTGAAGGCACAACACGAAGGGGCACTGCCACCCCCGTGCATCGTCCGCAAAGACCCGCAGGTTCCACACACAGCTCGACGGGGGGCCTGAGACCCCCTGAGCAACTCGAGAGGCCAGCGGGGTTCCCTTCCTCAGACAAGACGAGGCCTGACTCTCCTGTCCCAACTCTGCAGGGACCCTGCGGTCGCAGTCCGAAACGGAGAGGAAGCCTGAGGTTCCTGCCTCCCCTCGAGGTGAGGCCCTCTTCCGTTGCGCCAGACCCAGCGGAGTCCCGAGGGGCCCCGCCACCTCCACAGGATCCCTCGCCTCTCAGAGGCACCCTGGGAAGTTCCCTAAGGTCCCCGGCAGAAGGCGAGGGAAACGAGGGTTTCCCGCCGCCCCCCGACAAAGACCTCGAGAGTCCTTCTTCAACGCGTCTCGAGGCCCTAGTCCCCTCCCGTGACTCGAGAGCCAGGACGCGCTCCCCCTCGCCACGCGCATGGAGACCTGACTTCCCTGGCGCCGCACGAGAGGCTCCCTGAGATCCTCGTCGTGCCTCGAGAGAAAACCCCCACGGGCGCCGCAGCTCGAGGAAACCCCTGAGACGCCCCCGTCCTCGCCAGCTCAGGGCCTTCTTTTCCTGCATGGCCTGGAGAGCAATCCCGGGTCCTCTCTCCAAACGGAAGAGGAGGCTGGACTCCCTTGAGGCCGCTCAGGGGGCTCCAAGAGACCCGCGTCGCGACTCGAGAGGAGAGCGGAGTCCTTGGCTTCCCCTCGAGACGAGGCCTGACTCCCCGGGGGAGCCTGGAATGCAACCCCGAGATCCCTGCCTTCCCTGGAGAGGAATATTAGGTCCCGGCACACGCATAGGTGAGGTCTCTTCGGCCCTGCAGTGACTCGAGCGCAACCCCCAGCTTTCCCTCGCAACCCGAGGGGAAGATTGGGCTTCCCGGGGCCAACCCCAGGGGAAGGCTGAGATCCCCGTCGTAACTCGAGAATGCCGCCGCAACTCGAGAAAAACCACGTGGTTCCCACCTCTTGGCAAGATGAGGCCCTTGCCCGCGACGGCGTCTCAAGGGAAGTCCCCTGTTCCGCCCTGAAAGGCGAAACGGTCCCTGACAGCCTTCCTGCGACCCCCAAAAGTCCCCCGACACACCGGGGTCCCTCGAGGGGAACACCGAGGGTCCCGGCACCGCTTCCTCTGAGCCCCTTCTCCCGTCCTGATCGCGACAGGAGAGGCGATTCCCCTGCGTGGTCTGGAAGGGGTTCCCGGCCTTCCCGGCGCCCCTCAGGGTGAGGCCGGTCTCACGAGGAAATTCGAGACGAGCCACGTGGGTGGGGCCACATGCCGAACGCCCCCGATTCCCCGGTCCGCTCTTGAGAAGGACCCGAGGCCCGGACCCCTCTTCGAAGGCAACCCTGTGGGTGAAGGCACAACACGAAGGGGCACTGCCACCCCCGTGCATCGTCCGCAAAGACCCGCGGGTTCCACACACAGCTCGACGGGGGGCCTGAGACCCCCTGAGCAACTCGAGAGGCCAGCGGGGTTCCCTTCCTCAGACAAGACGATTCCTGACTCTCCTGTCCCAACTCTTCAGGGACCCTGCGGTAGCAGTCCGAAACGGAGAGGAAGCCTGAGGTTCCTGCCTCCGCTCGAGGTGAGGCCCTCTACCGTTGCGCCAGACCCAGCGGAGTCCCGAGGGGCCCCGCCACCTCCACAGGATCCCTCGCCTCTCAGAGGCACCCTGGGAAGTTCCCTAAGGTCCCCGGCAGAAGGCGAGGGAAACGAGGGTTTCCCGCCGCCCCCCGACAAAGACCTCCAGAGTCCTTCTTCAACGCGTCTCGAGGCCCTAGTCCCCTCCCGTGACTCGAGAGCCAGGACGCGCTCCCCCTCGCCACGCGCATGGAGACCTGACTTCCCTGGCGCCGCACGAGAGGCTCCCTGAGATCCTCGTCGTGCCTCGAGAGAAAACCCCCACGGACGCCGCAGCTCGAGGAAACCCCTGAGACGCCCCCGTCCTTGCCAGCTGAGGGCCTTCTTTTCCTGCATGGCCTGGAGAGCAATCCCGGGTCCTCTCTCCAAACGGAAGAGGAGGCTGGACTCCCTTGAGGCCACTCAGGGGGCTCCAAGAGACCCGCGTCGCTACTCGAGTGGAGAGCGGAGTCCTTGGCTTCCCCTCGAGACGAGGCCTGACTCCCCAGGGGAGCCTGGAATGCAACCCCGAGGTCCCTGCCTTCCCTGGAGAGGAATATTAGGTCCCGGACACACGCCTAGGTGAGGTCTCTTCGGCCCTGCAGTGACTCGAGCGCAGCCCCCAGCTTTCCCTCGCAACCCGAGGGGAAGATTGGGCTTCCCAGGGCCAACCCCAGGGGAAGGCTGAGATCCCCGTCGTAACTCGAGAATGCCGCCGCAACTCGAGAAAAACCACGTGGTTCCCACCTCTTGGCAAGATGAGGCCCTTGCCCGCGACGGCGTCTCAAGGGAAGTCCCCTGTTCCGCCCTGAAAGGCGAAACGGTCCATTACAGCCTTCCTGCGACCCCCAAAAGTCCCCCGACACGCCGGGGTCCCCCGAGGGGAACACTGAGGGTCCCGGCACCGCTTCCTCTGAGCCCCTTCTCCCCTCCTGATCGCGACAGGAGAGGCGATTCCCCTGCGTGGTCTGGAAGGGGTTCCCGGCCTTCCCGGCGCCCCTCAGGGTGAGGCCGGTCTCACGAGGAAATTCGAGACGAGCCACGTGGGTGGGGCCACATGCCGAACGCCCCCGATTCCCCGGTCCGCTCTTAAGAAGGACCCGAGGCCCGGACCCCTCTTCGAAGGCAACCCTGTGGGTGAAGGCACAACACGAAGGGGCACTGCCACCCCCGTGCATCGTCCGCAAAGACCCGCGGGTTCCACACACAGCTCGACGGGGGGCCTGAGACCCCCTGAGCAACTCGAGAGGCCAGCGGGGTTCCCTTCCTCAGACAAGGTGAGCCCTGACTCTCCTGTCCCAACTCTGCAGGGACCCTGCGGTCGCAGTCCGAAACGGAGAGGAAGCCTGAGGTTCCTGCCACCCCTCGAGGTGAGGCCCTCTTCCGTTGCGCCAGACCCAGCGGAGTCCCGAGGGGCCCCGCCACCTCCACAGGATCCCTCGCCTCTCAGAGGCACCCTGGGAAGTTCCCTAAGGTCCCCGGCAGAAGGCGAGGGAAACGAGGGTTTCCCGCCGCCCCCCGACAAAGACCTCGAGAGTCCTTCAATGCGTCTCGAGGCCCTAGTCTCTTCCCGTGACTCGAGAGCTAGGACGCGCTCCCCCTCGCCACGCGCATGGAGACCTGACTTCCCTGGCGCCGCACGAGAGGCTCCCTGAGATCCTCGTCGTGCCTCGGGAGAAAACCCCCACGGGCGCCGCAGCTCGAGGAAACCCCTGAGACGCCCCCGTCCTCGCGAGCTGAGGGCCTTCTTTTCCTGCATGGCCTGGAGAGCAATCCCGGGTCCTCTCTCCAAACGGAAGAGGAGGCTGGACTCCCTTGAGGCCTCTCAGGGGGCTCCAAGAGACCCGCGTCGCGACTCGAGAGGACAGCGGAGTCCTTGGCTTCCCCTCGAGACGAGGCCTGACTCCCCGGGGGAGCCGGGAATGCAACCCCGAGATCCCTGCCTTCTCTGGAGAGGAATATTAGGTCCCGGACACACGCCTAGGTGAGGTCTTTTCGGCCCTGCAGTGACTCGGGCGCAACCCTCAGCTTTCCCTCGCAACCCGAGGGGAAGATTGGGCTTCCCAGGGCCAACCCAAGGGGAAGGCTGAGATCCCCGTCGTAACTCGAGAATGCCGCCGCAACTCGACAAAAACCACGTGGTTCCCACCTCTTGGCAAGATGAGGCCCTTGCCCGCGACGGCGTCTCAAGGGAAGTCCCCTGTTCCGCCCTGAAGGGCGAAACGGTCCCTGACAGCCTTCCTGCGACCCCCAAAAGTCCCCCGATACGCCGGGGTCCCCCGAGGGGAACACCGAGGGTCCCGGCACCGCTTCCTCTGAGCCCCTTCTCCCCTCCTGATCGCGACAGGAGAGGCGATTCGCCTGCGTTGTCTGGAAGGGGTTCCCGGCCTTCCCGGCGCACCTCAGGAAGAGGCCGGTCTCACGAGGAAATTCGAGACGAGCCACGTGGGTGGGGCCACATGCCGAACGACCCCGATTCCCCGCTCCGCTCTTGAGAAGGACCCGAGGCCCGGACCCCTCTTCGAAGGCAACCCTGTGGGTGAAGGCACAACACGAAGGGGCACTGCCACCCCCGTGCATCGTCCGCAAAGACCCGCGGGTTCCACACACAGCTCTCCGAGGGGCCTGAGACCCCCCTGAGCAACTCGAGATGCCAGCGGGGTTCCCTTCCTCAGACAAGACGAGGCCTGACTCTCCTGTCCCAACTCTGCAGGGACCCTGCGGTCGCAGTCCTAAACAGAGAGGAAGCCTGAGGTTCCTGCCTCCCCTCGAGGTGATGCCCTCTTCCGTTGCGCCAGACCCAGCGGAATCCCGAGGGGCCCCGCCACCTCCACAGGATCCCTCGACTCTCAGAGGCACCCTGGGAAGTTCCCTAAGGTCCCCGCAGAAGGCGAGGGTTTCCCGCCGCCCCCCGAGAAAGACCTCGAGCGTCCTTCTTCAACGCGTCTCGAGGCCCTAGTCCCCTCCCGTGACTCGAGAGCCAGGACGCGCTCCCCCTCGCCACGCGCATGGAGACCTGACTTCCCTGGCACCGCACGAGAGGCTCCCTGAGATCCTCGTCGTGCCTCGGGAGAAAACCCCCACGGGCGCCGCAGCTCGAGGAAACCCCTGAGACGCCCCCGTCCTCGCGAGCTGAGGGCCTTCTTTTCCTGCATGGCCTGGAGAGCAATCCCGGGTCCTCTCTCCAAACGGAAGAGGAGGCTGGACTCCCTTGAGGCCGCTCAGGGGGCTCCAAGAGACCCGCGTCGCGACTCGAGAGGAGAGCGGAGTCCTTGGCTTCCCCTCGAGACGGGGCCTGACTCCCCAGGGGAGCCTGGAATGCAACCCCGAAATCCCTGCCTTCCCTGGAGAGGAATATTAGGTCCCGGACACACGCCTAGGTGAGGTCTCTTCGGCCCTGTAGTGACTCGAGCGCAACCCCCAGCTTTCCCTCGCAACCCGAGGGGAAGATTGGGCTTCCCAGGGCCAACCCCAGGGGAAGGCTGAGACCCCGTCGTAACTCGAGAATGCCGCCGCAACTCGAGAAAAACCACGTGGTTCCCACCGCTTGGCAAGATGAGGCCCTTGCCCGCGACGGCGTCTCAAGGGAAGTCCCCTGTTCCGCCCTGAAGGGCGAAACGCTCCCTGACAGCCTTCCTGCGACCCCCAAAAGTCCCCCGACACGCCGGGGTCCCCCGAGGGGAACACCGAGGGTCCCGGCACCGCTTCCTCTGAGCCCCTTCTCCCCTCCTGATCGCGACAGGAGAGGCGATTCCCCTGCGTGGTCTGCAAGGGGTTCCCGGCCTTCCCGGCGCACCTCAGGATGAGGCCGGTCTCACGAGGAAATTCGAGACGAGCCACGTGGGTGGGGCCTCATGCCGAACGCCCCCGATTCCCCGGTCCGCGCTTGAGAAGGACCCGAGGCCCGGACCCCTCTTCGAAGGCAACCCTGTGGGTGAAGGCACAACATGAAGGGGCACTGCCACCCCCGTGCATCGTCCTCAAAATCCCGCGGGTTCCACACACAGCTCTCCGAGGGGCCTGAGACCCCCTGAGCAACTCGAGAGGCCAGCGGGGTTCCCTTCCTCAGACAAGACGAGCCCTGACTCTCCTGTCCCAACTCTGCAGGGACCCTGCGGTCGCAGTCCGAAACGGAGAGGAAGCCTGAGGTTCCTGCCTCCCCTCGTGGTGAGGCCCTCTTCCGTTGCGCCAGACCCAGCGGAGTCCCGAGGGGCCCCGCCACCTCCACAGGATCCCTCGCCTCTCAGAGGCACCCTGGGAAGTTCCCTAAGGTCCCCGGCAGAAGGCGAGGGAAACGAGGGTTTCCCGCCGCCCCCCGAGAAAGACCTCGAGCGTCCTTCTTCAACGCGTCTCGAGGCCCTAGTCCCCTCCCGTGACTCGAGAGCCAGGACGCGCTCCCCCTCGCCACGCGCATGGAGACCTGACTTCCCTGGCGCCGCACGAGAGGCTCCCTGAGATACTCGTCGTGCCTCGGGAGAAAACCCCCACGGGCGCCGCAGCTCGAGGAAACCCCTGAGACGCCCCCGTCCTCGCGAGCTGAGGGCCTTCTTTTCCTGCATGGCCTGGAGAGCAATCCCGGGTCCTCTCTCCAAACGGAAGAGGAGGCTGGACTCCCTTGAGGCCGCTCAGGGGGCTCCAAGAGACCCGCGTCGCGACTCGAGAGGAGAGCGGAGTCCTTGGCTTCCCCTCGAGACGAGGCCTGACTCCCCGGGGGAGCCTGGAATGCAACCCCGAGATCCCTGCCTTCCCTGGAGAGGAATATTAGGTCCCGGACACACGCCTAGGTGAGGTCTCTTCGGCCCTGAAGTGACTCGGGCGCAACCCCCAGCTTTCCCTCGCAACGCGAGGGGAAGATTGCGCTTCCCAGGGCCAACCCAAGAGGAAGCCTGAGATCCCCGTCGTAACTCGAGAATCCCGCCGCAACTCAAGGAAAACCACGTGGTTCCAACGTCTTTGCAAGATGAGCCTCTTGCCCGCTATGGCGTCTCAAGGGAAGTCCCAGTTTCTGTCCTGAAGTGCGAAACAGTACCTGACACCTTTCATGCGACCCCCAGAAGTTCCCCGACACACCGGGTTCCCTCGAGGGAAACACCGAGGTTCCCGACACCACTTCATCTGAGCCCCTTCTCCCCTCCTGATGGCGACAGGCGTGTCGATTCCCCTGCGTGGTCTAGAAGGGATTCCCGGCCTTCCCGGCGCATCTCAGGATGAGGCCGTTCGCACGAGGAAATTCGACATGAGCCACGGGGGTGGTGCCACATGCTGATCAACCTCGATTTCCCGGTCCACTCTTGAGAAGAACCCGTTGCACGGACACCTCTTCGAAGGCAACCCTTTTGGTGAAGGCACAACACGAAGGGGCACTGACACTCTCGTGCATCGTCCAGAAACACCCGTTGGTTCCACACACAGCTCGAAGAGGGGCCTGAGACCCCCTGAGCAACTCGAGAGGCAAGCGGAATTCCCTTCCTCAGACAAGACGAGGCCTAACTCTCCGATCACAACTCTGCAGGGACCCTGAGGTCGGAGGGTTGGAGTCAGAAACAGAGAGGAAGCCTGAGGTTCCTGCCTCCCCTCGAGATGAGGCCCTCTTCCATTGCTCCAACCCCAGCGGAGTCCCGAGAGGCCCCGCTAACTCCACAGCATCACTCACCTCTCAGAGGCACCCTGGGAAGTTCCCTCAGGTCCCCGGCAGAAGTCGAGGGAAATGAGGGTTTCACGCCGCCACTCGAGAAAGACCTCGATAGTCCTTCTTCAAAGTGTCTTGAGACCCTTGTCCCCTCTCTGGACTTGAGATCAATGATGCGCTCCCCCTCGCCTCGCGCATGCAGACCTGGCTTCCCTGGCGCCGCACGAGAGGCTCCCTGAGATCCTCATCGTGCCTCGGGAGAAAACCCCCACGGGCGCCGCAGCTCGAGGAAACCCCTGAGACGCCCCCGTCCTGGCGAGCTGAGGGCCTTCTTTTCCTGCCTGGCCTGGAGAGCAATCCCGAGTCCTCTTTCCAAACTGAAGTTAGGATGGATTCCCTTGAGGCGACTCAGTGGGCTCCAAGAGATCCGCGTCGGGGCTCGAGAGGAGAGCGCAGTCCTTTGCTTCCCCTCGAGGCGAGGCCTGACTCCCCGGTGGAGTCTGGAGTGCAATCCCGAGATCCTTGTCTTCCCTTGAGAGGACTATTATGTCCTGGACACACGCCTAAATGAGGTTTCCTTGGCCTTGCAGTGATTCGAGCACAACATCCAGCTTTCCCTCGCAACTCGAAGGGAAGTTTGGGCTTCCCAAGGCTAACACAAGAGGAAGCCTGAAATCCCCGTCGTAACTCGAGAATCCCGCCGCAACTCGAAAAAAACCACGTGGTTCCATCGTCTTTGCAGCATGAGGCCCTTGCCCGCCACAGCGTCTCAAAAGAAGTCCCACGTTCCTACTGAAGTGCAAAACGGTACTTGACACCCATGATGGCACCCTCAAAGTTCCCCAACATACAGGCCTCACTCGAGGGTAACACCCATGTTCCCCGCACCACATCATTTGAGCCCCTTCTCCCCTCCTGATTGCAACAGGAGTGTCTTTTCTCCTGCTTTGTGTGGAAGGGGTTACCGATCTTCCCAGCGCACATCAGGATGAGGCCTGTCTCACGAGCAAATTGGAGATGTAGCCTCGTGGGTGGTGCCACATGCGGAAAGACCCCATTTCCCAGTCAGCTATTAATAAGAACCCGATGCCCGTACACTTCTTGGAATGCATCCCGTAGGATGAAGGCACAACAAGGAGGGACCCTGAACACCCGTGAATCTTTTGGAAAATTCTGCAGGTTCCACATACAGCTCGACAAGTGACCTGTTACCTCGTGAACAACTCGAGAGGCAAGCTAAGTTTCATTTCTCCACAGAATACGAGGCCTGACTCTCCTGTCCCAACTCTGCAGGAATCCTGAGATCGGAGTCTGAAATGGAGAGGAACCCTGAGGTTCCTTCCTCAACACGAGATGAGGCCCTCTTGTATTATACCACACCCAGCGGAGTCCCGAGAGGCCCCTCCCAACTCCACAGTATCAGTGTCTTCTCAGAGGCACCCTGAGCAACTCCCTGAGGTCACCGGCACAAGTCGAGGGAACACAGGGTATCCTGCCGCAACCCGAGAAAGACCTCAAGAGTCCGTCTTCAACGCGTCTTGAGGACGGATTCCCCTACCATGACTCGAGAGCAATGACACGCTCCCCCTCGCCATGCACATGGACACCTGACTTCCCTGGCGCCACATGAGAGGCTCCCTGAGCTCCCCGTCATACCTCGTGAGAAACCCCACACTGGCGCCACAGCTCGGGAAAACCCACCGTCATCGCGAGATTGGGGACTTCTTTTCCTGCCTGACCTGGAGAGCAATCCCTGGTCTTTTCTCCAAACTTCACAGGAGGCTTTACTCCCTTTAGGCCACTCAATGGGCTCCAAGAGATACCTGTCGCGACTTGAGAGGAGAGCAGAGTACTTTTTTTCCCCTCGAGACGAGGCCTTACCTCGGGTGTGTCTGGAATGCAACCCCGAGATCCCTGTTGCCCCTGGAGAGGAACATTATGTCCTGGACAAAAGCCTAGATGAGTTCTATTTTGCCCTACAGTGACTCGAGAGCAACACCCATCTCTCCCTCGCAATTCGAATGGAAGATTGGTCTTCACTGGGCCAACACAAGAGGAAGTCTGAATTTCCCGTTGTAACTCGAGAATCCCACCGCAACTCTTAAAAACCACGTGGTTCCCCATTCATCGCAATATGAGGCCTTTGCCCGCTACAGAGTCTCAAGAGAAGTCCCATGTTTCGTCATAAAGTTCGAAATGCTACTTGGCACCCTTGATGCGACCCCAAAAGTTCCCCAATATACCGGTCTCACTCCAAGGGAACACCGAAGTTCCTGGCACCACTTCATTTGAGCCCCTTCTCCCCTCCTGATCACGGCAGGAAGGTCGATCCCCCTGCTTTGTCTAGAAGGGGTTCCCGACCTTCATGGCGCACCTCAGGATGAGGCCAGTCTCACGAAGAAATTCGAGACGTAGCCTCGTGTTGGTGCCACGTGCCAAAAGACCCCGATTTCTCGGTCTTGCTCTTGATAAGAACCCGATGCCCGGACACCTCTTCTAAGGCAACCCTGTGGATGAAGGCACTACACGAGGGGGCACTGGCAACCCTGTTCATCGTCCGGAAAACCCTGCAGGATCCACATACAGCTCCACAACTGGCCTGTCACCCCTTAAACAATGAGAGAGGAAAGCGGAGTTCCCTTCCTCAGACAAGACGAGGCCTGAGTATCCAATCCCAACTCTGCAGGCACGCTTCGATCTGAGTCAGCAATGGAGAGGAAACCTGAGGTTCCTGCCTCAACCCGAGATGAGGCCCTCTTCCATTAAAACAAACCCAGTGGAGTCCCGAGAGTCCCCTCCCATCTCCACAGTATCCCTGACTTCTCATAGGCATTCTGAGAAGCTCCTTGAGGCCACCGGCAAAAGTCGAGGGAAATAAGGGTTTCCTGCCACAACCGAAGAAGGACCTCGAGAGTCCTTCTTCAATGTGTCTTGAGGTCAGATTCCCCTACATAGCTCGAGAGCAATAATGCGCTCCCCCTCGCCACGCACATGGAGACCTGACTTCCCTGGCGCCACACGAGAGGCTCCCTGAGCTCCCCGTCATACCTCGTGTGAAACCCCACACTGGCGCCTCAGCTCGAGAAAACCCACAAGATCCCTCCGTCATCGCGAGATGAGGGCCATCTTTTCCTGCATGGCCTGGAGAGCAGTCCCAAGTCCTCTCTCCAAACTTCACAGGAGGCTTGACTCCCTTTAGGCCACAAAGTGGGCTCCAAGAGGTGCCCGTCGTGACTCGAAAGGAGAGCAGAGTCCTTTGCTTCCCTTAGACATGAGGCCTGACTCCCTGGGTGAGTCTGGAATGCAAACCTGAGATCCCTGTGGCCCTTGGAGAGGAACATTAGGTCCTGTACACAAGCCTAGATGAGGTCTCCTTTGCCCTGCAGTGACTCGAGCGCAACCCACAGCTCTCCCTCGCAACTCGAATGGATGATTGGACTTCCCTGGCCCAACACAAGAGGAAGCCTGAAATCCCCGTCGTAACTCGAGAATCCCGCCGCAACTCGAGAAAAACCACGTGGCTCCCCCGTCATCGCAAGATGAGGCCCTTGGCCGCTACAGCGTATCAAGAGAAGTCCCACGTTCCATCCTGAAGTACAAAACGGTACTTGGCACCCTTGATGCGACCCCCAAAGTTCCCTGACATACCGGTCTCACTCGAGGGAAACACCAAAGTTCACGGCACCACTTCCTGTGAGCCTCTTCACCCCTCCTGATCGCGACAGAAGGGTCGATTCCCATGTTTTGTCTGCAAGGGGTTCCCGACGTTCCCCGCGAACCTCCGGATGAGGCCGGTCTCATGAGGAAATTCGAAAAGTAGCCTCATGGTTGGTGCCATATGCTGAAAGATCCCGAATTCCCGGTCCACTCTAGATAAGAACCTGACGCCCGGACATCTCTTCCAAGGCAACCCTGTGGATGAAGGCACAACACGAAGGGACACTGACATCCCCATGCATCGTCTGGAAAAACCCGCAGGTTCCACTCACAGCTCCAAATGTGGACTGTCACCTCGTGAACAACTCGAGAGGCAAGTGAAGTTGCATTCCTTCACACAAGACGAGTTCTTACTCTCCTGTCCCAACTCTTCAGGGACCCTGCAATTGGAGTCAGAAATGGAGAGGAACCCTGAGGTTCCTGCCTCAACTAGAGAAGAGGCCCTCTTCCATTGAACCAAACTCAGTGGTGTCCCGAGAGGCCCCTCCCAACACCACAGTATCCCTGAATTCTCAGAGGCTCCCTGAGAAGCTACCTGAGGTCACTGGCACAAGTCGAGGGAACCCAGAGTTTCCTGAAGTAACTCGAGAAAGACTTGGAGAGTCCTTTTTCAACGTCTCTTGATGCCCGATTCCCCTACCATGACTCCAGAGCAAGGATGCGCTCCCCTCGCCACAAGCAGGAAAACTGACTTCCCTAGTACCACACAAGAGGCTCCCTGAGTACCGCATCGTACCTCGTGAGAAAACCCACACTGGCGCCGCAGTTCGAGAAAAACCACAAGATGCCCCCGTCAAGGAGAGATGGGGGCCTTCTTTTCCTGCCTGACCTGGAGAGCAATTCCTGGTCCTCTCTCCAAACTTCACAGGAGTATTGGCTCCCTTTAGGCCACTCAGTTGGGTCCAAGAAATACCCGGTGCGACTCGAGAGGAGAGCGGAGTCCTTTGCTTCCCTGGAGACGAGGCCTGACTCCCCGGGTGAGTTTGGAATGCAACCCCGAGATCCCTGTCGCCCCTGGAGTGGAACATTTTGTCCTAGACACAAGCCTAGATGAGGTCTATTTTGCCCTACAGTGACTCGAGAGCAACCTCCATCTCTCCCTCACAATTTGAATGGAAGATTGGTCTTCCCACGGTCAACACAAGAGGAAGTCTAAATTTCCCATCGTAATTCGAGAATTCAGCCTCAAGTCTTAAAAACCATGTGGTTCCCCCTTCATCGCAATATGAGGCCCTTGCCAGCTAGAGTCTCAAGAGAAGTCCCACGTTCCATCTTAAAGTTGGAAATGCTACTTGGCACCCTTGATGCGACCCCAAAGTTCCCCAACATACCGGTCTTACTCCAGGGGAACACCGAAGTTCCCGGTGTCTCCAATGAAGTCCCATGTTCCGTCCTTAAGTGCGAAACGGTACATGACACCCTTGATGCGACCGCAAAAGTTCCCCGACACGCTGGGTTCCCTCGAGGGGAACACCGAGGGTCCCGGCACCACTTCATCTGAGCCCCTTCTCCCTTCCTGATCGTGACAGGAGAGTCGATTCCCTTGCGTGGTCTGGAAGGGGTTCCCGGCCTTCCTGGCGCACCTCAGGATGAGGCCGGTCTCAGGAGGAAATTCGAGAGTAGCCACGTGTGAGGTGCCACGTGCCGAACGACCCCGATTTTCCGGTCCGCTCTAGATAAGAACCCGATGCCCGGACACCTCTTCGAAGGCAACCCTGTGGGTGAAGGCACAACACGAAGGGGCACTGACACCCCCGTGCATCATCCGGAAAAACCCGCAGGGTCTACATACAGCTCGACAAGGGGCCTGAGACTCCCGGAACAACTCGAGAGGCAACCAGAATTCCATTCCTCAGACAAGACGAGGCATGACTCTCCTGTCCCAACACTGCAGGGACCGTGCAGTCGGAGTCCGAAACCGAGAGGAAGCCTGAGGTTCCTGCCTCCCCTCGAGATGAGGCCCTCTTCCATTGCGCCGAACACAGCAGAGTCCCGAGAGGCCCTGCCAACTACACAGCATCCCTCACCTCTCAGAGGCACCCTGGGAAGTTCCCTAAGGTCCCCTGCAGAAGTTGAGGGAAACGAGGGTTTCCCGCCGCCACCCGAGAAAGACCTCGAGAGTCCTTCTTCAACGCCTCTTGAGGACCTAGCCACTTCCCATGACTCGAGAGTGATGACCAGCTCCCCCTCGCCATGTGCATGGAGACCTGACTTCCCTGGCGCCGCACAAGAGGCTCCCTGAGGTCCTCGTCGTGCCTCGTGAGAAAACCCCCATGGGCGCAGCAGCCTGAGGAAACCCATGAGACGCCCCCGTCATCGCGAGATGAGGGCCTTCTTTTCCTGCCTGGCCTGGAGAGCAATCCCGAGTCCTCTCTCCAAACTGAAGAGGAGGCTCGACACCCTTGAGTCCACTCAGTGGGCTCCAAGAGATCCGTGTCGCGACTTGAGAGGAAAGCGGAGTCCTTTGCTTCCCCTCCAGGCGAGTCCTGACTCCCCGGGGGAGTCTGGAATGGAAACCCGGGATCCCTGTCTTCCCTTGAGAGGAATATTAGGTCCTGGACACACGCCTCGATGAGGTCTCTTTGGCCCTGTAGTGACTCGAGCAGAACCCCCAGCTTTCCATCGCAACTCGAATTGAAGATTGGGCTTCCCAGGGCCAACCCAAGAGAGACCTGAAATTCCTGTCGTTTTCGAGAATCCCGATGCAACTCAAGAAAAACGACGTGGTTCCAACGTCTTCACAGGATGAGGCCCTTGCCCGCTACAGCGTCTCCAGGGAAGTCCCATGTTCCGTCCTGAAGTGGGAAACGGTACTTGGCTCCCTTGATGCGACCCCTAAAGTTCCCTGAAACGCCGGGTTCCCTCGAGTGGAACACCGAGGGTCCCGGCACCACTTCATCTGAGCCCCATCTCCCCTCCTGATCGCAACAGGAGAATCGATTCCCCTACTTTGTGTGGAAGGGGTTCCCGGCCTTCCCGGCGCACCTCAGGATGATGCTGGTCTCACGAGGAAATTCGAGATGAGCCACGTGGGTGGTGCCACATGCAGAATGACCCCGATTTCCCGGTCCGCTCTTGAAATGAACCCGATGCGCGGACACCTCTTTGAAGGCAACCCTGTGGGGGAAGGCACAAAACGAAGGGGCACTGACACCCCCATGCATCTTCTGGAAACACCCGCAGGTTCCACATTCAGCTTGTCAAGGGCCCTGAGACCCCCTGAACAACTCGAGAGGCAAGCAGAGTTCCGTTACTCAGACAAGACGAGGCCTGACTCTCCTGTCCCAACTCTGCAGGGACCCTGCGGTCGGAGTCAGAAATGGAGAGGAAGCCTGAGGTTGCTGCCTCCAATCGAGATGAGGCCCTCTTTCATTTCGTCAAACCTAGTGGAGTCCCGAGAGGCCCCTCTAACTCCTCAGTATCCCTCACCTCTCAGAGGCACCTGGGAAGTTCCCTAAGGTCCCCTGTAGAAGTCGAGGGAAACGAGTGTTTCCCGCCCCAACCCAAGAAAGACCTTGAGAGTCCTTCTTAAATGCCTCTTGAGGCCCTAGTCCCTCCCATGACTCGAGAGCAATGACGCGATCTGCCTGGCCACACGCATGGAGTCAGGCTTCTCTGGCGCCGCACGAGAGGATCCCTGAACTCCCCATCATATCTCGTGAGAAACCCCACACTGGCTCCGCAGCTGGAGAAAACCCATGAGACGCCCCCATCATCACGAGAGGAGGGCCATCTTTAACTGCATGGTATGCAGATCAAGCGTGAACCTTCTGTCCAAGCTACACAGGACGCTTGACTCCCTTTAGGCCACTCATTGGGCTCCAAGAGTTACGTGTCGCGACTCGAGAGGATAGTGGAGTCCTTTGCTTCCACTCGAGACGAGGTGTGACCCACCGGGTGAGACTGGAATGCGACCCCGATATCCCTGTCGCCCCTGGAGAGGAACATTACGTCCTGGACCCAAGCCTAGATGAGGACTCTTTGCCCTGAAGTGACTCGAGAGCAACCCCTAGCTCTCTCTGACAAGTTGAATGGAAGATTGGACTTCCTGGGCCAACACAAGAGGAAGCCTGAATTCCCCGTTGTAACTCGAGAATCCCGCCTCAACTCGAGAAAAACCACGTGTTTCCCTCGTCATCGCAATATGAGGCCCTTGCCCGCTACAGCATCTCCAGAGAATTCCCACGTTCCGTCTTGAAGTGCGAAACTGTACTTGGCACCCTTGATGCGACCTCAAAAGTGCCGTGACATACAGGTCTCACTCGAGGGGACCACCGAGGTTCCCGGCACCACTTCATCTGAGCCCCTTCTCCCCTTCTGATCGCGAGCGGTGGGTCGATTCCCCTGCTTTGTCTGCAAGGGGTTCCCGACCTTCCCGGCGCACCTCAGGATGAGGCCGGTCTCCCGAGGAAATTCGAGACGTAGCCTCGTGGGTGGTACCACATGCTGAAAGACCCCAATTTTCCGGTACGCTCTTGAAAAGAACCCGATGCCCGGAAACCTCTTTGAAGGCAACCCTGTGGATGAAGGCACAACACGAAGGGGCACTGACACCCCCGTGCATCGTCCGGAAAAACCCGCAGGTTCCACACTCAGCTCAACAAGTGGCCTGTCACTCCGTGAACAACTCGAAAGGCAAGGGGAAATCCATTCCTCCACAGAAGACGAGGCGTGACTCTCTTCTCCATACTCTGCAGGTACCCTGCGACCCGAGTCAGAAATGGAGAGGACCCCTGACGTTCCTGCCTCCATTCGAGATGAGGCCCTCTTCGATTGCACCAAACCCAGTTGAGAAACGAAAGGCCCCTCCCAAATCCACAGTGTCCCTGACTTCTCAGAGGCACCCTTAGAAGTTGCCTGAGGTCACCGACACAAATCAAGGGAACCCAGGGTTCCCTGCCGCAACCCGAGAAAGACCTCGAGAGTCCTTCTTCAATGCGTCTTGAGGCCCGATTCGCCTACTATGACTCGAGAGCAATCACGCACTCCCCTTCACCACACGCACGGAGACCTGACGTCCCTAGCACCACACGAGAGGCTCTCTGAGCTCCCCGTTGTACCTCGTGAGAAATCTGATACTTGCGCCGCAGCTGGAGAAAACCAACGAGATGCCCCCGTCATCGCGAGATGAGGGCCTTTTTTCCTGCATGGCCAGGAAAACAATCCCGAGTCATCTCTCCAAACTACATAGGAGGCTTCACTCCCTTTACGCCACGCAGTGGGCTCCAAGAGATACCCGTCGTGACTCGACAGGAGAACGGAGTCCTTTTTTTCCCCTCAAGACGAGGCCTGACTCTCCGGGTGAGTCGAGAATGCAACCCTGAGATCCCTGTTGGCCCAGTAGTGGAACACTAGGTCCTGGACACAAGCGTAGATGAGGTCTATTTTGCCCTGCAGTGACTGGAGAGCAATCCCCAGTTCTAACTTGCAACTCGAATGGAATACTGGATTTTCCTGGTGCCACACAAGAGGCTCCCTGAGATCCCCGTGGTACTTCATGAGACACCCCACACTGGCGCCGCAGCTCGAGAAAACCCACGAGACGCCACCGTCATCTCGAGATGAGGGCCTTCTTTTCCTGCATGGCCTGGAGTCCAATCCCGAGTCCTCTCTCCAAACTCCACAGGAGGCTTGACTCCCTTTAGTACACACAGTGGGCTCCAAGAGATACCCATCGCGACTCGAGACGAGAGCGGAATTCTTTGCTTACCCTCGAGGTGAGAACTGACTCCCCGGATGAGTCTGGAATGCAAACCCGAGATCCCTGTCGCCCCTGGAGAGCAACGTTAGATCCTGGACACAAGCCTAGATTAGGTCTCTTTTGCCCTGCAGTGACTCTAGCGCAATCCCCAGCTCCCCCTCGCAACCCGAATGGAAGATTGGATTTCAAGGCCAACAAGAGGAAGCCTAAATTCCCGGTCATAACTCGAGAATCCCGCCGCAACTCGAGCAAAACCACGTGGTTCTCCCGTCATCGCAAGATGAGGCCCTTGCCCGCTACAGCGTTTCAAAAGATGTCCCAGGTTCCGTCTTGAAATGCGAAACGGTACTTGGCACCCTTGATGCGACCCCAAAAGTCCCCCAACACGCCGGTCTCACTCAAGGGGAACACCGAGGTTCCCGGCACCACTTCATTTAAGCCCCTTCTCCCCTCCTGATCGTGACCGGTGGGTCGATTCCCCTGCTTTGTCTGCAAGGGGGCCCGACCTTCCCTGCACAACTCAGGATGAGGCCGGTCTCATGGGGAAATTCGATACGTAGCTTTGTGGGTGGTGCCACTTGCTGAAAGACTCCAATTTGCCGGTCCGCTCTTGATAAGAATCCGAAGCTCGGACACCTCTTGGAAGGCAGCCTTGAGTATGAAGGTACAACACGAAGGGGCACTAACACACCTGTGCATCATCCGGAAAAACGGGCAGGTTACACACACAGCTCGACAAGTGGCCTGTCACCTCGAGAACAACTCGAGAGGCAAGAGGAGTCCCATCCTCCAGAAAAGACGAGGCCTGACTCTCCTGTACCAACATGCAGGGACCTTGCGATCTGAGTCAGAAATGGAGAGGAACACTGAGGTTCCTGCTTCAACTGGAGATGAGTCCCTCTTACATTCCACCAAATGCAGAGGAGTCTCGAGAGGCCCCTCCAAACTTCACAGTATCCCTGACTTCTCAGAGGCACTCTGAGAAGCTCCCTGAGGTCGCAGGCACAAGTCAAGGGAACCCTGGGTTTTATGCAGTGACCCGAGAAAGACCTCGAGAGTCCTTCTTCAACCCGTCTTGAGGCCCGATTACCCTACCATGACTCGAGAGCAATGACGAGCTCCCCCTAGCCATCTCATGGGGACCTGACTTCCCTGGCGCCACACGAGAGGCTCCCTGAGCTCCCTCTCGTACCTCGTCAGAAACCCGGCACTAGCGCAGCAGTCTAGAAAACCCACGAGACGCCGCCATCATCGCGAGATGAGGGCCTTCTTTTCCTGCATGGCCTGGAGAGGAATCCCGAGTCCTCTATCAAAACACTACAGGAGGCTTGACTCCCTTTAGGGCACACAGTGGGCTCCAAGAGATACCCATCGCGACTCAAAAGGACAGCGGAGTTCTTTGCTTCCCCTCGAGACGAGGCCTGATTCCCCGGGTGAGTCTGGTATGCAACCCCAAGATCCCTGTCTCCCCTAGGGACGAGCATTAAGTCCTGGACACAAGCCTAGATGAGGTCTATTTTGCCCTGCAGTGACTCAAGAGCAATCCCCAGCTCTCCCTTTAAACTCGAATGGAAGATAGGACTTCCCTGGCTCAACACATGAGGAAGACTGTATTCCCCGTCGAAACTCGAGAATCCCGCCACAACTCGAGAAACGCCACGTGGTTCCCCCGTCATCCCAAGATGAGGCCCTTGCCCCCTACAGCGTCTCAAGAGAAGTCCCACGTTCCGTCTTGAAGTGCGAAACGGTATTGGCACCCTTGATGCGCCCTCAAAAGTTCCTCGACACACCAGTCTGACTCGAGGAGAACACCGAGGTTCCCGGCACCACTACATCTGGGCCCCTTCTCCCCTCCTGATCGCGACAGGAGGGTCGATTCCCCTGTTTTGTCTTGAAGGGGTTCCCACCTTTCCCAGTGCATCTCAGGATGAGGCCGGTCTCACGAGGATATTCGAGACATAGCCACGTGGATGGTGACACATGCCGAAAGACCCCGATTTCCCGGTCTGCTCTTGATAAGATCCCAATGCCCGGACACCTCTTTGAAGATAACCCTTTTGATGAAGGCACAACACTTAGGGGCACTGACACCCCTGGGTATCGTCCGGAGAAACCCGCAGGTACCACACACAGCTCGAGAAGTGACCTGTCACCCCGTGAACAACTGGAGAGGCAAGCAGAGTTCCATTCCTCCACACAAGACGAGGCCTGACTCTCCTGTTCGAACTCTGCAGCGAAACTGCGATCCGAGTCAGATCTGGCCCAGGGGAAGTCAGGAGAGGAAACATGAGTTTCCTGCCTCCACTCGAGATGAGGCCCTCTTCCATTGCACCGAACCCAGTGGAGTCCCGAGAGGCCCCTCCCAACTGCACAGTATCCCTGACTTCTCAGAGGCACCCTTAGACCTTCCTGAGATCACCGGCACAAGTCGAGGGAACCAAGGGTTTCCTGCCCCAACCCGTAAAAGACCTCGAGAGTCCTTCTTCAACGCGTCTTGAGGTGCGATTCCCCTACCATGACTCGAGAGCAATGACGCGCTCCCCCTAGCCACGCGCATAGAAACCTGACTTCCCTGGCGCCACAGGAGAGGCTCCCTGAGCTCCCCATTATACCTCGTGAGCAACACCACACTGGAGCCGCAGCTCGAGAATACCCACGAGACGCCCCAGTCCTCATGAGATGAGGGCCTTCTTTTGCTGTATGGCCTGGAGAGCAATCCTGAGTCCTCTCTCCAAACACCACAGGAGGCTTGACTCATTTTAGGCCACACAGTGAGCTCTAAGATATACCCGTCGCGACTTGACAGGAGAGCGGTGTCCTTGGCTTCCCCTCGAGATGAGGCCTGACTCCCCGGGTGAGTCGAGAATGCAATGCTGAGATCGCTTTCGCCCCAGCAGAGGAACATTAGGTCCTGGACACAAGCCTAGATGAGGTCTATTTGGCCCTGCAGTGTCTCGAGAGCAATCCCCAGTTCTAACTCGCAATTCGAATGAAAACTGGACTTCCCTGGGCCAGTTGAAGAGGAAGCCTGAATTCCCGGTTGTAACTCGAGAATCCCGCCCCAACTCAGGAAAAACCACGTGGTTCCCCCGTCATCGAAAGATGAGGCCCTTGCCCGCTACAGAGTCTCAAGAGAAGTCCCACGTTCAATATTGAAGAGCGAAGAGTTACTTGGAACCCTTGATGCGACCCCAAAAGTTCCCCAAAATACCAGTCTCACTTGAGGAGAACACCGAGGTTCCCGGCACCACTTCATCTGAGACTCTTCTCCCCTCTTGATCGCGACAGGAGGTTCGATTCCCCTGCTTTGTCTGGAAGGCGTTCCCGACCTTCCTGGCGCACATCAAGATGAGGCCAGTCTCACGAGGAAATTTGAGACATAGCCTCGTGGGTGGTGCGGCATGCCAAAAGACCCCGATTCCCTGGTCCGCTCTTGATAAGAACCCGATGGCAGAACCCAACTCGAAGGCAATCCTGTGGAACAGGGCACAACACGAAGGGGCAGTGACACCCCAGTGCATCGTCCAGAAAAACCCGCAAGTTCCACATACAAATTGACAAGTGGCCTGTCACCCCATGAACAACGCGAGAGTCAAGCGGAGTTCCATTCCTCCACACAAGACGAGGCCTGACTCTCCTGTCCCAACTCTGCAGGGACTCTGCGATCCGAGTCAGATCCGGCACATTCGAAGCCAGAAGAGGAACCCTGTGGTTCCTGCCTCAACTTGTCATGAGGCTCTCTTCCATTGCACCAAACCCAGTGGAGTTCCAAGAGGCCCCTCCCAACTCCACAGTGACCCTGACTTCTCACAGGCACGCTGAGAAGCTTCCTGAGGTCACTGGCACAAGTCGATGGAACCCAGGGTTTCCTGCTGCAACCCAAGAAAGACCTCGAGAGTCCTTCTTTAACACGTCTTCAGGCCCAATTCCCCTACCATGACTCGAGAACAATGACGGGCTCCCTCTCACCACGTGCATAGAGACCTGACTGCCCTGGCACCACATGAGAGGCTCACTGAGCTCCCAGTCTTACTTCGTGAGAAACCCCACACTAGCGCCACAGCTCGAGAAAACCTACGAGACGCCCCAGTCATCGGGAGATGAGGGCCTTCATTTCCTGCATTGCCTGGAGAGCAATCCCGTGTCCTCCCTCCAAACACCAGAGGAGGTTTGACTCCCTTTAAGCCACTCAGTGGGCTCCAAGACATACCCGTCCGACTCGAGAGGAGAGCAGAGTCCTTTGCTTCCCCTCGAGACGAGGTCTGACTCCAGGGTGAGTCTGGAATGCAACCCCGAGATTCCTGTCGCCCCTTGACATGAACATTAGGTCCTGCACACAAGCCTTGGTGGGGTCTCTTTTGCCTTCAGTGACTAGAGCGCACCTCCAGCTCTTCCTCGAATCTCGAATGGAAGATAAGACTTTTGTGGGCCAACACAAGAGGAAGCATGAATTCCCTGTGGTAACTCAAATATCCCACCGCAACTCGAGAAAAACCAAGTGGTTCCCCAGTCATTCCAAGATGAGGCCCTGGCCCGCTGGAGCACCCCAAGAGAAGTCCCACGTTCCAATTTGAAGAGCGAAACGGTACTTGGAACGCGTTATGCGACCCCAAAAGTTACCCGACATACCTGTCTCACTTGAGGGAAACACCGAGGTTCCCAGCAGCACTTCATCTGAGCCACTTCTCCCCTCCTGATCGCCACAGGAGGGTCGAATCCTCTGCTTTGTCTGGAAGGGTTTCATGACCTTCGCGGCACACCTCAGGATGAGGCCGGTTTCATGAGGAAATTCGAGACTAGCCACGTGGGTGGTGCCAAATGCTGAACGACCCCGATTTCCCAGTCCGCTCTTCATAAGAACACGATGCCCGGACACCTCTTCGAAGGCAACCCTGTGGATGAAGACACAAAACGAAGGGTCACTGACACCCCCATGCATCGTCTGGAAAAACCTGCAGATTCCACACACAGTTTGACAAGGGGCCTGAAACCCCATGAACAACTCGAGAGGCAAGCGGAGTTCCATTCCTCAGAAAAGACATAGCCTGACTCTCCTGTCCCAACTCTGCAGGGACACTATGATCAGAGTCAGAATTGGAGAGGAAGCCTGAGGTTCCTGCCTCCACTCGAGATGAGGCCCTGTTCCATTGCGACAAACCCAGTGGAGTCCCGAGAGGCCCCACCAACTCCACGGCGTCCCTCACCTCTCAGAGGCACCCTGGGAAGTTTCCTCAGGTCCCCGGCAGAAGTCGGGGGAAACGAGGGTTTCCCGCTGCAACCCGAGAAAGACATCGAGAGTCCTTCTTCAACGCGTCTTGAGGCCCTAGTCCCCTCCCATGACTCGAGAACAATGACGCGCTCCTTCTCGCCACGTGCATGGAGACATGACTTCCCTGGCGCCGCACGAGAGGCTCCCTGAGATCCTCGTCGTGCCTCGGGAGAAAACCCCCACGGGTGCCGCAGCTCGAGGAAACCCCTGAGATGCCCCCGTCCTCGCGAGGTGAGGGCCTTCTTTTCCTGCCTGGCCTGGAGAGCAATCACGAGTCCTCTCTCAAAAGTGAAGAGGAGGCTGGACTCCCTTGAGGCCGCTCAGGGGGCTCCAAGAGACCTGCGTCGCGACTCGAGAGGAGAGCGGAGTCCTTGGCTTCCCCTCGAGACGAGGACTGACTCCACGGGGAGCCTGGAATGCAACCCCGAGATCCCTGCCTTCCCTGGATAGGAATATTAGGTCCCGGACACACGCCTAGGTGAGGTCTCTTTGGCCCTGCAGTGACTCGAGCGCAACCCCCAGCTTTCCCTCGCAACTCGAGAGGAAGATTGGGCTTCCCAGGGCCAACCCAAGAGGAAGCCTGAAATCCCCGTCGTAACTCTAGAATCCCGCCGCAACTCGAGAAAATCCACATGGTTCCAACGTCTTCGCAAGATGAGGCCCTTGCCCGCTACGGCGTCTCAAGGGAAGTCCTAGGTTCTGTCCTGAAGTGCGAAACGGTACCTGACTCCTTTCATGCATCCCCCAAAAGTCCCTCACACGCCGGTTTCCCTCGAGGGTAACACCGAGGGTTCCGGCCCCACTTCATCCGAGCCCCGTCTCCCCTCCTGACCGCGACAGGAGAGTCGATCCCCCTGCGTTGTCTTGAAGAGTCCCCGGCCTTCCCGGCACACCTCAGGATGAAGCCGGCCTCACTAGGAAATTTGAGACTAGCCCCGTGGGTGGTCCCACATGCCAAAAGACCCCAATTTCCCTGTCTGCTCTTGAAAAGAACCCGAGGCCCGGACACCTCTTCGAAGGCAAGCCAGTGGGTGAAGGCACAACACGAAGGGGCACTGTCACTGTCGTGCATCGTCCGGAAACACCCGCAGGTTCCACACACAGCTCAACAAGGGGCCTGAGACCCCCTGAGCACCTCGAGAGGCAAGCAGAGTTCCCTCCTCAGACAAGACGATTCCTGACTCTCTTGTCCGAACTCTGCAGGGACCCTGCGGTCGGAGTCCGAAACGGAGAGGAAGCCTGAGGTTCCTGCCTTCCCTGGAGATGAGGCCCTCTTCCATTGCGCCAAACCCAGCGGAGTCCTGAGAGGCCCCGCCAACTCCACAGCATCCCTCATCTGTCAGAAGCACACTGGGAAGTTCCCTAAGGTCACCGGTAAACTTTTATTGCACAAGGTCCCCATGAAAAGGCCCACGCAGCAGGACAGCCACAGATTCTGTCTGCCATTAAAGGGCAGTAAGGTGCCCTCCCCCCTTCTTTGCTGCCTCGGCGGCCACCAGGATGCAATTCGCGTACCCTTCCCTTTCCCATCCTAGCAGGTGCTCCAGGGCCCGCTGGCCTACAAAGTGCCAGAAGCAGGGCTGGGCCAGCCGGCCAGAATTCAGGGCTCTGTCCCTTGGACTTCCAGCGGACACTAGGCTGCTTGGGAAAACCGCGCAGACTCTGAGGTTTTTCAGCAGAGGGGTGGAGCGGTAAAGGTCTTGTCCCCAAAGATGAGGCCTTTCTGCGACCGCCAGGTTGGGGAGCTCTGAGACTGTGCCAACACAGGGCGGAATACATGGTACCCTGCTCCAGGCAGTCCCCGTTCCCTTACCTGTGTTCCGCACCCCTCTGCTGTGGCCAATGGATGCCGATCCTTGGGGATCCAGGAGTTCACGAAATGGGCATTCCCAGCCGCAATGGCGACCCCCAACAGCACATCTGGAAAGCCCTCCCCCACCCCCGCCAGGAGCCGACCCCCGCTGCGAACGGAACCCCACCCCGCCCCGCGCCGCCAGGTTTCGCCCCGGCCCTGCCGGGCTCCTGGCGGGTTCCCAGCCACATTGGCGACCCCCGGGAGCACAACAGGGACCGACTACCCACCCACAGCGAGCGGAATCTCAACCTGTGCAGCCCAGGTTTACCCCGCCCTGGGTGCGCTCCCGGAGCGTTTCCAGCTGCAGTGGCCATCTCCGAGAGCACAACTGGGAAGCCCTCCCCCACCCCCGCCAGGAGCCGACACCCGCCCTGCGCCTCCCGGGTTCGCCCCGCCCCTGCCGCGCTCCAGGGGCGCTGCCCACCTTCACAAGTGGCTCCTGGTGAGCCCCGTCCCCACGCCCGGTTCCAGGAGAGGCTCTCGGACCTCGCTGCTGCCGCCTGGTCAAACATGAGGACAATACATACACCCCACAGAGACAATCCAAGCTGTCTATGATTTAGGGATAAAACGAGGACTACAGAAAGGCAAGATGACCTGACCTAGGAGGGCCATGATATTCTATAGAACCAGACAAAGTTGGTTACCAAGGAAACTTTTTTCCTTGGAACCCGGAAAGCTGGTTCTTTGCATATGCAATGACCAACAATTAGCTTGTTACCCAAGCCTGCCTCACTGCCACCCCCATCCCCCCACTCCCCAGAAGACTGGCTCAAAGAAATATTTTAAATCTCAGGCGGAAACCTGGAAGATGTCTTGTCTGTCTGTTTGGATTAAGGTATGTGTCAGTGTGAGCCTTGTGTTTTTTGATAATATTGCTCAAGTTCTGTGTTCTGATATCAATGGTCTCAAGACAAGGCAGCCCTTCCAAATCAAACTGCTGGAAATACAAGAAAACATTGACCTAAATGAATGTCAGAGTCCCGTGAACTGGGAACTAGTCAATATTAAATATCTAGTATTTTTGGTTTTGCTCCTCCATTATAGACATGTCTAAGAGTCAACAACATTAAGCACAACATGTTCATAGTGCCTAGGTTTATTCTAAGGTAAAAATTGCTCTATTGTTATATGTGTCACAAGCTTGTCAGCAAGAAAGTACCTGGAAACAGCAACAACCAATGTAAAAAATGTAAATGTGATATGAGCTTTTAGATAAACTCTTAACAATAATTATACTCTAAAATATCCGCCTCTCATAGTCTTGATTGAAGGCAGAGGAGAAGGGGATGACAGAGGATAAGATGGTTGGATGGCATCACTGACTCGATGGACATGAGTTTGAGCAAGCCCCTGGAGTTGGTGATGGACACGGAAGCCTGGCGTCCTGCAGGCCACGGGGTCACAAAGAGTCAGACTCGACTGAGCAACTGAACTGAACTGAACTTACAATCGTTCCTCCAGGTGTTTTGGTTACCTGAGTTTCTATCCTGGTGCTAAACTAAGTGACGACAGTGTATTGAATAGCTAGGTCACTTCCAAATAAATGAAACTTCTTAAACATTCACGACTTGAAAGGACCTCCCTTTTACACAGAAACAAAAGAGATTTTTGACTCTGCATGAATAGTGACTGGCACCATCCGAACATATTAAATGTAAGAAAGCAATTTTTTTGTTTTGTTTTGTTTTGTTTTGTTCTGTTCTTGCAGGAAGCGGGGTGGGCGCTATTATCACTGATAGGTATGCTCACCAATCTATCAAATGCCAATATACGAGTGAGTTCTTGGTTGCTGAAGGGAAATGTATGACTTGCTATTACAAGAATGTATGGAATGCAATCACACTTTAAGAAGGAAAACGAAGTAGTTCTGTCTTAGAGGTGGCATTTTCAGGACGGGAGAAGCAAAGGAATGGGTACAGAATGGGATAAGGAGGTTGTAGGGAAAGTAGGCCCCCAGAAAAGAGTTCTGTGCCTAGCACAAGTTTTCTTGAGATGTTGAACTGCCTTTGCTAATGGAGTTTAAGTTTCTTTACCTCTTAAGTGATCTCTTCTAGGTTGACCTAGAACAGAAATCTTTTGTTAGCTTTGGCTAAGAGGAGAAGTATTGTTTCACGGTGACATATGTGATCCTACCTGACTGTTCTCATCCCCTTTTATATCTATGCACTGCTGCTGCTGCTGCTGCAGCTGCTAAGTGGTTCAGTTGAGGCCGACCCTGTGCCACGCCATAGATGGCAGCCCACCAGGCCCCGCAGTCCCTGGGGTTCTCTAGGCAAGAACACTGGAGTGGGTTGCCATTTCCTCCTCCTATGCATGAAAGTGAAAAGTGAAAATGAAGTCGCTCAGTGGTGTCCGACTCTTAGCCACCCCATGGACTGCAGCCTACCAGGCTCCTCCGTCCTTGGGATTTTCCAGGAGTGGGGTGCCATTGCCTTCTCCCATATCTATGCACAAGCCTGCCTAAATAATTGACTTCTAGCCAACTTTGGGATGCCCATGACCACCCACCCTTACCAGGCAACAGAGAAGAGAAAAACACTTACCACAGGAGGTTCTGATAAGGAACAAGGAACTAACAAGCTCCCACCTACCAGGAATCTTCAGAGGTCAACAAGAGGTCAGCAAGAGATGAGAGACTGCAGTCCAGAGGTCCTAGCTACTTCCATCTAGCAACAAACACCCAGCATAGTCAAAACGATTTCAATGTTAAAGAATAAATAAATAAATAAATAAATAAAAGGACAGAAGTTCTTTGAACACATGTCTGAATTTAGGGGTGAGGCATTACATATGTGTCCCAGGATAATCTTAAAGTGTCAGAAAGTAAAGAAATTAAAGACAACTATCAAGCTGTCCAAACTGATAAAAATGAATGATTACACAGTTTTATCTGTATACATTAGCAGATAATAATCTGAAAAGGAATTTTAAAAAATTCCGTTTCAATAATATCAACATGTATAAAACACTTTGCCATGGATGTAACGAGGATGACAAGACTGGCACACTGGAAATTATACACCCTGGCTGAAAACTATCCTGAATACATGGACAGATATTCCATAACGATGGAAAGACTTAAGATGGCAATACCATGGAATGCATCTTCAATCTGAAATGAAGATTTGATACGATTTGATCGCTCAGAGCTTTTGTGTCATCAAGTGTTATTAAAGTATGAAAGAGATAGAGAAAGCTGCTGACTTAGACTCGAGGCGGGGTGGGGGGGTAGTAAGAGTACCCCCTGCTGGTCTTTAGCCAGATATTCTACAGGCACTAGCAGTCAGCTAAGGAAAGAAAGGAACTGTTTCAGGGAATGGCACCAGGCCCCTCCCCCACGACATGCATTGAGATAATATTGGCAGCAGGTGAGTCATCCCGGGCCAAAACTTGATTGACATGAATCTTGAAGAAAGGCAGTATTGCAGGCAAATATATCATTTCCTTAACATAGATAAGGAGAACAAGCTAGGAGGAAAACATGCTGTTTTGTTCAAATCGCTTCTGAGCCTTTTGGGGGAACCGACCTGAAGCCAGAGTCTAGCGGAAATACATAGGATATTTACATCGCTTAAGACAAACATTTTCTTAGGAAAAAATGCATTGCTTAGCTCAAGGTTTGTCTGCGAAATTCTTACACATCAGGAGATGGCTCCGAGCTGGGTTTCCACACACAAGAACATCCATGCAAAGGACAAGCCTGCACAGCCCATCTGCCCTGCTCCCGCACAGCCAGCAGCATTTCCAAGTGACCTCCTAAGGCCTTCCCCAAAATACAGGGGCACCTCTGGGTTTCCTGTTTCCCTCACTTCGAACACTTTTCTTAAAAAAAAAAAAATCCTGCATACTTCTTGATAGAATGCCACAGTGCAAGGAATACAGTCCTTCAATATTTAAACCTCCATTTGCAAAACACTTGGAGCTTGGTTTTGTTTTGTTTTGTTTTTTAATTACACCACCACATAATTTAAAGCTTTTACACGTTCTAATTATTCAGTTCCAAAACACCAAACTTTTATTGCACAGGGTCCTCATGAAAAGGCCCACGCAGCTGGACAACCACAGATTCTGCCATGAAAGGGCAGCAAGGTGCCCACCCCCTTCTTTGCTGCCTGGGCGGCCACCAGGGTTTGAAATCCATGCACCCTACTAAGTTTCTAGGGTGCAATCCGTGGACCCTTCCCTTTCCCATCCCAGCAGGTGCTCAAGGGCCGGCTGGCTTACAAAGTGCCAGAAGCAGGGCTGGGCCAGCCGGCCAGAGTTCAGTGTTCTGTCCCTTGGACTTCCAGCGGACACTAGGCTGCTTGGAAGAACCGCGCAGACTCTGAGATTTTTCAGCAGAGGGGTGGAGCGGTAAAGGCCTTGACCCCAAAGGCAAGGCTTTTCTGTGACCGCCAGGTTGGGGAGCTCCGAGAATGTGCCAACAGACGGCGGAATACTTGGTTCCCTGCTCCACGCAGTCCCAGTTCCCTTACCTGTGGTTCGCAGCCCTCCGCTGCACCCACGGGATGGCGATCTTTGGGGACCCAGGAGAGGATGAAATGGGCGTTCCCAGCCGCAGTTGCAACCCCCGAGAGCACAACTGGGAACCCCTCCCCATCCCCCCCATGAGCCGACCCCCGCCCCGCGCCCCCAGGGTTAGTCCCGCCCCTGCCGCGCTCCCTGCGCGTTCCCAGCCGCAGTGGCGGCCCCCAGGAGCACAACTGGGACCGACCCCCACCTAAAGCCATCAGAATCTCGACCCGCGCAGCCCGGGTTTACCCAGTCCCAGGTGCGCTCCCGGGGCGTTTTCAGCCTCAGTGTCCACCTCCGAGAGCACAACTGGGAAGCCCGCCCCCACCCCCGCCAGAAGCCGACCCCCGCCCCACGCCGCCGGCGTTCGCCCCGCCCCTGCACGGTCCAGGTACCTTCCCAGCTTCTAGCGTTCACGCCCGGGTAGGAGCAGGATGTAGGAGTATGGGAGATGTGTCTGGAGCCTGACAGCCTCAGCTCCGCTCTGGCCTGCCCTTTGGACCTAGGAGCCAGGCCAACTTGCAGAGGGCTTAGGGCCCCATTGTATGCAAACTACCAAGGCCTACCGCAAGGAGAGCTCTGTCCGAGGGAAGGGAAGCGCCCCAGGCTGCGTTCCCAAGCTGTTGCTTGGCAATGCAGACTCAGCGGTAAACGGAGGGAATCAGGGTCCTAGTGCCCCTGTCTTGGGGAGGAAGCTCCACAGCCAGAGTGTTCCTCCCTTTGTGCCCAGAAAGCGCCTGCCAGACTGGGCTTCCCCGGAGCTCTGTTGCAGAGCAGAGACGTGTGGATGTGTTTTGGGGCCTTGACATGTGCGTTTGGGCTCCCTAGCACAGCCCCAGCATAGGGGAACCAGCCCCTGAGCAAAGAGCTCCAGGCAGTGCTTTGTGCCCAGGCCTGGATGCCCAGTCCCAGCACGCGGGAGAGATGAGTTAGGCTGCCGGCGGGTCCTTGCAAGCCTGTATTGGAAAGGACCGAGTGAGCTTCCACACCGGCGGAGCTGCAGACCTGCGCCCAGGCGCGATAGGACAGAGCCCCTGTCGAGAGGCTGCTCTGCCTGGGCGAGCCTCGCCAAGCCCTTCCCAGCTTCTAGCGTTTGCGCCTGCGAAGGAGCAGGCTGCGGGAGTGTGGGCGACATGACTGGCTCCTGACTGGCCTCAGATCCGCTCTTGCCTTCCCTTTGGACCTAGGAGCCAGGCCTCCTTGCAGACGGCTTAGGGCACGGGGGTGTGCAAACTGCGAAAGCCTCCCGCAAGGAGACCTCTGTCTGAGGGAAGGGAAATGCCCCAGGTTGCATTCCCAAGCTGTTGCTTGGTAGCCCAGACTCAGCGCTGAATGGAGGGAATCAGGGTCCCAGTGCCCCTGTCATGGGGAGGGAGCTCCACAGCCAGAGTGTTCCTCCGTTTGTGTTCAGAAACCGCCTTACAGACTGGGCTTCCCCGGAGCTCAGCTCCAGAGCAGAGTCGTGTGCATGTGGTTTGGGGCCTTCCCCTGTGCCTTTGGGCTCCCTAGCACAGTCCCAGTGCAGGGGAACCAGCCCCTGAGCAGAGAGCTCCAGGCAGTGCTCTGTGCCCTGGATTGGAAGCCCACTCCCAGAACGCGGGAGAATAGAGTCAGGCCGCCGTCGGGTGCTTGCAAGCCTGTATTGGGAAGGACCGAATGAGCTTCCACTCCGGCGGAGCTCCAGATCTGCGCCCAGGCGCGATATCGCAGAGCCCCGGCCTAGAGGCTGCTCTGCCTGAGCGAGCCTCGCGAAGCCCTTCCCAGCTTCTAGCTTTCGCGCAGGGGAAGGAACAGACTGCGGAAGTGGGGGAGACGTGACTGGCAGGCGCCTTACTGGCCTCAGCTCCGCTCTTCCCTTCCCTTTGCACCTATGATCCATGCCTACTTGCAGAGGGCTTAGGGACCAAAGGAGAGCTCTGTCAGAGGGAAGGGAAGCGCCCCAGGCTGCATTCCCAAGCTGTTGTTTAGCCGCCCAGACTCAGCGCTGCACAGGGGTAATCAGGCTCTCTGTGGCCGCAGCTTCACACACAGGTGTGTCTCCGTAGGAATCAAGAAAGATCCTGACAGAGTGAGGTTCATTAGAGCTATACTAAAGAGCAAAGGCTTGTCCATGTGGTCTTGCCTTCCCCTGTGCCTTTGGGTCTCCAGGCTCGGCCCCAGCTCCATGGAAACAACCCCTGAGAAAATATCTTCAAGATACACTTTTCCCAGAGGCTGGGAACTGGGGTTCATAGGAGGAGAGAAAAGCAAGCCTCCTTCGGGCATGAAAGGCAGCCAACCTGCCTGTGTTTTGAAGCCTCTATTTGGAAGGAATGGGTTAGCTTCTCCTAAAGGAGACCTCCAGATCTGCTCAGAAGTCGGTAATTCCAGAGGCAGGGTACTGGTTCCTGACTGTCCTTTGCTAGCCTTGAAAGATATTCCTAGATTCTAGAGTTATTTTCCATGAAGGAGCAGGCTTCGGGAATGTGTCAGACGGGACTGGCTCCTTATTGACCTCAGCTCAGCTATTGCCTTTCCATTCAAACTAGGACAAGGCCCTACTTTATGAAGGGTAAGGGTCTTCTTCTTTGCAAACTGCCAAGGGCTACAGCAATGAGACCTCTGTCAAGGCGAGGGAAGCCTAAGAGGATGGATTCTCAAGCAGGTGCTTTGCCACAAAGCATCAGCACCCCACGGAGAGAATCAAGCTCCCTGTGCACCAATGTTGGGAGTGTAGCTTCACACACAGAGTTGTCTCTATAGGAGCCAAGAATGTTCCTGAGAGATTAGGTTCACTAAACCTCTCCTACAGAGCATAGACCTGTCCATGTGGTTTTGCCTTCCCCTGTGAGTTGGGTCCTCGAGGTCCGCCACACCTCCGGGGAAACTGTCCCTGAGAAAAGATCTCCAGGAACCGCTTCGCCGAGGCTGGGAAATGCTGTTCACAGGAAGTAAGGCAAGCGAATCTCCTGCAGAGTAAAAGAGGCCTTACTGTCCCTGGAGGAGCAGGCTGCCAGAGTGTGTGAAACCTGACTGTTGCCTTACTGGCCTCAGCTCCGCCATTGCCTGTTCATCCGAGCTAGCACCCAGGCCTACTTGGAAAAGCGTTTGGGTGCAGATTTCTACAAAGTGCCAAGGGCTACAGCAGTGAGAATTCTCTCAGTGGTAAGGGAGAGCATTTTATGGATTCTCAAGCTGTTTTCTGAACGACAGCGTCAAAATGAACAGAGAGAATCAGGCTCTCTGTGCCCCTATGTTAGGTACGCAGCTTCACACACAGAGGTGTCTCTATAGGAGCCAAGAATGCTCCTGAGAGATGAGGTTCACTAGAGGTCTGCTACAGAGCATAGACCTGTCCATGTGGTCTTGCCTTCCCCTGTGCCTTTGGGCCCCGGGCTCGGCCCCAGCTCCGTGGAAACAACCCCTGAGAAAATATCTTCAAGATACGCTTTTCCCAGAGGCTGGGACCTGGGGTTCATAGCAGGAGAGAAAAGCAAGCCTCCTTCGGGCACGAAAGGCAGCCAACCTGCCTGTGTTTTGAAGCCTCTATTTGGAAGGAATGGGTTACCTTCTCCTAAAGGAGACCTCCAGATCTGCTCAGAAGTCGGTAATTCCAGAGGCAGGGTGCTGGTTCCTGACTGCCCTTTGCCAGCCTTGCAAAGACATTCCAAGATTCTAGAGTTATATTCCATGAAGGAGCAGGCTTCGGGAATGTGTCAGAGGGGACTGGCTCTTTATTGGCCTCAGCTCAGCTATTGCCTTTCCATTCAAACTAGGACAAGGGCCTACTTTATGAAGGGTAAGGGTCTTCTTATTTGAAACTGCCAAGGGCTACAGCAATGAGACCTCTGTCAAGGCGAGGGAAGCCTAAGAGGACGGATTCTCAAGCAGGTGCTTTACTACAAAGCATCAGCACCCCACGGAGAGAACCAAGATCCCTGTTCCCCAATGTTGGGAGTGTAGCTTCACACACAGAGTTGTCTCTATAGGAGCCAAGAATGTTCCTGAGAGATTAGGTTCACTAAACCTCTCCTACAGAGTATAGACCTGTCCATGTGGTTTTTCCTTCCCCTGTGAGTTGGGTCCCCGAGGTCCGCCACAACTCCGGGGAAACTGTCCCTGAGAAAAGATCTCCAGGAACCGCTTCGCTGAGGCTGGGAAACGCTGTTCACAGGAAGTAAGGCAAGCGAATCTCCTGCAGAGAAAAAGAGGCCTTACTGTCCCTGGAGGAGCAGGCTGCCAGAGTGTGTGAAACCTGACTGTTGCCTTGCTGGCCTCAGTTCCACCATTGCCTGTTCCTCCGAACTAGGACCCAGGCTTATTTGGAGAAGCGTTTGGCTGCGGATTTCTACAAAGTGCCAAGGGCTACAGCAGTGGAATTCTCTCAGCGGTAAGGGAGAGCATTTTATGGATTCTCAAGCTGTTTTCTGAACGACTGCGTCAAAATGAACTGAGAGAATCAGGCTCTCTGTACCCCTATGTTAGGTACGCAGCTTCACACACAGAATTGTCTCTATAGGAGCCAAGAATGTTCCTGAGAGATGAGGTTCACTAGAAGTCTGCTACAGAGCATAGACCTGTCCATATGGTTTTGCCTTGCCCTGTGAGTTGGGTCCCCGAGGTCCGCCCCAGCTCAGGGGAAGGAGCCCCTGAGAAAAGATCTCCAGGGACCGCTATTCCCCCAGGCTGGCAAACGCAGTTCACAGGAGGTAACGCAAGCGAGCCTCCTGCAAGGCACAACAGGCCTTAGTGTCCCTGGACGATCAGGCTGCCAGAGTGTGTGAGACCTGACTGGTGCCTTACTGGCCTCAGCTCCGCCCTTGCATGTTCCTCCGAACTAGGACCCAGGCCTACTAGGAGAAGGGTTTGGGTATGGATTTCTAAATACTGCCAAGGGGTATAGCAATGAGAACTGTGTCACGGGTAAGGAAGAGCATTGTATGGATTTTCAAGCTGTTGTTTGAACGACAGCTTCAAAGCTGCACAGAGAGAATCAGACTCTGTGTCTCCATGTTCGGTACACAGCTTCACAGACAGGGGTGTCTCCATAGGAAACAAGAACGTTCCTGACAGAGTGAAGTTCACTAGAGCTCTCCTAGAGAGCAAAGACTTGTCCATGTGGTTTTTCTTCCCCTGTGCGTTTGGGGCTCCAGGCTCGGCCCCAGCTCCGTGGAAACAACCCCTGAGAAAAGATCTTCAAGATCCGCTTTTCCCAGAGGCTGGGATGTGGGGTTCATAGGAGGCGGGAAAAGCAGGCCTCATTCAGAGAGCAAGAGGCAGCCAAGCGGCCTGCGTTTGGAAGCCTCAATTTGGAAGAATGGGTTAGCTTTCCCTAAGGGAGACCTCCAGATCTGTTCAGAAGTCGGTAATTCCAGAGGCAGTGTGCAGGGTGCTGACTGCCCTTTGCCAGCCTTGCAAAGACATTCCTAGATTCTACAGTTATCTTCCTGAAGAAGCAGGCTTTGGGAATATGTCAGACTTGACTGGCGCCTTACTGGCCTCAGCTCAGCTATTGCCTTTCCATTCAAAGTAGGACAAGGCCCTACTTTATGAAGGGTAAGGGTCTTCTTCTTTCCAAACTGCCGAGGGCTACAGCAATGAGACCTCCGTAAATGTGAGGGAAGCATAAGCGGATGGATTATCAGGAAGGTTCTTTGCCACCAAGCATCAGCACCCCACGGAGGGAATCAGGCTCCCTTTGCCCCTATGTGGGGTGTGTAGATTCACACACAGTGGTGTCTCTACAGGAGCCAAGAATGTTCCTGAGAGATGAGGCTCACAAGAGCTCTCCTACAGAGTGCTCACCTGTACATGTGGTTTCGCCTTCCCCTGTGAGTTGGGTCCCCGAGGTCCGCCCCAGCTCCGAGAAAACAGCCTCTGAGAAAAGATCTCCAGGAACCGCTTTTCGCCCAGGCTGGGAAAAGCTGTTCACAGGAAGTAAGGCAAGTGAGCCTCCTGCAGAGAAAAAGAAGCCTTACTGTCCCTGGAGGAGCAGGCTGCCAGAGTGTGTGAAAACTGACTGGTGCCATACTGGTCTTAGCTCCGCCATTGCTTGTTCCTCCGAACTGGGACTCAGGCCTACTTGGAGAAGGGTTTAGGTGCAGATTTCTACAAACTGCCAAGGGCTACTGCAATGAGAACTCTCTCAGAGGTAAGAGCGAGAATTGTATGGATTCTCAAGCTGTTTTCTGAACGACAGCATTAAACCTGCACAGAGAGAATCAGGCTCTCTGCCGCCATGTTGGGTACGCAGTTTCACACACAGAGGTGTCCGCATAGGAGCCAAGAACGTTCGTCAAAGACTGAGGTTCACTAGAGCTCTCTTAGAAAGCAAAGACTTGTTCATGTGGTTTTGCCTTCCCCTGTATGTGTGGGTCTCTGGGCACAACCCCAGCTCCGTGGAAAAAACCCCTGAGCAAAGATCTCCAAGAATCTGCTTTTCCCCCATGCTGGGAACCAGGGATCATAGGAGGCAGGAAAAGCAAGCCTCCTTCAGGCAAGAAGAGGCAGCCAACCGGCCTGTGTTTGGAAGCCTCTATTTGCAAGGAATGGGTTAGCTTCTCCAGAAGGAGACCTCCAGATCTGCTCAGAAGATAGATATTCCAGAGGCAGGGTCGAGGTTCCTGACTGCCCTTTGCCAGCCTTGCAAAGACATTCCTAGATTCTAGCAATATTTTCCATGAAGGAGCAGGCGTCGGGAATATGTCAGAGTTGACAGGTGCCTTACTGGCCTCAGCTCAGCTATTGCCTTTCCTTTCAAACTAGGATCAGGGCCTACTTGGTGAAGGGTAAGGGTCTGCTTCTTTCCAAAGTGCCAAGAGACACAGCAATGAGACCTCTGTCAAGGCGAGGGAAGCGTAAGCGGATGGATTCTCAAACAGGTGCTTTGCCACAAAGCATCAGCACCCCACAGAGAGAATCAGGCTCCCTGTGCCCCTATGTTCGGTGTGTAGCTTTACACACAGAGGTGTCTCTGTACGAGCCAAGAATGTTCCTAAGAGATGAGACACACTAACGTCTCCTACAGAGCATAGACCTGTCCATGTGGTTTTTCCTTCCCCTGTGAGATGGGTCCCCGAGGTCCACCCCAGCTCTGGGGATAGAGCCCCTGAGAAAAGATCTCCAGGAACCGCTTTTTGCCCAGGCTGGGAAACGCAGTTCACAGGAGGCAAGGCAAGCGAGCCTCCCGCAGGGAAAAATAGGCCTTACTGTCCCTGGAGGAGAAGGCTGCCAGAGTGTGTGACACCTGACTGGTGCCTTACTGACCTCAGCTCCGCCATTGCATGGCCATCCAAACCAGGACCCAGGCCTACTTGGAGAAGGGTTTGGGTGCGGATTTGTAAAAACTGCCAAGGGCTACTGCAATGAGAAGTCTCTCAGAGGTAAGGGAGAGCATTGTATGGATTCTCAAGCTGTTGTTTGAACGACAGCTTCAAAGCTGCAAAGAGAGAATCAGGCCCTGTGTGCCCCCTTGTTGGGTATGCAGCTCCACACACAGAGGTATCCCCGTAGAATCCAAGACTTTCCTCACATACTGAGGTTAACTAGAGTTCTCCTACAGAGCAAAGACTTGTCCATGTGGTTTTGCCTTCCTCTGTGCGTGTGGGTCTCCGGGCTCAGCTCCAACTCCGTTGAAATAGCCCCTGAAAAAAGATCTCCAAGAACCGCTTTTCCCCCAGGCGGGAAGCGGAGTTCACAGGAAGCGGAACAAGCAAGCCTCCTTCGGGCAAGTAGAGGCAGCCAACTAGCCTGTGTTTGGAAACCTCTCTTTGGAAGGAATGGTTAGCTTCTCCAAAAGAAGACCTCCAGATCTGCTCAGAAGACGGAAATTCCAGAGGCAGGGTCGAGGTTCCTGACTGTCCTTTGCCAGCCTTGCAAAGACATTTCTAGATTCTAGCGTTATTTTCCATGAAGGAGCAGGCTTCAGGAATATGTCAGACTTGACTGGCGCCTTACTGGCCTCAGCTCAGCTATCGCCTTTCCGTTCAAACTAGGACAAGGGCCTACTTGGTGAAGGGTAAGGGTCTGCTTCTTTCCAAACTGCCAAAGGCTACAGCAAAGACACCTCTGTCAAAGAGAGGGAAGTGGAAGCGGATGGATTCTCAAACAGGTGCTTTGCCACAAAGCATCTGCACCCCACGGAGAGAATCAGGCTGCATTTGCCCCTATGTTGGGTGTGTAGCTTCAAACACAGAGGTGTCTCTATAGGAGCCAAGAATGTTCCTGGGAGATGAGGTTCACTAGAGCTCTGCTATGGAGCATAGACCTGTCCATATGGTTTTGCCTTCCCCTGTGAGTTGGGTTCCCGATGTTTGCCCCAGCTCCGAGGAAGAAACCCCTGAGAAAACACCTCCAGGAGCTGCTTTTCGTCTAGACTGGGAAACGCAGTTCACAGAAGGCAAGGCAAGCGAGCCTCCTGCAGAGAAAAAGAGGCCTTACTGCCCCTAGAGGAGCAGGCTGCCAGAGTGTGTGAGACCTGACTGGTGCCTTACTGGCCTCAGCTCCGCCATTGCATGTTCCTCCGAACTAGGACCCAGGACTACTTGGAGAAGGGTTTGGGTGCGGATTTCTAAAAACTGCCAAGGGCTACAGCAATGAGAACTCTGTCACGGGTAAGGAAGAGCATTGTATGGATTTTCAAGGTGTTTTTTGAACGACATCTTTAAAGCTACACTGAGAGAATCAGGCTCTCTGTGCCCCCATGTTGGGTACGCAGCTTCACACATAGGGGTGTCTCCATATGAATCAAGAATGTTCGTGACAGAGTGAAGTTCACTAGAGCTCTCCTAGAGAGCAAAGACTTGTCCATGTGGTTTTTCTTCCCCTGTGAGTTTGGGTCTCCAGGCTTAGCCCCAGCTCCGTGGAAACAACCCCTGAGAAAAGATCTTCAAGATCCGCTTTTCCCAGAGCCTGGGAAGCTGGGTTCATAGGAGGCAGGAAAATCAAGCCTCCTTCGGGCACGAAGAGGCAGCCGACCTGCCTGTTTTTGGAAGTCTCAATATGGAAGGAATGAGTTAGATTCTCCTAAAGGAGACCTCCAGAACTGCTCAGAAATCGGTAATTCCAGAGGCAGGGTGCAGGCTCCTGACTGCCCTTTGCCAGCCTTGCAGAGACATTCCTAGATTCCAGCGTTATTTTCCATGAAGGAGCAGGCTTCGGGAATATGTCAGACTTGACTGGCGCCTTATTGGCCTCAGCTCAGCTCTTGCCTTTCCTTTCAAACTAGGACAAGGGCCCACTTTATGAAAGGTAAGGGTCCTCTTCTTTCCAAACTGCCAAGGGCTACTGCAATGAGACCTCTGTCAAGGCGAGGGAAGCGTAAGCTGATGGATTCTCAAGCAGGTGCTTTGCCACAAAGCATCAGCACCCCACGGAAAGAATCTGGCTGCCTTTGCCCCTATGTTGCGTGTGTAGCTACACACACAGAGGTGTCTCGATAGGAGCCAAGAATGTTCCTGAGAGAGGAGGTTCACTGTTGGGGGCCAGAGTGAGGCACTCCGCCCATGGCAAAGGTCATGAGGAAGGAGGCTCGACATACGCAAAGGCGGGATCGAGCCTCAGGAGTCCCCCTGGAAATCCTCGAGCATCTACCCCCATAACCAGAGCCTGCCTACCTTACTACTTTGTGCTCTCACCTACACCTCTGACTTTACGGGGGGCTGTCCCCCACCACCTCTTTCGGAGAAGGAGTTAACCTAGAGCTCCAGTTGATAAAAACCCCTGGGTGTGACAAGAGTGTTTTAACCTACAAACTCCTCTGAAGGTTCTCTAGCCTGCCTGACAGGCTTGTCCGGCCACATGTGATTGCTCACAGCCTCCCAACCATGAGAGGCACGAGATGCTTTAAACCTTCTAAAAACAGGTTCCTTAGAAAAGTTAGAAAATTATTAGTATAAGTATAATGGGCTGATTAGAAATCATATTGGTGAAGGGTTTTTCATTTGTTGAGCTGATGTTTACTGCTAAGTCTCCACATCCCCTGCCCTTATACACATTAATGAATATATAGAAGAAATAAGTATTAACCTTTGATATAAATCATGTTAGACCTTAGGCTAAGTAAATTCTTTCCTTAACTAAAACCCACTACACCCTCACCCTATAGGAATGTAACTTTATTTGGGTGGCGTCTGTTTTAAGAATAATCACCCCTGGAGAAATAAGTGTCCTGGTTGACTGACCGCTGTCACAAGGAGAGGGTCGTAAATTGTCAGCAGGCCCCCCGGCCAGAAGATGATGTAACACCCCTAAGACCTCTGTATACTTTTGTATGAAGCACCTGACTTTGATAAAAGTCAGGACTGCTGGCCCCACGTGACTTTTGCATAACATCTCAGTGTATAAAAGTAGACCATGGAAAATAAAGAATTGGGATCAGTTTCTCGAAATACTGGTCTCCCCATGTCTCTCTCTCTCTCTCACTCTGGTTGAGTCTCCATCTGGAGCGCGGAACCCACCAAGCTTACTAATTTTGCCTGGGCTTCTAAGATCCGACCGGGGAGGCCTCAGTGTCTCCTCTCCTTCGGGAGAACGGAAGGACGCCTGCGGCCTACGTAAGTGGTGCAAGCTTCTTGTCTTGAAGTTTTATTGGTCCCCCGCGTAAACCAAGCTACTCAGCCTCTTTTCTCCACTGAATTTTCCTACTGAGCTATCCTCATTTTATTACTCTTTATATCCTTAATTAACGTTTAATTAAGCAGTTGTTCCCTGACCCTCGCCTACGCCGTCTCTGCTTCAAATACCCTGGATCAGCTGGGGCTGGACCCCGGCAGTTTACTAGAGATCTCCTACAGAGCATAGACCTGTCCATTTGGTTTTGCCTTCCCCTGTGAGTTGGGTCCCGGAGGTCCACCCCAACTCCAGGGAAACAGCCCCTGAGAAAAGATCTCCAGGAACTGCTTTCCGCCCAGGCTGGGAAACGCTGTTCACAGGAAGTAAGGCAAGCGAGCCTCCTGAAGGGAAATAGAGGCCTTACTGTCCCTGGAGGAGCAGGCTGCCAGAGTGTGTGACACCTGACTGGTGCCTTACTGGCCTCAGCTCCGCTATTGCATGTTCATCTGAACTTGAACCCAGGCCTACTTGGAGGTGTTTGTGTGCCGATTTCCAGAAACTGCGAAGGGCTACAGCAATGATAACTCTCTCAGTGGTAAGGGAGAGCATTGTGTGGATTCTCAATTTGTTGTTTGAACGACAGCGTCAAAGCTGCACAGAGAGAATCAGGTCTCTGTGTCTCTATGTTGGCTATGCAGCTTCCCACACAGAGATGTCCCCATTGGAGCCAAGAACATTCCCCATAGACTGAGGTTCACTAGAGCACTCCTAGAGAGCAAAGACTTATCCATGCGGTTTTCCCTTCCCCTGTGCATGTGGGTCTCCGGGATCGGCCCCTGCTCCGTGGAAACAGCCTCTGAGAAAAGATCTCCAAGAACCTCTTATCCCCCAGGCTGGGAAGCGGAGTTCGCAGGAGGTGGGATAAGCAAGCTTCCTTCGGCAAGAAGAGACAGCCAACCGGCCTGTGTTTGGAAGCCTATATTTGCAAGGAATGGGTTAGTTTCTCCTGACCGAGACCGCCAGATGTGCTGAGAAGATAGAAATTCCAGAGGCAGGGTCGAGGTTCCTGACGGCCCTTTGCCAGCCTTGCAAAGACATTCCCAGATTCTAACGTTATTTTCCATGAAGGAGCAGGCATCGGGAATATGTCAGACTTGACTGGCGCCTTACTGGCCTCAGCTCAGCTACTGCCTTTCCATTCAAACAAGGACAAGGGCCTACTTGGTGAAGGGTAAGGGTCTGCTTCTTTCCAAACTGCCAAGGACTACAGCAATGAGACCTCTGTCAAGGTGAGGGAAGCCTATGCGGATGGATTCTTAGCAGGTGCTTTGCCACAAAGCATCAGCACCCACGGAGAGAATCAGACTCCCTTTGCCACTATGTTGGGTGTGTAGCTTCATGCACAGAGGTGTCTCTGTAGAAGCCAAGAATGTTCCTGAGAGATGAGGTTCACTAGAGCTCTCCTACAGAGCATAGACCTGTCCATGTGGCTTTGTCTTCCCCTGTGAGTTGGGCCCCCGAGGTCCGACCCAGCTCCAGGGAAACAGCCCCTGAGAAAAAATCTCCAGGAACAGCTTTGCGCCCAGGCTGGGAAATGCAGTTCACAGGAGGCAAGGCAAGCGAGCCTCCTGCAGGGAAAAAGAGGCCTTACTGCTCCTGGACGATCAGGCTGCAAGAGTCTGTGAGACCTCACTTGTGCCTTACTGGCCTCAGCTCCGCCGTTGCCTGTTGTTCCGAGCTAGGACCCAGGCCTACTTGGAGAAGGGTTAGGGTGCGGATTTCTACAAACTGTCAAGGACGACAGCAATGAGAATTCTCTTAGCAGTAAGGGAGAGCATTGTATGGATTCTCAAGCTGTTGTTTGAATGACAGCTTCAGAGCTACACAGAGAGAATCAGGCTCTCTGTTCCCCTATTTTGGCTGTGCAGCTTCACACACAGAATTTGACTCTGTTGGAGCCAGAAATATTCCTGAAAGACTTAGGCTCACCAAAGCTGTCCTCCAGAGCAAAGACATTGGATGTGGTTTTGCCTTCCCTTGTCAGTATGGGTCCCCTAGCTTGGCCCCAGCTCCGGGGATACAGCCTCTGAAAAAAATCTTCCAAGAAGCGATTTTCCTCCAGGCTGTTAAGCGGAATTCGCAGTTTGCAAGTTAAGGAAGCCTGCTTCGTGGAAGAGCAAGCAGCCAACTGGCCCTGTGTTAGGAAGCCTGTATTTGAAAGGAATGGGTTAGCTTCTACAGCGGGAGAACCTCAGATCTGCTCAGGGGACTGAAATACTAGAGTCAGGGTCGAGGTTCTCCCTTGTCCTTTGCGCACCTTGCAAAGACATTCCTAGCTTCTAGCGTTAGTGTCCCTGTAGTAGCAGGCTGCAGGAGCGTGTGATAAATGACTGCCGCGTTCCTGTCCTCAGCTCCGCTATTGACTTTCTATTCGAACTAGAACCCAGGCCTACTTTGAGAGGGGTTAGGGTCCAGTGTTTTCAAACTGCCAAGGGCTACGGCAATGCGAGCTCTGTCAGAGGTAAGAAAAGAGCAATTGGTTGGATTCTTCAGCTGCTGCGTGGCTGCACAGCTTCCGCGCCGCATGGAGAGCATGAGGCTCCTTGTGGCCCTATTTTGGGTATGCAGCAACATGCACACAGAGTGTCTGTGTTCACTTATGTACAGGCTTATGTACACTAGAGCTCTCCTACAGAGCGAAGACCACTCAGTGGGCTCCAAGAGATACCTGTCGCGACTCGAGAAGAGAGTGGAGTCCTTTGCTTCCCCTCGAGATGAGGCCTGACTCCCCGGGTGAGTATGGAATGCAACCCCAAATCCCTGTCGCCTATGGAGAGGAACATTAAGTCCTGGATACAAGCCTAGATGAGGTCTAGTTTGCACTTCAGTGAACGGAGCCCAATCCCCAGCTCTCCCTGGCAACTCAAATGGAAGATTAGACTTCCTGGGCCAACACAAGAGGAAGCCTGAATTCCCCGTCGTAACTCGAGAATCCCACCGCAACTCGAGAAAAACCAAGTGCTTCCCTCGTCATCGCAAGATGAGGCCCTTTGTCCGCTACAGCATCTCAAGAGAAGTCCCACGTTCCATCCTGAAATGCGAAACGGTACTTGGCACCCTTGATGCGACCCCAAAAGTTCCGCGACATACCAGACTCACTCAAGGGGAACACCGAGGTTCCCGGCACCACTTCATCTGAGCCCCTTCTCCTCTCCTGATTGCGACAGGAGAGTCGACTCCCCTTATCTGTCTGCAAGGGGTTCCCGACCTTCCGGGCGCACCTCAGGATGAGGCCGGTCTCATGAGGAAGTTCGAGACGTAGCCTCGTGGGTGGTGCCACATGCCGAAAGACCCCAATTTCACGGTCCACTCTTGAAAAGAACCCGATGCCAGCACACCTCTTTGAAGGAAAACCTGTGGATGAAGGCACAAGACGAAGGGGCACTGACACCCGCGTGCATCGTCCAGAAAAACCCGCAGGTCCCACAGACATTTCGACAAGTGGACTGTCACCCTGTAAACAAATCGAAAGGCAAACGAAGGTCCACTTCCTCAACAGAAGACTAGGTGTGACTCTCTTGTGCCTACTCTGCAGGGACCATGGGATCCGAGTCAGAAACGGAGAGGAAGCCTGAGGTTCCTGCGTCCACTCGAGATGAGGCCCTCTTCCATTGCACCACACCCAGTGGAGTCCCGAGAGGCCCCTACCAACTCCACATTATCCCTGAGTTCTCACAGGCACAATGAGAAGCTCCCTGAGGTCACAGGCACAAGTTGAGGGAACCCTGGGTTTTCTGCCGCGACTCGAGAAAGACCGCGAGGGTGCTTCAAAATGTCTTGAGTCGCGATTCCCCTACCATGACTCGAGAGCCATGACACGCTACCCCTCGCCACGTGCATGGACACCTGACTTCCCTGGCGCCGCACAAGAGGCTCCCTGAGATCCTCGTCGTGCCTTGGGAGAAAACCCCCACGGGCGCCGCAGCTCCAGGAAACCCATGAGACGCACCCGTCCTCGCGAGCTGAGGGCCTTCTTTTCCTGCATGGCCTGGAGAACAATCCCGGGTCCTCTCTCCAAACGGAAGAGGAGGCTGGATGCCCTTGAGGCCGCTCAGGGGGCTGCAAAGGACCGCGTCGCGACTCGAGAGGAGAGCGGGGTCCTTGGCTTCCCCTCGAGACGAGGCCTGACTCCCCGGGGGAGCCTGGAATGCAACCCCGAGATCCCTGCCTTCCCTGGAGAGGAATATTAGTTCCCGGACACACGCCTAGGTGAGGTCTCTTCGGCCCTGCAGTGACCCGAGCGCAACCCCCAGCTTTCTCTCACAACGCGAGGGGAAGATTGGGCTTCCCAGGGCCAACCCAAGAGGAAGCCTGAGATCCCCGTCGTAACTCGAGAATCCCGCCGCAACTCGAGAAAAACCACGTGGTTCCCACGTCTCCGAAAGATGAGGCCCTTGCCCGCGAAGGCGTCTCAAGGGAAGACCCCTGTTCCGCCCTGAAGGGCGAAACGGTCCCTGACAGCCTTCCTGCGACCCCCAAAAGTTCCCCTACACGCCGGGTTCCCTCGAGGGCAACACCGAGGGTCCCGGCACTTCTTCATCTGAGCCCCTTCTCCCCTCCTGATCGCGACAGGAGATTCGATTCCCCTGAGTGGTCTGGAAGGGGTTCCCGGCCTTACCGCCGCACCTCAGGATGAGGCCGGTCTCACGAGGAAATTCGAGACGAGCCACGTGGGTGGTGCCACATGCCGAACGCCCCCGATTCCCCGGTCAGCTCTTGAGAAGGACCCGAGGCCCGGACCCCTTTTCGAAGGCAACCCTGTGGGTGAAGGCACAACACGAAGGGGCACTGCCTCCCCCGTGCATCGTCCGCAAAGACCCGCGGGTTCCACACACAGCTCGACCAGGGGCCTGAAACCCCCTGAGCAACTCGTGAGGGAAGCGGGGTTCCCTTCCTCAGACAAGACGAGGCCTGACTCTCCTGGCCCAACTCTGCAGGGACCCTGCGGTCGGAGTCCGAAACGGAGAGGAAGCCTGAGGTTCCTGCCTCCCCTCGAGGTGAGGCCCTCTTCCGTTGCGCCAGACCCAGCGGAGTCCCGAGAGTCCCCGCCAACTCCACAGGATCCCTCGCCTCTCAGAGGCACCCTGGGAAGTTCCCTAAGGACCCCGGCAGAAGGCGAGGGAAACGAGGGTTTCCCGCCGCCCCCCGAGAAAGACCTCGAGAGTCCTTCTTCAACGCGTCTCGAGGCCCTAGTCCCCTCCCGTGACTCGAGAGACATGACTCGCTCCCCCTCGACACGCTCATGGAGATCTGACTTCCCTGGCGCCGCACAAGAGGCTCCCTGAGATCCTCGTCGTGCCTCGGGAGAAAACCCCCACGGGCGCTGCAGCTCGAGGAAACCCCTGAGACGCCCCCGTCCTCGCGAGCTGAGGGCCTTCTTTTCCTGCATGGCCTGGAGAGCAATCCCGGGTCCTCTCTCCAAACGGAAGAGGACGCTGGACTCCCTCGAGGCCGCTCAGGGGGCTCCCAGAGAATCGCGTCGCGCCTCCAGAGGAGGGCGGAGTCTTTGGCTTCTCCTCGAGACGAGGCCTGACTCCCCAGGGGAGCCTGGAATGCAACCCCGAGATCCCTGCCTTCCCTGGAGAGGAATATTAGGTCCTGGACACACGCCTAGGTGAGGTTTCTTCGGCCCTGCAGTGACTCGAGCGCAACCCCCAGCTTTCCCTCGGAACTCGAGGGAAAGATAGGGCTTCCCAGAGCCAACCCAAGAGGAAGCCTGAGATCCCCGTCTTAACTCGAGAATGCCGCCACATCTCGAGAAACACCACGTGGTTCCCACCTCTTGGCAAGATGAGGCGCTTGCCCGCGATGGCGTCTCAAGGGACGTACCCTGTTGCGCCCTGAAGGGCGAAACGGTCCCTGACAGCCTTCATGTGACCCCCAAAAGTTCCCCGACACGCCGGCTTCCCTCGAGGGGAACACCGAGGGTCCCGGCACCGCTTCCTCTGAGTCCCTTCTCCCCTCCTGATCGCGACAGGAGAGGCGATTACCCTGCGTGGTCTGGAAGGGGTTCCCAACATTCCCTGGCGCACCTCAGGATGAAGCCGGTCTCACGAGGAAATTCGAGACGAGCCACGTGGGTGGCGAAAAATGCCGAACGCCCCCGATTCCCCGGTCCGGGCTTGAGAAGTACCCGAGGCCAGGACCTTTCCTCGAAGGCAACCCTGTGGGTGAAGGCACAACACGAAGGGGCACTGCCACCCCCGTGCATCGTCCGCAAAGACCCTCGGGTTCCACACACAGCTCGACGGGGTGCCTGAGACCCCCCTGAGCAACTCGAGAGGCCAGCGGGGTTCCCTTCCTCAGACAAGACGAGGCCTGACTCTCCTGTCCCAACTCTGCAGGGACCCTGCGGTCGGAGTCCGAAACGGAGAGGAAGCCTGAGGTTCCTGCCTCCCCTCGAGGTGAGGCCCTCTTCCGTTGCGCCAGACCCAGCGGAGTCCCGAGGGGCCCCGCCACCTCCACAGGATCCCTCGCCTCTCAGAGGCACCCTGGGAAGTTCCCTAAGGTCCCCGGCAGAAGGCGAGGGAAACGAGGGTTTCCCGCCGCCCCCCGACAAAGACCTCGAGAGTCCTTCTTCAACGCGTCTCGAGGCCCTAGTCCCCTCCTGTGACTCGAGAGCCAGGATGCGCTCCTCCTCGCCACGCGCATGGAAACCTGACTTCCCTGGCGCCGCACGAGAGGCTCCCTGAGATCCTCGTCGTGCCTCGGGAGAAAACCCCCACGGGCGCCGCAGCCCGAGGAAACCCTTGAGACGCCCACGTCCTCGCGAGCTGAGGGCCTTCTTTTCCTGAATGGCCTGGAGAGCAATCCCGGGTCCTCTCTCCAAACGGAAGAGGAGGCTGGACTCCCTTGAGGCCGCTCAGGGGGCTCCAAGAGACCCGCGTCGCGACTCGAGAGGAGAGCGGAGTCCTTGGCTTCCCCTCGAGACGAGGCCTGACTCCCCGGGGGAGCCTGGAATGCAACCCCGAGATCCCTGCCTTCCCTGGAGAGGAAAATTAGGTCCCGGACACACGCTTAGGTGAGGTCTCTTAGGCCCTGCAGTGACTCGAGCGCAACCCCCAGCTTTCCCTCGCAACCCGATGGGAAGATTGGGCTTCCCAGGGCCAACCCATGGGGAAGGCTGAGATCCCCGTCGTAACTCGAGAATGCCGCCGCAACTCGAGAAAAACCACGTGGTTCCCACCGCTTGGCAAGATGAGGCCCTTGCCCGCGACGGCGTCTCAAGGGAAGTCCCCTGTTCCGCCCTGAAGGGCGAAACGGTCCCTGACAGCCTTCCTGCGACCCCCAAAAAGCCCCTGGACATGCCGGGTTCCCCCGAGGGGAACACCGAGGGTCCCGGCACCGCTTCCTCTGAGCCCCTTCTCCCCTCCTGATCGCGACAGGAGAGGCGATTCCCCTGCGTGGTCTGGAAGGGGTTCCCGGCCTTCCCGGCGCACCTCAGGAGGAGGCCGGTCTCACGAGGAAATTCGAGACGAGCCACGTGGGTGGGTCCACATGCCGAACGCCCCCGATTCCCCGGTCCGCTCTTGAGAAGGACCCGAGGCCCGGACCCCTCTTCGAAGGCAACCCTGTGGGTGAAGGCACAACACGAAGGGGCACTGCCACCCCCGTGCATCGTCCGCAAAGACCCGCGGGTTCCACACACAGCTCGACGAGGGGCCTGAGACCCCCTGAGCAACTCGAGAGGCCAGCGGGGTTCCCTTCCTCAGACAAGACGAGGCCTGACTCTCCTGTCCCAACTCTGCAGGGACCCTGCGGTCGGAGTCCGAAACGGAGAGGAAGCCTGAGGTGCCTGCCTCCCCTCGAGGTGAGGCCCTCTTCCGTTGCGCCAGACCCAGCGGAGTCCCGAGGGGCCCCGCCACCTCCACAGGATCCCTCGCCTCTCATAGGCACCCGGGGAAGTTCCCTAAGGTCCCCGGCAGAAGGCGAGGGAAACGAGGGTTTCCCGCCGCCCCCCGAGAAAGACCTCGAGAGTCCTTCTTCAACGCGTCTCGAGGCCCTAGTCCCCTCCCGTGACTCGAGAGCCAGGACACGCTCCCCCTCGCCATGCGCATGGAGACCTGACTTCCCTGGCGCCGCACGAGAGGCTCCCTGAGATCCTCGTCGTGCCTCGGGAGAAAACCCCCACGGGCGCCGCAGCTCGAGGAAACCCCTGAGACGCCCCCGTCCTCGCGAGCTGAGGGCCTTCTTTTCCTGCATGGCCTGGAGAGAAATCCCGGGTCCTCTCTCCAAACGAAAGAGGAGGCTGGACTCCCTTGATGCCGCTCAGGGGGCTCCAAGAGACCCGCGTCGCGACTCGAGAAGAGAGCGGAGTCCTTGGCTTCCCCTCGAGACGAGGCCTGACTCCCCGGGGGAGCCTGGAATGCAACCGCGAGATCCCTGCCTTCCCTGGAGAGGAAAATTAGGTCCCGGACACACGCTTAGGTGAGGTCTCTTCGGCCCTGCAGTGACTCGAGCGCAACCCCCAGCTTTCCCTCGCAACCCGAGGGGAAGATTGGGCTTCCCAGGGCCAACCCAAGGGGAAGGCTGAGATCCTCGTCGTAACTCGAGAATGCCGCCGCAACTCGAGAACAACCACGTGGTTCCCACCGCTTGGCAAGATGAGGCCCTTGCCCGCGACGGCGTCTCAAGGGAAGTCCCCTGTTCCGCCCTGAAGGGCGAAACGGTCCCTGACAGCCTTCCTGCGACCCCCAAAAGTCCCCCGACACGCCGGGTTCCCCCGAGGGCAACACCGAGGGACCCGGCATCGCTTCCTCTGAGCCCCTTCTCCCCTCCTGATCGCGACAGGAGAGGCGATTCCCCTGCGTGGTCTGGAAGGGGTTCCCGGCCTTCCCGGCGCACCTCAGGATGAGGCCGGTCTCACGAGGAAATTCGAGACGAGCCACGTGGGTGGGGCCACATGCCGAACGCCCCCGATTCTCCGGTCCGCTCTTGAGAAGGACCCGAGGCCCGGACCCCTCTTCGAAGGCAACCCTGTGGGTGAAGGCACAACACGAAGGGGCACTGCCACCCCCGTGCATCGTCCGCAAAGACCCGCGGGTTCCACACACAGCTCGACGAGGGGCCTGAGACCCCCTGAGCAACTCGAGAGGCCAGCGGGGTTCCCTTCCTCAGACAAGACGAGGCCTGACTCTCCTGGCCCAACTCTGCAGGGACCCTGCGGTCGGAGTCTGAAACGGAGAGGAAGCCTGAGGTGCCTGCCTCCCCTCGAGGTGAGGCCCTCTTCTGTTGCGCCAGACCCAGCGGAGTCCCGAGGGGCCCCGCCACCTCCACAGGATCCCTCGCCTCTCAGAGGCACCCTGGGAAGTTCCCTAAGGTCCCCGGCAGAAGGCGAGGGAAACGAGGGTTTCCCGCCGCCCCCCGAGAAAGACCTCGAGAGTCCTTCTTCAACGCGTCTCGAGGCCCTAGTCCCCTCCCGTGACTCGAGAGCCAGGACGCGCTCCCCCTCGCCACGCGCATGGAGACCTGACTTCCCTGGCGCCGCACGAGAGGCTCCCTGAGATCCTCGTCGTGCCTCGGGAGAAAACCCCCACGGGCGCCGCAGCTCGAGGAAACCCCTGAGACGCCCCCGTCCTCGCGAGCTGGGGGCCTTCTTTTCCTGCATGGCCTGGAGAGCAATCCCGTGTCCTGTCTCCAAAGGGAAGAGGATCCTGGACTCCCTTGAGGCCGCTCAGGGGGCTCCAAGAGACCCGCGTCCGACTCGAGAGGAGAGCGGAGTCCTTGGCTTCCCCTCGAGACGAGGTCTGACTCCCCGGGGGAGCCTGGAATGCAACCCTGAGATCCCTGCCTTCCCTGGAGAGGAATATTAGGTCCCGGACACACGCCTAGGTGAGGTCTCTTCAGCCCTGCAGTGACTCGAGCGCAACCCCCAGCTTTCCCTCGCAACCCGAGGGGAAGATTGGGCTTCTCAGGGCCAACCCAAGGGGAAGGCTGAGATCCCCGTCGTAACTCGAGAATGCCGCCGCAACTCGAGAACAACCACGTGGTTCCCACCTCTTGGCAAGATGAGGCCCTTGCCCGCGACGGCGTCTCAAGGGAAGTCCCCTGTTCCGCCCTGAAGGGCGAAACGGTCCCTGACAGCCTTCCTGCGACCCCCAAAAGTCCCCCGACACGCCGGGTTCCCCCGAGGGCAACAACGAGGGACCCGGCATCGCTTCCTCTGAGCCCCTTCTCCCCTCCTGATCGCGACAGGAGAGGCGATTCCCCTGCGTGGTCTGGAAGGGGTTCCCGGCCTTCCCGGCGCCCCTCAGGATTAGGCCGGTCTCACAAGGAAATTCGAGACGAGCCACGTGGGTGGTGCCACATGCCGAACGCCCCCGATTCCCCGGTCCGCTCTTGAGAAGGACCCGAGGCCCGGACCCCTCTTCGAAGGCAACCCTGTGGGTGAAGGCACAACACGAAGGGGCACTGCCACCCCCGTGCATCGTCCGCAAAGACCCGCGGGTTCCACACACAGCTCGACGAGGGGCCTGAGACCCCCTGAGCAACTCGAGAGGCCAGCGGGGTGCCCTTCCTCAGTTAAGACGAGGCCTCACTCTCCTGTCCCAACTCTGCAGGGACCCTGCGGTCTGAGTCCGAAACAGAGAGGAATCCTGAGGTTCCTGTCTCCCCTCGAGGTGAGGCCCTCTTCCATTGCACCAAACCCAGATGAGTCGCGAGAGGCCCCTCCCAACTCCACAGTATCCCTGAATTCTCAGAGGCACCTTGAGAATCTACCTGAGGTCACCGGCTCAAGTCCAGGGAACCCAGGGTTTCCTGCTGCGACCCGAGAAAGACCTTGAGAGTCCTTCGGCGCGTCTTGAGGCCCGATTCCCCTACCATGACTCGCGAGCAAATACCCGCTCCCCATCGCCATGCACATGGAGACCTGACTTCCCTGACTCCTGAAGAGAGTCTCCCTGAGCTCCCCGTCGTACCTCTTCGGAAACTCCATTCAGGCACCGCAGCTCGAGAAAACCCACGATACGCCCCCGTCATCACGAGATGAGGGACTTGTTTCCTGCCTGGCATGGAGAGCAAAACCGAGTCCTCTCTCCAGACTCCACAGGAGGCTTGACTCTCTTTAGGCCTCTCAGTTGGCTCCAAGAGATACCAGTCAGGACCTGAAGGGAGAGCAGAGTCCTTTGCTTCCCCTCGAGACGAGGCCTGACTCCCCGTGTGAGTCTGGAATGCAACCCCGAGTTCCTGTCACACCTGGAGAGGAAAACTCGGTCCTGGACACAAGCCTAGATGAGGTCTGTTTTGCACTGCAGTTACTAGAGAGCAATCGCCAGCTCTCCCTCGCAAATCGAATTGAAGATTGCACTTCCCTGGGCCAATACAATTGGAAGCCTGAATTCGACATCGTAACTCGAGAATCCCACCGAAACTCGAGAAAATCCACGTGGTTCCCCCATCAGCGCTAGATGAGGCCCTTGCCCGCTACAGTGACTCAAGAGAAGCCCCACGTTCTGTCTTGAAGTGCGAAACGTTACTTGGCACCCTTGATGCAATCTCAAAATTCCCCGACATACCAGTCTCACTCGAAAGGAACACCGAGGTTCCCGGAACCACTTCATTTGAGCTCCTTCTCCCCTCGTGATCGCGACAGGAGTGTCGATTCCCCTGCTATGTCTGGAAGGGGTTCCCGACCTTTCCAGCGCGCCTAAGGATGAGGCAGGTCTCACGAGGAAATTCGAGACATAGCCTCGTGGGTGGTGCCACAAGCCGAAAGACCCCGATTTCCCGGTCTGCTCTTGATAAGAACGTGATGCCCTGACACCTTTACGAAGGAAAACCTGTGGATGAAAGCACAACACGAAGGGGCACTGACACCCTCGTGCATCGTCCAGAAAAACCCGCAGGTTACAAACACAGTTCAACAAGTGGTCTGTCACCCTGTGAACAACTCGACAGGCAAGTGGAGTTCCATTCCTCCACACAAGACGAGACCTGATTTTCTGTACCAACTCTGCAGGGAAACTGCGATCCGAGTCAGTACCAGCGACAGGAAACCCAGGAGAGGAAACATGAGGTTCCTGCCTCCACTCGAGATGAGGCTCTCATCCATTGCACCAAACCCAGTGGAGTCCAGAGAGGCCCCTCCCAACTCCACAGTACCCCTGACTTCTCAGAGGCACCCGAGAAGCTCCATGAGGTCACCGGCACATGTCGAGGGAACCCAGGGTTTCCTGCCACAATGGGAAAAAGAACTCGAGAGTCCTACTTCAACGTGTCTTGAAGCCCGACTCTGCTTCCATGGCTCTATAGAAATGACACGCACCCCCTCGCCACGCACATGGAGACCTGACTTCCCTGGCGCCATAAGAGAGGCTCCCTGAGCTCCCTGTTGTACCTCGTGAGAAACCCCACACTGACGCCGCAGCTTGAGAAAACTCACCATACGCCCCTGTCATCGCGAGATGAGGGCCTTCTTTTCCTGCATGGCCTGGAGAGGAATCCCGAATCCTCTTTCCAAACTCCACAGGAGGCTTGACTCCCTTTAGGCCACTTAGTGGGCTCCAAGAGATACCCGTCGCGACTCGAGAGGAGAACGGAGTCCTTTGCTTCCCCTCGAGACAAGGCCTGACTCACCAGGTGGGTCTGGAATGCAACCCCGAGATCCCTGTCTCCCCTGGAGAGGAACATTAGGTCCTGGAAACAAGCCTAGATGAGGTCTCTTTTGCCCTTCTGTAACTCGAGAGCAATCCCCCGCTCTCCCTGACAACTCGAATGGAAGATTGGACTTCCCTGGGCCAACACAAGAGGAAGCCTGAATTCCCCTTCGTAACTCGAGAATCCCGCCGCAACTCGAGAAAAAGCACTTGGTTCCCTCGTCATCACAAGATGAGGCCCTTGCCCGCTACAGCTTCTCAAGAAAAGTCCCACGTTCCGTCTTGAAGTGCAAAACGATACTTGACACCCTTGATGTGACCCCAAAAGTTCCCCGAAATATCGGTCTCACTCGAGGTGAACACCGAGGTTCCCGGCACCAGTTTATCTGAGCCCCTTCTCCCCTCCTGTTCGTGATAGGAGGGTCACTTCCCCTGCTTTGTTTGTAAGGGGTTCCCGACCTTCACGGGGCACTTCAGGATGAGGCCAGTCTCACGAGGAAATTCGAGACGTAGCTCGCGGGTGGTACCACATGCCAAAAGACTATGATTTCCCGGTACGCTCTTGATAAGAACCCAATGCCTGGACACCTCTTCGAAGGCAACCCTGTGGATGAAGGCACAACACAAAGGGGCACTGACACCCTCGTGCATCGTCCGGAAAACCTGCAGGTTCCACATACAGCTCAACAAGTGGCTTGTCACCCCTGAAGAACTCGAGAGGCAAGTGGGGTTTCATTCCTCTACACAAGACGATGCCTGACTCTCCTGTCCCAACTCTGCAGGGACTTTGCGATCCGAATCAGACCAGCGCCAGTGAAGTCACGAGAGGAACGCTGAGGTTCCTGCCTCCACTCGAGATTAGGACCTCTTCCATTGCACGAAACCCAGTGGACTCCCGAGAGATGCGTCCCAGCTCCACAGTATCCCTGACTTCTCAGAGGCACCCTGAGAAGCTCCCTGAGGTCACCAGCACAATTCGAGTGAGCCCAGGGTTTACTGCAGCCACCATAGAAAGAACTCAAGAGTCCTTCTTCAACGCATTTTGAGGCCTGATTCCCCTACCATGACTCGAGGGCAATGACGCGCTCCCTCTGCTACACTCATGAAGCCCTGACTTCCCTGGCGCCACACGAGAGGCTCCCTGAGCTCCCCGTCATACCTCGTGAGAAACCAAACACTGGCGCCACAGATAGAGAAAACCCACGAGACGCCCCCATTTTCGCGACATGACGGCCTTCTTTTCTAGCATGGCCTGGAGAGCAATCCCGAGTCCTCTCTCCAAACTCCACAGTAGGCTTGACTCCCTTTTGGTCACTCAGTGGACTCCAAGACATACCCGTCGCGACTCGAGAGGAGAGCGGAGTCTTTTCCTTCCCCTCGAGGCGAGGCCTGACTCCTCGGGTGTGTCTGATATGTGAACCGGAGATCCCTGTCGCCCCTGGAGAGAAACATTAGGTCCTGGACACAAGCCTAGATGAGGTCTCTTTTTTCCTGCAGTGACTCGAGAGCAATCCCCAACTCTCCCTCGCAACTCGAATGGAAGACTGGACTTCCCTGGGCCAACAGAAGAGGAAGCCTGAATTTCCCGTTGTAACTCAAGAATCCCGCCACAACTCGAGAAAAACCACGTCGTTCCCTCTTCATCGCAAGATGCGGCCATTGCCGCTACAGCGTCTCAAAAGAAGTCTTACGTTCCATCTTGAAGTGCGATACGGTACTTGGCACCTTTGATGCGACCCCAAAAGTTCCCCAACACACTGGTCTCACTGGAGGGGAACACCGAGGTTCCCGGCATCACCTCATCTGTGCCCCTTCTCCCCTCCTGATCGAGACAGGAGGGTCGATTCCCCTGCTTTGTCTGCAAGGGGTTCCGACCTTCCCGGCGCACCTCAGGATGAGGCCGGTCTCACTAGGAAATTCGAGACGTAGCCTGGTGGGTGGTGCCACATGCGGAAAGACCCCGATTTCCCGGTCCGCTCTTAATAGGAACCCGATGCCAGGACGCCTCTTCGAAAGCAAACCTGTGGATGAATGCACAACACGAAGGGGTACTGACATCCCCATGCATAGTACGGAAAAACACGCAGATTCCAAACACAGATCGACAAGTGTCCTGTCATCCCTTGAAGAACTAGAGAGGCATGCGGAGTTCCGTTCCTCCACACAAGAGAAGGCCTGACTCTCCTTTCCCAACTCTGCAGGGACCGTGCGATCAGAGTCAGAAATGTAGATGAAACCTGACGTTCCTGCATCAACTCGAAATGAGGCCCTCTTCCATTGCGCCATACCCAGTGGAGTCCCGAGAGGCCCCTAAAACTCCACAGTATCCCTGATTCTCAGAGGCACCCTCAGAAGTTCTCTGCGGTCACTGGCACAAGTCGAGTGAACCCAGGGTTTCCTGCTGCATTCTGAGAAAGACCTTGACAGTCCTTCTTTACCGCGTCTTGAGGCCCGATACCCTACCATGACTGGAGAGCAATGACGCATTCCCCTCGCCACGCCCATTGAAACCTAACTTCCCTGGCGCCACACGAGAGGCTCCCTGCGCTCCCCGTCCTACCTCATGAAAACCCCACACTGGCACCGCCGCTCGAGAAAACTCACGAGACGCCCCCATCATCGTAAGATGAGGGCCTTCTTTTCCTACATGACCTAGAGAGCAATCCCGAGTCCACTCTCCAAACTCCACTGGAGGCCTGACTCCCTTTAGGCCACTCAGTAGCCTCCAAGAGATACACGTCGCTACTCTAGAGGAGAGCAGAGTCCGTTGCTTCCCCTCGAGCCAAGGCCTGACTACTTGGGTGAGTCTGGAATGGGATCCCGAGATCCGTGTCGCCCCTGTAGAGGAAAACTCGGTCCTGGACACAAGCCTAAATGAGGTCTTTTTTGTCCTGCATTGACTCAAGTGCAATCCCCAGCTCTCCCTCGCAACTCGAATGGATGATTGGACTTCCCTGGGCCAACACAAGAGGAAGCCTGTATTCCCCATTGTAATTCGAGAATCCCGCGGCAACTGGAGAAAAACAACGTGGCTCCTCCGTCATCGAAATATGAGGCCCCTGTCAGCTATAGCGTCTCCAGGGAAGTCCCATGTTCCGTCTTGAAGTGTGAAACGGTACTTGGCACCCTTGATGCGACCCCCAAATTTCCCTGACACCCCGGTCTCACTCGAGGAGAACATGGAGGTTCCCAGCACCGCTTCAGCTGAGCCTCTTCTCCCCTCCTGATGGCGACAGGAGGGTCGATTCCCCTGCTTTGTCTGGAAGGGGTTCCCAGACTTCCCGGCGAACCTCAGGATGAGGCCAGTCTCACGAGGGAAGTCGAGACGTAGCCTCGTGGGTTGTGCCACATGCTGAAAGACCCCGATTTCCTGGTCCGCTATTGATAAGATCCCGATGCCCGGTCACCTCTTCGAAGGTAACCCTGTGGATGAAGGCACAACACGAAGGGGCACTGACACCCCTGTGCATCGTCCCCCAAAACCGCAGGTTCCACATACAACTCGACAGGTGGCCTGTCATCCCGTGAACAACTCGAGAGGCAAGCGGAGTTCCATTACTCCACACAAGACGAGGTCTGACTCTCCTGTCCCAACTCTGCAGGGACCCTGCTATCCGAGTCAGAAATGGAGAGGAACCCTGACGTTACTGCCTCAATCCGAGATTAGGTCCTCTTCAATTGCACCAGTCCCTGTGATGTCCCGAGAAGCCCCTCTCAACTCCACAGTATCCCTGACTTCTCAGAGGAACCCCGCTAAGCTCCCTGAGGTCATGGGCACAAGTCGAGGGAACCCAGGGTTTCCTGCCACACCCCGAGAAATACCTCGAGAGTTCTTCTTCGAAGCGTCTTGAGGCTTGATTACCCTACCATGACTCGAGAGCAATGAGGCGTTCCCCCACGCCACGTCCATGGAGACCTGACTTCCGTGGCACCACAGGAGTCTCCCTGAGCTCCCCGTCCTATCTCGTGAGAAACCCCAACCAGGCACTGCACCTTGAGAAAACCCACGAGACGCCCCCATCATCGCGAGATGAGGGCCTTCTTTTCCTGCATGGCCTAGAGAGCAATCCCGAGTCCTCTCTCCAAACTCCACAGGAGGCTTAACTCCATTTAGGCCACTCTTGGGCTCCAAGGGATACCCGTCGCGACTCGAGAGGAAAGCGGAGTCCATTCATTCCCTTCGAGACGAGGCCTGACTCCCCGGGTGAGTCTGGAATGCAACCCCGAGATCCCTGTCGCCCCTGGAGAGAAAAACTCGGTCCTGGACACAAACCTAGATGAGCTCTATTTTGCCCTGCAGTGACTCGAGAGCAATCTCCAGCTCTCACTTGCAACTCGAATGGAAGATTGGACTTCCCTGGGCCAATACAAGAGGAAACATGTATTCCCCATCGTAACTCAAGAATCCTGCCGCAACTCGAGAAAAAACACGTGGGTCCCCCGTCAGTGCTAGATGAGGCCCTTGCCCACTACAGCATCTCAAGAGAAGTCCCAGGTTCCGTCTTGAAGTGCGAAACGGTACTTGGCACCCTTGATGCAACCAGAAAAGTTACCCGACTTTCACTCAAGGAGAGCACCGAGGTTCCCGGCACTACTTCATCTGAGCCCTTTCTCTCCTCCTGATCCCGAAAGTAGGGTCGATTCCCCTGCTTTGTTTGGAAAGGGCTCCCGGACTTTCCTGCGCGCCTCAGGATGAGGCCGGTCTCACGAGAAAATTCGAGACGTAGCCTAGTGGGTGGTGCAACATGCTGAAAGACCCCAATTTCCCGGTCCGCACTTGAGGAGAACACGATGCCCGGACACCTCTTCGAAGGCAACCCTGTGGATGAAGGCACAACAGGAAGGAGCACTGACGCCCCCGTGCATCTCCGAAAAACCCGCAGGTTCCAAACACATCACGAAAAGTGGTGTTATCCTTGAACAACTTGAGATGTAAGCGGAGTTCCATTCCTCCGCAGAACACGAGACCTGACACTCCTGAGCAAACTCAACAGGGTCCCTGCGATCTGAGTCAGATCCGGCCTCCAGGAAGTCAGGAGCAGAACCCTGAGGTTCCTGCCTCAACTCAAGATGAGGCCCACTTCCATTGCACCAAACCCAGAGGAGTCCCGAGAGGCCTCTCCCAAATCCACAGTATCCCTGACTTTTCAGAGGCACCCTGAGATGCTCCCTGAGGTCACCGGCACAAGTCAAGGGAACCCAGGGTTTCCTGCCGCAACCCTAGAAAGACATCGAGAGTTCTTTTTCAACCCGTCATGAGGCCCGATTCCCCTACCCTGACTTGAGAGCAATGACGCACTCCCCTTGCCCCGCCCATGGAGACCTGACTTCCCTGTTGCCACACGAGAGGCTACCTGAACTCCCCGTCGTACCTCGTGAGAAACCCCACACTGGCGCCGCAGCTCGAGAAAACCCACGAGACGCCCCCGTCATCTCGAGATGTGGGCCTTCTTTTCCTGCATGGCCTGGAGAGCAATCCCGAGTCCTCTCTCCAAACTGAAGAGGAGGGTTGACTCCCTTTAGACAACTCAGTGGGCTCCAAGAGATATGCGTCGCAACTCGAAAGGATAGCCGAGTCCTTTGCTTCCCCTCGAGACGAGGCCTAACTCCCCGGGTGAGTCTGTAATGCAAACCCGAGATCCCTGTCGCCCTTGGAGAGGATCATTGGGTCCTGAACACAAGGCTAGATGAGGTCGCTTTTGCCCTGCAGTAACTCGAGAGCACTCCCCAGCTTTCCCTCGCAACCCGAATGGAAGATTGGACCTCCCTGGGCCAACACAAGAGGAAGCCTGAATTCCCAGGAGTAATTCGAGAATTCCGCCTCAACTTGAGAAAAACCACGTGGTTCCCCCGTCATTGCAAGATGAGGCCCTTGCCCGCTCCAGCGTCTCAAGAGTAGTCCCACGTTCTGTCTTCAAGTGCGAAATGATATTTGGCACCCTTAATGCTACCCCAAAAGTTCCCCGACATACGGGTCGCACTAGAGGGGAACACCGAGGTTCCTGGCACCACTTCATCTGAGCCCCTTCTCCCCTCCTGATCGCGAAAGGAGGGTCAATTCCCCTGCTTTGTCCTCAAGGGGTTCCCGACCTTCTCCACGCACCTCAGATGAGGCTGTCTCACGAGGAAATTCGAGACGTAGCCTCGATGGTGGTGCCACATGCCGAAAGACCGCGATTTCCTGATCCGCTCTTGATAAGAACGCGATGCCCAGACACCTATTCGAAGATAGTGTGGATGAAGGCACAACACGAAGGGGCACTGACACCCCCGTGCATCGTCCGGAAAAGACCGCAGGTTACTCATACAGCTCAACAAGTGCCTGTCACCCAGTGAACAACTCGAGAGGCAAGCGGAGGTCCATTCCTGCACACAAGACAAGGCCTGACTCACCTCTCCCAACTATGCAGGGGGCTGCGATCGGAATCAGAAATGGAGAGGAAACCTGAGGTTCCTGCCTCCCCTCGAGATGAGGCCCCCTTCCATTTCACCAAACCCAGTGGAGTCCCGAGAGGTCTTTCCCAACTCCACAGTATCCCTGACTTCTCAGAGGCACCCGGAGAATCTCCCTGAGGTCACCGGCACAAGTCGAGGGAACCCAGGTATTCTTGCCAAGACCCGAGAGAGATCTTGAGAGTCCTTCAACGCGTCTAGAGGCCTGATTCCCCTACCATGACTCGAGAGCAATGACGCGCTCCCCCTCGCCACACGCATCGAGACCTAACTTCCCTGGCGCCACACAAGAGGCTCCCTGAGCTCCCCGTGGTACCTCCTGAGAAACCAACACAGGCGCTGCAGCTCGGTAAAACCACCGAGACCCCCCCCCCCCGTCATCGTGAGATGAGGGCCTTCTTTTCCTGCATGTCCTGGAGTGCAATCCCGAGTCCTCTCTCCAAACTCCAGAGGAGGCTTGACTCCCTTTAGTCCACTCAGTGGGCTCCAAGAAATACACGTCGCGACTCGAGAAGAGAGAGAAGTCCTTTGTTTCCCCTCGAGAGGACGCCTGACTCCTGGGTGAGTCTAGAATGCAACCCCAAGATCCCAGTCATCCCTTGAGAGGAACATTAGGTCCTAGACACAAGCCTGGATGAGGTTTCTTTTGCCCTGCAGTGACTCGAGCACAACCCCCAGCTCTCCCTCGCAACTCGAATGGAAGATTGGGCTTCCCTGGGCCAACACAAGAGGAAGCCAGAAATCCCCTTCGTAACTCGAGAATCCCACCGCAACTCGAGAAAAACCACGTGTTTCCAACGTCATCCCAAGATGAGGCCCTTGCTGCTATGGCGTCTCAAGAAAAGAACCACGTTCCGTCTTGAAGTGCGAAACGGTACTTTGCACCCTTGATGCGACACCAAATGTTCCCGGACACGCCGGTCTCACTCGACAGGAACACCGAGGTTCCCGCACCACTTCATATGAGCACCTTCTCCCCTCCTGTTCGAGACAGGAGGGTCTATTCCCCTGCTTTGTTTGGAAGGGGTTCCCCACATTCCCGGCGCACCTCAGGATGAGGCCAGTCTCACGAGGAAATTCGAGACGTAGCGTCGTGGGTGGTGTCACATGCCGAAATACCCCGATTTCCCGGCCCACTCTTGAGAAGAACCCGATGCCCAGACACCTCTTCGAAGGCAACCCTGTGGACGAAGGCACAAAACGAAGGGTCACTGACACTCCCGTGCATCATTCGGTAAAAGCCGCAGGTTCCACACACAGCTCGACAAGAGGCCTGTCATCCCATGAACAACTCGAGAGGCAAGCAGAGTTCCATTCCTCCACTCAAGACGAGGCCTGACTCTCCGGTCCCAACTCTGAAGGGACCCTGCGATCGGAGTCCGAAATGGAGAGGAACCCTGAGGTTCCTGACTCCACTCGAGATGAGGCCCTCTTCCATTACACCAAAAACAGTGGAGGCCCGAGAGGCCCCTCCCAAATCCACAGTATCGCGACTTCTCAGAGGCACCCTTAGAAGCTCCCTGAGGTCACTGGCACAAGTCGAAGGAACACAGGGTTTCCTGACACAACCCGAGAAAGACCTCGAAAATCCTCCTTCAACGCATCTTGAATCCCGATTCCCCTGCCATGACTCGAGAGCAATGACGCATTCCCCCTCGCCACTCGCATGGAGACTTGACTTCCCTGGCGCCACACGAGAGGCTCCCTGAGCTCCCCGTCATACCTCGTGAGAAATCCCACACTGGCTCCCCAGCTCCAGAAAACCCACGAGACGCCTCCGTCATCGCGAGATGAAGGCCTTCTTTTCCTGCATGGCCTGGAGAGCAATCTCGAGGCCTCTCTTCAAACTCCACAGGAGGCCTGACTCCCTTTAGGCCACTCTGTGGGCTCCAAGAGATACCCGTTGGGACTCGAGAGGAGAGCGGAATTCTTTGCTTCCCCTATATACCAGGCCTGACTCCTCAGGTGAGTCTGGAATGCAACCCCGAGATCCCTGTTGCCCCTGGAGAGGAACATTAGGTCCTAGACACAAGCATAGATGAGGTCTCATTTGCCCTGAAGTGACTCGAGAGCAATCCCCTGCTCTCCCTCGCACCTCGAATGGAAGAATGGACTTCCCTGGGACAACACAAGAGGAAACCTGAATTCCCCGTCGTAATTCGAAAATCCCGCTGCAACTCGAGGAAAACCACGTGGTTCCCCCGTCATCGCAAGATGAGGCCCTTGCCAGCTACAGCGTCTCAGTAGAAGCCCTACGTTCCATCTTGAAGTTTAAAACGATAATTGGCAACCTTGATGTTAGCACAAAAGTTCCCCGACACCCTGGTCTCACTCGAGGGGAACACCAAGGTTCGGCGCACCGCTTGTTCTGAGCCCCTTATCCCCTCCTGATCGCGACGGGAGGGTCGATTACCCTGCTTTGTCTGGAAGGGGTTCCGGACCTTCCCGGCGCACCTCAGGATGAGGCCGGTCTCACGAGGAAATTCGAGACGTAGCCTTGTGGTTGGTGCCACACGCCGAAAGACCCCGATTTCCCTGTCTGCTCTTGATAAGAACCCAATGCTAGGACACCTCTTCGAAGGCAATCCTGTGGACGAAGGCACAAAACGAAGGGGTCTGACACCCTCCTGCATCGTTGGAAAAGCCCGCAAGTTCCACATACACATCGACAAGTGGCCTGTCACCCCGTGAACAACTCGAGAGGCAAGAGGAGTTAAATTCCTCCACACAAGACGAGGCCTGACTCTCCTGTCCCAACTCTGCATGGACACTGAGATCCGATTCAGAAATGGAGAGGAACCATGAGGTTCCTGCCTCAACTCGAGATAAGGCCCTCTTCTACTGCACCAAACCCAGTGGAGTTCGGAGCGGCCCCTCCCAACTGCACAGTATCCCTGACTTCTCAGAGGCACCCTGAAAAGCTCCCTGAGGTCACGGGCATAAGTCGACGGAACCCAGGGTTTCCTGCCGTAACCTGAGAAAAACCTCGCGAGTCCTTCTTCACGCGTCTTGAGGCCCGATTCCCCTACCATGACTGGAGAAAAATGACGCGCTCCCCCTCGCCACGCGCATGAAGATCTGACTTCCCCGGCACCACATGAGAGGCTCCCTGAGCTCCCCATCGTACCTCGTGAGAAACCCCACACTGGCACCGCAGCTCGAGAAAACCCACGAGACGCCCCTGTCATGGTGAAATGAGGGCCTTCTTTCCTGCATGACCTGAAGAGCAATCCCAAATCCTCTCTCCAAACTCCAAAGGAGGCTTGACTCCCTTTAGGTCACTCAGTGGGCTCCAAGAGATACCCGTCGATACTCAGGAGGAGAGCGGTGTCCTTTGCTTCCCCTCGAGATGAGGCCTGACTACGAGGGTGAGTCTGGAATGCAACCCTGGCTCCCTGTCGCCCCTGGAGAGGAACCTTAGGTCCTGGACAAAAGCCTAGATGAGGTCTCTTTGGCCCTGCAGTGACTCAAGCGCAACCCCTAGCTTTCCCTTGCAACTCGAATGGAAGATTGGCCTTTCTGAGCCAACACAAGAGGAAGCCTGAATTTCCAGTTGTAATTTGAGAAACCCGCCGCAACTCGAGAAAAATCACGTGGTTCCCCGTATTGCAAGATGAGGCCCTTGCCCCCTACAGCGTCTCAAGAGAAGTCTCACATTCCGTCTTGAAGTGCAAAACAGTACTTGGCACCCTTGATGCGAACCCCAAAAGTTCCCCTATATACCGATCTCACTAGAGGGGACACTGAAGTTTCCGGCACCACTTCATCTGAGGCCTTTCTCCTCTCCTGATCGCGATAGGAGGGTCGATTCCACTGCTTTGTCTCGAAGGGATTCCCGACCTTCCCGGCACACCTCAGGATGAGGCCGGTCTCACGAGGAAATTCGAGAGGTAGCCTCGAGGGCCATACTACATGCCGAAAGACCCCGATTCCATGGTCCACTTTTGATCAAAACCAGACTCCTGGACACCTCTTCGAAGGCAAGCCTGTGGATGAAGGCACAACACGTAGGGGCACTGACACCCCGTGCATCTTCCGGAAAAACGCGCAGGTTCCTCACACAGCTCCACAAGTGGTCTGTCACCTCGTGAACAACTCGAGAAGCAAGCGGAGTTCCATTCCTCCACACAAGACGATGCCTGACTCTCCTGTCACAACTCTAGGGACCTTGCGCACCGAGTCAGAAATGGAGAGGAAGCCTGAGGTTCCTGCCTCCACTCAAGATGAGGCCCTTTTCCATTGCCACAAAACCAGTGGAGTCCCGAGAGGCCCGTCCCAAATCCACAGTATGCCTGACTTCTCAGAGGCACCCTGAGAAGCTCCCTAAGGTCACCGGCAGAAGTCGACGGAACCCAGGGTTTCCTGCCGCAACCCGAGAAAGACCTTGAGAGTCCTGCTTTAACGTGTCTTGAGGCCCGATTCCCATATCATATCTCGAGAGCAATGACGCACTCCCCCTTGCCATGCGCATGGAGACCTGAATTCCCTGGTGCCACACGAAAGGCTCCCTGAGCTTCCCGTCGCACCTCATCAGAAACCGCACACTGGCACTGCAGCTCGAGAAAACCAACAAGACGCCCCTGTCATTGCGAGATGAGGGTCTTCTTTTCCTGCATGGCCTGGAGAGCAATCCTGAGTCCTCTCTCCAAACTCCACAGGGGGCTTGACTCCCTTTAGGCCACTCAGTGGGCTCCAAGAGACACCTGTGGTGACTCGAGAGGAGAGCGGGGTCCTTTGCTTCCCCTTGAGTCGAGCTCTGACTCCCAGGATGCGTCTGGAATGCAACCCCGAGATCGCTGTCGGCCCTGGAGAGGAATATTAGGTCCTGGACACAAGCCTAGATGAGGTCTCTTTTGCCCTGCAGTGACTCAAGAGCAAAGCCCAGCTCTCCCTCGAAACTCGAATGGAAGATTGGACTTCCCTGGGCCAACACAAGAGGAAGCCTGAATTCCCCGTCGTAACTCGAGAATCCCGCCGCACCTTGAGAAAAACCACGTGATTCCCCCGTCATCCCAAGATGAGGCCCTTGCCCTCTACAGCGTGTCAAGAGAAGCCCCAAGTCCGTATTGAAGTGCAAAACGGTACTTGGCACCCTTGAAGCGACCCCAAAAGTTTCCCGACACACCGGTCCCACTCGAGGGGAACACCGAGGTTCCCGGCATGACTTCAACTGAGCCCTTTCACTCCTCCTGATCGCGACAAGATGGTCGATTCCCCTGCTTTGTCTGGAAGGGGTTCCCGATCTTCATGGCGCACCTCAGGATGACACCAGTCTAATGAAGAAATTCGAGATGTAGCCTCATGGATGGTGCCACGTTCTGAAAGACCCCGATTTCCTGCTCTGCTATTGATAAGAACCCGATGTCCGGACACCTCTTTGAAGGCAACCCTGTGGATGAAGGCACAACACGAAGGGGCACTGACCCCCTCATGCATCTTACGGAAAAAACCGAAGGTTCCACTCACAGCTCGACAAATGGTCTGTTATCCTGTGAACAACTCGAGAGGCAAGTGGAGTTCCATTCCTCCACACAAGACGAGGCCTGACTCTCCTGTCCCAACTCTTCAGGGACCCTGTGGTCGGAGTTTTAAATGGAGAGGAACCCTTAGGTTCCTGCCTCAACTCGAGATGAGAACCTTTGCCATTGCACCAAACCCAGTGGAGTTCCGAGAGCGCCTCCCAAGTCCACAGTATGCCTGACTTCTCAGAGGCACCCTGAAAAGCTCCCTGAGGTCACCGGTACAAGTCGAGGGAACCCAGGGTTTCCTGCCGCAACCTGAGAAAGACCTCGAGACTCCTTCTTCAACGCGTCTTGAGTCCCGATTTCCCTACCATGACTCGAGAGCATTTATGGGCTCCTCCTCATCACACGCATAGACACCTGACTTTCCTGGCGCCACACGAGAGGCTCCCTGAGCTCCCTGTCGTACTTCGTGAGAAAACTCATACTTGCGCTCCAACTCGAGAAAACCCACAAGACGCCCCCGTCATTGCGAGCTGAGGGCCTTCTTTCCTGTATGGCCTGGAGAGCAATCCCGAGTCCTCTCTCCAACTCCACAGGAGGCTTGACTCCCTGGAGGCCACTCAGTGGGCTCCAAGAGATACCTATCGTGACCCAGGAGGATATCAGAATCCTTTGCTTCCCCTCGAGCCGAGGCCTGACTCACTGGGTGAGTCTGGAATGCGTCCCCGTGATCCCTATCGCCCCTGGAGAGGAACATTAGGTCCTGGACACAAGCCTAGATGAGGTCTATTTTGACCTGCCATGACTCGAGAGCAATTCCCACCCAGCTCTCCCTGGCAACTCGAATGGAAGAATGCACTTCCCTGGGCCAACAGAAGAGGAAGCCTGAATTCCCCGTCGTAAGTCAACAATCCCATCGCAACTCGAAAAAAACCACGTGGTTTCCCCTTCATCACAAGATGAGGCCCTTGCCTGCCACAGCGTCTCAAGAGAAGTCCCACGTTTCATCTTGAAGTTTGAAACAGTATTTGGCAAGCTTCGTGAGACCCCAAAAGTTCCCTGACATACCGGTCTCACTCAAGGGGAACACCGAGGTTCCCGGCACCACTTCATCTGAGCCCCTTCTCCCCTCCTGATCGCGACAGTAGGGTCGATTAACCTGCTTTGTCTGGAAGGCTTTCCCGACCTTCCAGGGGCACCTCAGCATGAGGCCAGTCTCACGAGGAAATTCGAGATGTAGCCTCGTGTGTGGTGCCGCATTCCAAAAGACCCCGATTTCCTGGTCCGCTCTTGATAAGAACCCGATGCCCGCACACCACTTCGAAGGCAACCCTGTGGATGAAAGCACATCACGAAGGGGCACTGACACCCCCGTGCATTGTCTGGAAAAAACCGCAGGTTCCACACACAGCTCGACAAGTGGCCTGTCATTCCTTGAACAACTCGAGAGGCAAGCGGAGTTCCATTCCTCCACACAAGACGAGGCCTGACTCTCCTGTCCCAACTCTGCAGGGACCCTGCAATCTGAGTCAGAAATGGAGAGGAACCCTGAGGTTCCTTCCTGATCTCGAGATTAGGCCCTCTTCCGTTGCAGCAAACCCAGTGGAGTCCCGAGAGGCCTCTCCCAGCTCCATAGTATCCCTGACTTCTCAGAGGCGCCCTGAGAAGCCACCTGAGGTCACAGGCACAAGTCGAGGGAACCCAGGGTTTCCTGCCACAACCCGAGAAAGACCTCGAGCGTCCTTTTTCATTGCGTTGAGCCCTGATTCCACTACCATGACTCGAGAGCAATGACATGCGCCCCCTCGCCACTCGTATGGAGACTTGACTTCCCTGACACCACACGAGAGGCTCCCTGAGCTCCCGGTCGTACCTTGTGAGAAACCCTACACTGGCACCGCAGCTCCAGAAAAACCACGAGACTCCCCCGACATCGCGAGATGAGGGCTTTCTTTTCCTGCATGGCCTGGAGAGCAATCCCGCGTGCTCTCTCCAAACTCCACAAGAGAGGAGCCAAGATTGCTGAGGAGTAGGACGGGGAGAACTCTTTCCCCCCCAAACAATTTCATCAAAAGAGCATTTAAACGTCGAGTAAATTCCACAATACAACTTATGAATGCTGCCAGAGGACATCAGGCACCCAGAAAAGAACCCAACTCTTGGAAAGTAGGTAGGAAAAAGTATAAAAGACAATAAAAGGGACAAAAGAGGGAGGGAGGGATTTCCGTCCCGGGAAGATAGTCTTAAAAAGAGAAAAGTTTCCAAACACCAGGAAAGCTTTTCACTGCCAAATCTTTGCCAAGCTTTGGAAGCACAAAGGGCAACATAAGGGGGATAAAAATAAATAAACAATTAAAACTCGCAGATTGCAAGCCCTACGGTAACTCCCCCAGCCGCGAAGCAGTGCAGACGCCTGCTCACACCATTAGCAAGCAGGGGCTGGGCAGGGAGGCGCAGCGCGGGCTGCATCACTTAGAGTAAAAATCTGGCCTGAATACCCTGAGCACTATCTGAACGAAATAACTTGGGCTAGCAAACCAGACTCTGGGATATCTACCACGCAAAAAGCCAGCCCTAACCTAAGACACCGCCAGGCCCGCGCACGGAACAAAGGACTGAACAGAGATAGCCGGCTGCAGACCTTCCCCCTCCAGTGACAGGCAGCCAGAGCCGGAAGGGGGCAATCGCAGCCCCAGAGAGACATTATCTATAAAACTGTAAGCAGGCTTCTTTGCTAACTAAAACTTCTTGGGGATCTGGACGGTCAACATCTGCCTGAGAAGGTGCGCCTGTTTTACACCCAGATAACCGAGTGGCGGGGAGGCGATAAGTCACAACATTGGCGCTCGCCAAACACCTCATCACCTGAGCTGCTCGGACCTGGGAAGAGCACAAAACGCAGGCCCAACCGAGTCTGTGCCTCTGAGGACTACCCGAGTGCCTGAACCTGAGCGGCTTGGACCTGGGAGGTGCATGCAGCCCAGGGCCAGCCTCGGATTGTTCCCGGTGGAACAACCTAGAGCCCGAGCAGTGTGGGCAGGGAGGCTACACGTGCCGTGAGCGGGGGCAGACCCAGTGTGGCTGAGGCACTGCGAGCGCACGCCAGTGTTATTTGTTTGCAGCATCACTCCCTCCCTCCCTCCCCACAGCGCAACTGAACAAGTGAGCCTAAAAAAAAAAAAAGTGTCCTCCACCGTCCCCTTTGTGTCAGGGCATAAACCAGACACTGAAGAGACCAGCAAACAAAAGAAGCTATAACAGAGGGAAACGCCTTGGAAGCTAGAGGCAATAGATTAAAACCCTGTGGTTACTAGGACTACATAGGAAGGAGCCTATAGATCTTGAGAAATATAAGTCGGACCAAGGAACTAGCCAAAAATGAACCGAACCCACGATACTCACAACAAAACCAGAGAAAGTCCTAGATATATTTTTATGATCATTCTTACTTTTTTTAAATTTTTTTAATTTTAAGTTCTCTATTGTTCATTTAATTTTCACTTTTATAACCTATTACTTTGCAAAAAAAAGACCCTATTTTTTTCTTCTTCAGCAAACTTCATATATATATATATAAAATAATTTTTTGACCTTGTTTTTTTGTTTTGTTTTTTTTTCTTCTTTTCTTTAACATTGTATTTTTGAAATTCCAAACTGTACTCTAGATTTTTAATTTATGCTTTTTGATATTTGATATCAATTTTGTACCTGTAGTTTATTTATAATTTTTGCCACATTGCTTGTTTTTGTTTGTTTGTTTTCTCTTTAGTTTTCTTCTTCCTTTTTTTTAACATTGTATTTTTGAAATTCCAAACTCTATTCTAGATTTTTAATTTTTGCTTTTTGGTATTAGTTATCAATTTTGTACCTGTATTTTCTTGATAATTTTTGCGACATTGTTTGTTTTTCTTTGTTCGTTTTTTCTCTCTTTCTTTTCCTTCTTCTTTTCTTTAACATCATATTTTTGAAATTCCAAACTCTACTCTAGATTTTTAATTTTTGCTTTTATGTATTTGTTACCAATTTTGTACCTTTAAGAACCCAATCTTCAGTACCCATTTTTCACTAGGGAGCGAGATTACTGGCTTGACTGCTCTCTCTCCCTTTGGACTCTCCTTTTTCTCCACCAGGTCGCCTGTGTCTCCTCCCTAACCCCTCTCTACTCTACCCAACTCTGTGAATTTCTGTGTATTCCAGACGGTGGAGAACACTTAGGGAACTGATTACTGGCTGGATCTGTCTCCCTCCTTTTCATTCCCCCCTTTTATCCTTCTGGCCACCTCTGTCTCCTTCCTCCTTCTTCTCATCTCTGTATAACTCTGTGAACATCTCTGAGCGGTCCAGTTGTGGAGTGCACATAAGGAAGTGACTACTGGCCAGCACACTCTCTCCACTATTGATTCCACTTGATCTCATTTGGGTCACCTCTAACTCCCTCCTCCCTCTTCTCTTCTCCATGTAACGCTGTGAACCATTCTGAGTGGCCCTCACAGTAGAGAAACTTTTCTTCTTTAACGTAGATGTTTTATCAATGGTGCTGTATAGAAGGAGAAGTTTTGAAACTACTGTAAAAGTAAGACAGATAACTGGAAGCAGGAGGCTTAAGTCCAAACCCTGACTCCAGGGAACTCCTGACTCCAAGGAACATTAATTGACAGGAGCTCATCAAATGCCTCCATACCGACACTGAAATCAAGCACCACACAAGGGCCAACAAGTTCCAGGGCAAGACATACCAAGCCAATTCTCCAGCAACAAAGGAACGCAGCCCTGAGCTTCAAGATACAGGCTGCCCAAAGTCACCCCAAAACCACAAACATCTCATAACTCATTACTGGACACTTCATTGCACTCCAGAGAGAAGAAATACAGCTCCACCCACCAGAACACGGACACAAGCTTCCCTAACCAGGAAACCTTGACAAGACACCTGTACAAACCCACACACAGCGAGGAAATGCCACAGTAAAGAACTCCACAAACTGCCAGAATACAGAAAGGACACCCCAAACTCAGCAATTTAAACAAGATGAGACAGAGGAATACCCAGCAGATAAAGGAACAGGATAAATGCCCACCAAACCAAACAAAAGAGGAAGAGATAGGGAATCTACCTGATAAAGAATTCCGAGTAAGGATAGTGAAATGGATCTAAAATCTTGAAATTAAAATGGAATCACAGATAAATAGCCTGGAGACAAGGATTGAGAAGATGCAAGAAAGGTTTAACAAGGACCTAGAAGAAATAAAAAAAGAGTCAATATATAATGAATAATGCAATAAATGAAATTAAAAACACTCTGGAGGCAACAAATAGTAGAATAACAGAGGCAGAAGATAGGATTAGTGAATTCGAAGATAGAATGGTAGAAATAAATGAATCAGAGAGGATAAATGAAAAACGAATTAAAAGAAATGAGCACAATCTCAGAGACCTCCAGGACAATATTAAACGCTACAACATTCGAATCATAGGGGTCCCAGAAGAAGAAGACAAAAAGAAAGACCGTGAGAAAATACTTGAGGAGATAATAGTTGAAAACTTCCCTAAAATGGGGAAGGAAATACTCACTCAAGTCCAAGAAACCCAGAGTCCCAAACAGGATAAAGCCAAGGCGAAACCCCCCAAGACACATATTAATCACATTAACAAAAATCAAACACAAAGAACAAATATGAAAAGCAGCAAGGGAAAAACAACAAATAACACACAAGGGAATTGCCATAAGGATAACAGCTGATCTTTCAATAGAAACTCTTCAAGCAAGGAGGGAATGGCAAGACGTACTTAAAATGATGAAAGAAAATAACCTACAGCCCAGATTATTGTACCCAGCAAGGATCTCATTTAAGTATGAAGGAGAAATCAAAAGCTTTTCAGACAAGCAAAAGCTGAGAGAATTCTGCACCACCAAACCAGCTCTCCAACAAATACTAAACAGGAAACACAAAAACGGTGTATAAATTCAAACCCCAAACAATAAAGTAAATGGCAATGGGATCATACTTATCAGTAATTACCTTAAACGTAAATGGGTTGAATGCTCCAACCAAAAGACAAAGACTGGCTGAATGGATACAAAAACAAGACCCCTACATATGTTGTCTACAAGAGACCCACCTCAAAACAGGGGATACATACAGACTGAAAGTGAAGGGCTGGAAAAAGATTTTCCATGCAAATAGGGACCAAAAGAAAGCAGGAGTAGCGATACTCATATCAGATAAAATAGACTTTAAAACAAAGGCTGTGAAAAGAGACAAAGAAGGTCACTACATAATGATCAAAGGATCAATCCAAGAAGAAGATATAACAATTATAAATATATATGCACCCAACGTGGGAGCACCACAGTATGTAAGACAAATGCTAACAAGTATGAAAGGAGAAATTAACACTAACACAATAATAGTTGGAGATTTTAATACCCCACTCACACCTATGGATAGATCAACTAAACAGAAATTTAACAAGGAAACACAAACTTTAAATGATACAATAGACCAGTTAGACCTAATTGATATCTATAGGACATTTCATCCCAAAACAATGAATTTCACCTTTTTCTAAAGTGCACATGGAACCTTCTCCAGGATAGATCACATCCTGGGCCATAAAGCTAGCATTGGTAAATTCAAAAAAATAGAAATCATTCCAAGCATCTTTTCTGACCACAATGCAGTAAGATTAGATCTCAATTACAGGAGAAAAACTATTAAAAATTCCAACATATGGAGGCTGAACAACACGCTGCTGAATAACCAACAAATCACAGAAGAAATCAAAAAAGAAATCAAAATTTGCATAGAAACGGATGAAAATGAAAACAGAACAACCCAAAACTTGTGGGACACGGTAAAAGCAGTCCTAAGGGGAAAGTTCATAGCAATACAGGCACACCTCAAGAAACAAGAAAAAAGTCAAATAAATAAACTAACTCTACACCTAAAGCAACTAGAAAAGGAAGAAATGAAGAACCCCAGGGTTAGTAGAAGGAAAGAAATCTTAAAAATTAGAGCAGAAATAAATGCAAAAGAAACAAAAGAGACCATAGCAAAAATCAACAAAACCAAAAGCTGGTTCTTTGAAACGATAAATAAAATTGACAAACCATTAGCCAGACTCATCAAGAAACAAAGGGAGAAAAATCAAATCAATAAAATTAGAAATGAAAATGGAGAGATCACAACAGAAAACACAGAAATACAAAGGATCATAAGAGACTACTATCAACAATTATATGCCAATAAAATGGACAACGTGGAAGAAATGGACAAATTCTTAGAAAAGTACAACTTTCCAAAACTGGACCAGGGAAGAAATAGAAAATCTTAACAGACCCATCACAAGCACGTAAATGGAAACTGTAACCAAAAATTTTCCAGCCAACAAAAGCCCAGGTCCAGACGGCTTCACAGCTGAATTCTACGAAAAATTTAGAGAAGAGCTAACACCTATCCTGCTCAAACTCTTCCAGAAAATTGCAGAGGAAGGTAAACTTCCAAACTCATTCTATGAGGCCACCATCAGCCTAATACCAAAACCTGACAAAGATCCCACAAAAAAAGAAAACTACAGGCCAATATCACTGATGACATAGATGCAAAAATCCTTAACAAAATTCTAGCAATCAGAATCCAACAACACATTAAAAAGATCATACACCATGACCAAGTGGGCTTTATCCCAGGGATGCAAGGATTCTTCAATATCCGCAAATCAATCAATGTAATACACCACCTTAACAAATTGAAAAATAAAAACCATATGATTTTCTCAATAGATGCAGAGAAAGCCTTTGACAAAATTCAACATCCATTTATGATAAAAACTCTCCAGAAAGCAGGAATAGAAGGAACATACCTCAACATAATAAAAGCTATATATGACAAACCCACAGCAAACATTATCCTCAATGGTGAAAAATTGAAAGCATTTCCTCTAAAGTCAGGAACTAGACAAGGGTGCCCACTTTCACCATTACTATTCAACATAGCTTTGGAAGTTTTGGCCACAGCAGTCAGAGCAGAAAAAGAAACAAAAGGAATCCAAATTGGAAAAGAAGAAGTAAAACTCTCACTGTTTGCAGATGACATGATCCTCTACATAGAAAACCCTAAAGACTCCACCAGAAAATTACTAGAACTAGTCAATGACTATAGTAAAGTTGCAGGATATAAAATCAACACACAGAAATCCCTTGAATTCCTATACACTAATAATGAGAAAACAGAAAGAGAAATTAAGGAAACAATTTCATTCACCATTGCAACGGAAAGAATAAAATACTTAGGAATATACCTACCTAAAGAAACTAAAGACCTATATATAGAAAACTATAAAACACTGGTGAAAGAAATCAAAGAGGACACTAATAGGTGGAGAAATATACCATGTTCATGGATTGGAAGAATCAATATAGTGAAAATGAGTATACTACCCAAGGCAATTTATAGATTCAATGCAATCCCTATCAAGCTACCAACAGTATTCTTCACAGAGCTAGAACAAATAATTTCACAATTTGTATGGAAATACAAAAAACCTCGAATAGCCAAAGCGATCTTGAGAAAGAAGAATGGAACTGGAGGAATCAACCTACCTGATTTCAGGCTCCGCTACAAAGCCACAGTTATCAAGACAGTATGGTACTGGCACAAAGACAGAAATATAGATTAGTGGAACAAAATAGAAAGCCCAGAGATAAATCCACACACATATGGACACCTTATCTTTGACAAAGGAGGCAAAAATATACAATGGATTAAAGACAATCTCTTTAACAAGTGGTGCTGGGAAATCTGGTCAACCACTTGTAAAAGAATGAAACTAGAACACTTTCTAACACAATACACAAAAATAAACTCAAAATGGATTCAAGATCTAAACGTAAGACCAGAAACTATAAAACTCCTAGAGGAGAACATAGGCAAAACACTCTCTGAAATACATCACAGCAGGATCCTCTATGACCCACCTCCCAGAATATTGGAAATAAAAACAAAAATAAACAAATGGGACCTAATTAACCTTAAAAGCTTCTGCACATCAAAGCAAACTATTAGCAAGGTGAAAAGACAGCCTTCGGAATGGGAGAAAATAATAGGAAATGAAGCAACTGACAAACAACTAATCTCAAAAATATACAAGCAACACCTACAGCTCAACTCCAGAAAAATAGATGACCCAATCAAAAAATGGGCCAAAGAACTAAATAGACATTTCTCCAAAGAAGACATACAGATGGCTAACAAACACATGAAAAGATGCTCAAAATCACTCATTATCATAGAAATGCAAATCAAAACCACGGTGAGGTACCATTTCACGCCAGTCAGAATGGCTGCAATCCAAAAGTCTACAAATAATAAATGCTGGAGAGGGTGTGGAGAAAAGGGAACCCTCTTACACTGTTGGTGGGAATGCAAACTAGTACAGCCACTATAGAGAACAGTGTGGAGATTCCTTAAAAAACTGGAAATAGAACTGCCTTATGATCCAGCAATCCCACTGCTGGGCATACACACTGAGGAAACCAGAAGGGAAAGAGACACGTGTACCCCAATGTTCATCGCAGCACTGTTTCTAATAGCCAGGACATGGAAGCAACCTAGATGTCCATCAGCAGATGAATGGATAAGAAAGCTGTGGTACATATACACAATGGAGTATTACTCCGCCATTAAAAAGAATAGAATGAATCAGTTCTAATGAGGTGGATGAAACTGGAGCCTATTATACAGAGTGAAGTAAGCCAGAAAGAAAAACACCAATACAGTATACTAACGCATATATATGGAACTTTGAAAGACGGTAACAATAACCCTGAGTACGAGACAGCAAAAGAGACACTGATGTATAGAAGAGTCTTATGGACTCTGTGGGAGAGGGAGAAGGTGGGAAGATTTGGGAGAATGGCATTGAAACATGTAAAATATTATGTATGAAAAGAGTTGCCAGTCCAGGTTTGATGCATGACACTGGATGCTTGGGGCTAGTGCACTGGGACGACCCAGAGGGATGCTATGGGGGGGAGGAGGGAGGAGGGTTCAGGATGGGGAGCACATGTATACCTGAGGCGGATTCATTTTGATATTTGGAAAAACTAATACAATTATGTAAAGTTTAAAAATAAAATAAAATTAAAAAAAAAATCCACAGGAGGCTTGACTCCCTTTAGGCCACTCAGTGGTCTCCAAGAAATACCCGTCGGGACTCGAGAGCAGAGCAGAGTCCTTTCCTTCCTCTCGAGATGAGGTCTGACTCCTCGGGTGCGTCTAAAATGCAACCCCGAGATCTCTGTCGCCCCTTTAGAGGAACATTAGGTCCTGGACACAAGCTTAGATGAGGTCTCTTTTGCCCTGAAGTGACTCGAGAGCAATCCCTAGCTCTCTCTCGCAACTCCAATGGAAGATTGGACTTCCCTGGGCCAACACAAGAGGAAGCCTGAATTCCCCATCGTAACTCGAGAATCCCGCCGAAACTCGAGAAAAACCACATGGTTACCCTGTCATCGCAAGATGAGGCCCTTGCCCGCTACAGCGTCTAAAGAGAAGTCCCAGGTTTCTTCTTGAAGTGTTTTCACACTTCAAGTGTGAAAACTTGGCACCCTTGATGCGATTCCAAAAGTTCCCCGACACCCTGGTCTCTCTCGAGGGGAACACCGAGGTTCCCGGTACGACTTCATCTGAGCCACTTCTCCCCTCCTGATTGCGACTGGAGGGTCGACTCCCGTGCTTTGTCTGGAAGGGGTTCCCAACCTTCCCGGCGCACCTCAGGATGAGGCCGGTCTAACGAGAATATTTGAGACGTAGCTTCATGGGTGGTAACACATGCTGAAAGACCCCGATTCCCCGGTCCACTCTTGATAAGAACCCGATGCCCGGACACCTCTTGAAAGGCAACCCTGTGGAAGAAGTCACAACACGAAGGGGCACTGACACCCTTGTGCATCGTCCGGAAAAACCCGCAGATTCCAAACACAGTTCGACAAGTTGCCTGTCACCCCGTGAATAACTCGAGAGGCAAGCGGAGTTCCATTCCTCCTTACAAGACGAGGCCTGACTCTCCTGTCCCAACTCTGCAGGGACCCTGCGATCAGAGTCAGAAATGGAGACGAACCCTGAGGTTCCTGCCTCCACTCGAGATGAGGCCCTCTTCTATTGCACCAAACCCAGTGGAGTCCCGAGAGGGCCCTCCCAACTCCAGGGTATCCTTGACTTCTCAGAGGCACACTGAGAAGCTCCCTGAGGCCACCGGCACTAGTCGAGGGAACCCAGGGTTTACTGCCGTGACCCAAGAAACACCTTGAAAGTCCTTCTTTAACAGTTCTTGAGGCCCGATACACCTTCCATGACTCTAGAGCAATGATGTGCTCCCCCTCGCAATGCGCATGGAGACCTGACTTCCCAAGCGCCACTTGAGAGGCTCCCTGAGCTCCCCGTAGTACCTCATGAGAAACCCCACACTGGCGCTGCAGCTCGAGAAAACCCACGAGGCGCCCCCTTCATCGCGAGATGATGGCCTTCTTTTCCTGCATGGCCTGGAGAGCAATCACGAGTCCTCTCTCCAAACTCCACAGGAGGCTTGACTCCCTTTAGGCCACTCAGTGGGCTCCAAGAGATACCCGTCGCAACTCGAGAGGAGAGCGGAGTCCTTCGCTTCCCCTCGAGACAAGGACTGACTCCCCGGGTGCATCAGGAAAGCAACCCCGAGATCCCTGTCCCCCCTGGAGACGAACATTATGTCCTGGACACAAGCCTAGATAAGGTCTCTTTTGCCCTTCAGTAACTCAAGCGCAATCCCTAGCTCTCCCTCGCAACTCGAATGGAAGACTGGACTTCCCTGGGCCAACACAAGAGGAAGCCTGAATTTCCTGACCTAACTCGAGAATCCCGCCACAACTCGAGAAAAACGACGTGGTTAACCCGTCACCACAAGATGAGGCCCTTGCCAGCTACAGCGTCTCAAGAGAAGTCTCACGTTCCGTCTTGAAGTTTGAAACGGTACTTAGCACCTTTGATGTGACTCCAAAAGTTCCCCGACATCCCAGTTTTACTCGAGGGGAACATCGAGGTTCCCGGCACCACTTCATCTGAGCCCCTTCTCCCCTCCTGATCGGGACAAGAGGGTCGATTCACTTGCTTTGTCTGAAAGGGTTACCGACCTTCCTGGTGCACCTCAGGTTGAGGTCCGTCTCAAGAAGAAATTCGAGACGTAGGCTTGTGGGTGGTGCCACATGCCGAAAGACACTGATTTCCTGGTCTGCTCTTGATAAGAATCTGAAGGCTGGATACCTCTTCGAAGGCAACCCTGTGTATGAAGGCAAAAAACGAAGGGGAACTGACACCCCCATGCATCGTCTGGATAAAACCGCAGGTTCCACACACAGCTCGACAAGTGGCCTGTTATCCGGTGAACAACTCGAGAGTCCAGTGGAGTTCCATTCCTCCACACAAGACGAGGCCTGACTCTCCTGTCCTAACTCTGTAGGGACTCTGTGTTCAGAGTCAGAAATGGAGAGCAACCCTGAGGTTCCTGCTTCAAATCGAGATGAGGCCCTCTTCTGACAAGGTCCAGCCTCGGCTGGTCCAGGGTTTTCGAAGGGGAGACAGAGTAGGCGACCTATTGATTTATTTATCGAAGATATAAAGAGTAATAGAATGAGGATAGCTCAGTAGGAAAATTTAGTGGAGAAAAGAAGCTGAGTGGCTTGGTTTATGCGGAAAATCAGTATAACCCGTGACACCAGGTTAGCTCTGACCACGGAGGCCGCAGGCTCCCTCTCGAATAGCGAAAAGTGCCCCACCTTAGACACCTTCTCAAGTGGTCTTCGAAGCCCAGGCAAATAAATGGTCGCAGAGGATATCCGCGCTCCAGATGGACACTCATCTGAAAATTGAGGGGAAGAATGACATTAGGAGACTAAGCGTTGGCAATCAAGGCCCGTAACTTTATTTTCAACAGGGGTTTTTATACCCTAAGTTACACATAGAGGATAATGGGGATGCAAAGACAGCAGCCTTTGATCCTTATCAAAAACCAGAGTTTCTGTCCTGCAAATGTATCGTATACAAATGGTTTAGGTGATTTACATCATCTTCTAGCCAGAAGACCTATTAACATTTTATGACTCTTGACAAAGACTTATCAACCGTAAGACTTATTTTCTCTAAGAGTAATTATTTTAAGGTTTGGCCCCATCTTTCGAAGATAAAATTGCATTCCTATAGGGCAGATGTGTAATGGGCTTACAACAAAGGAAAGAATTTATTACCTTAAGGGTCTAAAGTTAGTAACACCAAGGCCACTACTTATTTCTTCTACATACCAACTATATTAATTAATACACATTCAAGGATACAATTCAGGGGATGTGGAAACTTGGCAACAAGCATTGGTTCATCAATGAAATCTTTTACTAGTTTTATTCTGACAGTTTCTAACTCTCTGAGAGGCTCTAAGCTATTTGAATATCTTAAGCTTCCCGTGCCTCTCGAGGCTCGGAGACTGTAAACAATTGTATGCATTGCTGTAGGAGACCGGGTAAACTTGTCAGGCGAGTTAGAGAGCCATCTGACGTGTTTGGATTTAAACACTCCTAATTGCCCAGGAACTTTATTAATTGGAGCTGTAAGTTAGCTCTTTGACAGAGAGAGTGAGATGGTGGTGGGGGACAGCCCCCAGTAAAGTCAGAGGTGAGAGCACAAAGCAATAAAGTAGGCAGACACTGGTTTTGGGGGGTAGATGCTCAAGAATATCCGGGAGGACTCCCGAGGCTCGATCCCGCCTTTGTGTATGCCCAGCCTCCTTCCTCATGACCTTTGTCACGAGTGGAATGTCTCTCGCCGGCTCCCGGCATCTCCCCATTTTTTATTTCTTAAAACAGCCAGATGTAGCTCAGTCGCGAGCCTCTGAATACTCTGCCGAAGAATCCTGACAATACAAGGAAGAATGATTATGAGAAGCAGAATTAAAGCAGCCACCGCAGCATAGCTAAAGACATCAGACAGAATATTCTTTCCTGAGATGTAGTTAGGGAAAGTATGGAAGAAATCATTTGCTGTTCCAGCAGCAGTAAAATCTAATCGGGAGTGCTCCATGGTTGCTATTTGATAGTGAAGTTTCCCTACGTCTCAACCAATGTCAGAGCTGTTCCAGATACCTGAAATATGGTTTTTAATCTTTTCCCATTCAAAATCTGTCTCATTTACTTTCAGGGGTGTTCCACATATCCACCGATAGTCAGCATGACAAGACAATGCCATTTTCACCTTTAAAGCCTGCAATTCAGTCCCAATATGTATTACTGCTTCCTCTAGGGCGTCTACCCTCATTTCTAATTTTCTCTCTATAGCTTCCTGTGTTGCCAATGTTAAAGAAACATTTTTGGACATAGAATCAACATATTGAGCAGTATGTACTTGTTGAGTCAATGATATTGCTGCCACAGTAACAGAAGTGATTGCACTTATCAAAGCTGCTGTTCCCAAGATAAGTAAGCCCACAAACCGTCGTGTTTGCATTAAATCCTGTAGTTGTTGTAATACAGCAAGACCATAATTCAATAAGTGGTTACATCATAAGATAAGGTGGATGTTGTAGCATTACAAAGGAGCAAACATTATATTGAGGGTTTAAACAAGATGAACCAGGGAGCAGCTGTAGGCGTCAGCCCGGGGGAGCAGTGTCCCCAGCATCAGGAGGCAGAACGCGAGCGGCAGGCTGTGGGCCAAGGCGCCTATGGTGGGCGGAGGGGCAGGGTTCGTGGTTTAGGGCTAGCCGCCACCGCTTGGGCTCAGGGCGGTCCCCTCTCGCCGGTGGGGCCACGCTGGTCTGGACGGCACTCCGCGGGCGCGCTTTCCTCTCTGGCCCTCACTCGCTGCACAGACTTCTTTGCTCTAGGTCACGGGGTGCAGAGAGGTGGGTGCGAGGCGCTGCTGGTGGCACGGAGGCGAGAGCTGGCTGGGGGAGGGGGAGCGAGCGAGTGCGCGCGCCGCGAACCTGGTCTTTGGGGAATGTGACATGACGAATTTGTCTGAGATCCAAACCGGAGAATCTGCATTCTGTAGAAATATACAAGCATACCCTCTCCCACAAGTTAGCAACACATCTGGCCTTTTTCACTCTCCCGTAAGGAGGCCTTTTTACTTGACCAGGGGCCGAGTCGTAGCCTGTAATTCAGGCATCTAGTGTCTCATCATTGTAGTCTGCCCCTGTGTGTTTACGTTTAAGTGATTAATTACAATTGGAACATAACTTCACTATTTGTCTAGCTGTTTCCCTATGGATATGTTAATTTAGGTCTAATGTTTAGTTTAGGTCTCTGTATAAATTTAAGTAATAAATGTATAACCTCCTTATCTCATTTTGGTATACAGGTATACAGATATACCTAAATGCAAAATGCATTTATATATGTATTTATATATGGCAACAAGTATAAAGTTATTGACATATAATATATATAAATCAATATACTTGAATTAGTCTTTATAATTAATATATTAATTAATATATATTACAACAATACAACACATACACAGCTAATACCAACCAACACAAACCAATATACTGTAATAATACATGTCACACATTTATAATTATACAGTATATAGAACATACATCATCACAGCACATCAATCCATACCAATTAATATCAGCCACACATACATTATATTACTGCCATATATATTTAATTATACAGTAGATATATGTGTGTGTGTATATAGTATACATATTAATTTATATACAAATTAATTAAGTATAGATCTATAAATAGAATTAGGTATACCTTTATTATATTTTATTTATACCCATACCTAATTAGGCAAACTGTATTTAGGCAAATATATTTATATTATGTATTTATAACAATATATAAAGTATTGTTAAATGTACCACCTGTACAGCATCTCCACCCCACATACCACTTTCTCTAATCCCACCAACTCATTTTCAGTATTATGTGTTGGCCAGGAGCTGGGCCAGTCTTTCCCAGCAATGTTAAGAGACGTCTGTTCCTGTGTCTAATAGCCCTGGCGTTTTATTCTCTTGAATTAAAAGATCTTTTAAAGGCCTTGGAACTGTAATTTCCTGCACCCAAAAGGCTAGATCACTAGATCCAAATGTTTTGTGGCTCTTAGATTGAGAAGTCAAGTTTTTCCTTGTCTGATAGTAAGGTAAAAGTAAAAGCTGTGTTACTCTTTGACCTTTATTAATTTGTACAGTTTTGATAGGCAGTGAGATCAAGACTTTAATTTCTCAATATCATCAGAATCTACTACACCATGCACCAGCGAAATTTCTTTTCTTTCTTTTTTTTTTATTTAATTTTTTTTTTAAAAGAAAGCGAGCTACGCCCCAGGACAAATCTTACAATGTCCTCAGATAGGGGGCCAGCCACTCCGGTTGGAATTGGAGTAAGCGGCACATCAGGGGTTAATATTGTTATTAAATCTCCTTGCCTTTTCGCTTTTCTCCTAGCCTGGGTGAGACCCCCCTGAGGGAGTTTTCTCCAAGGAGCACGCTCTGCATATTGTGTACTAAAAGCTCCTTTGTTTAAAAAACTTTTTATCTTCCTCAGTCTTAGGCAACACTTTGGGAGGCTTTGGGGGCAAAGTGGGGAACTCCTGGGTCCTGGGAGGCACAATCGAAGGCGGTGGCAGTCGCCTTAAATCAGAAAGTGGTGGATAAGTTTTTTAAAGGTTTGCGCAGAGGGGGAAGGAGCTCGCCAGGGCTCTCGGCCGCAGCGTCCTGTAAGCCCTCTCCTTCCTCGGGAGGTAGACCACTTTCTCCCTCCTTTTTTTTTTTTTCAATGGCAGAAAATATGATCTGTGCAGTAAATGGAGACTCACCACCATCCACCTCTATAGCCTCCCCCATAGGCTATTTAACAGCCTCGTGACGGAGGTCCAGGACATTTCTAATCATATTCCACAGTCAATAAATATTTGTCTATTCTTAGATGCAGAGAAATCCATTTTTAATTTTTTTTAATTTTAGAGAATATTTTTATTTATTTTGTAACCTCTTTACCCTGGCTAAACTGCAGAGGGGACTAGAAAAGAAGCCTCAAGGTGAGGATCAAGTTCATCCTTGGGACTAGAGAAAATCCTTCTCCGGGAAACTCCTAGCGGTGGCCCTTTACCCCGACATGGAGGAGGAGGCATAGGGGGATGGGAGCGTCCCGAAGTTTTCCTCTTCTGTTCCGGAGATCCTTTAACTGTTTGGTAACTAAATCTTACGAACTGTCTGATCGGGGATGTTTCCCTCAACCTCCTAGGAGCGGATGGTCTGATTAGGGATGTTTTCTTAAACTTTTAGGAGCATCTTTAGCTTAAAAAAAAAAATCCTCATCAGAATGGCATCGAGCTGCTGTTTCCTCTAAACCTTTTTCAAATTGAGGGGAGAGCTGATCTTTCTTTTCATCCCTATCTTTTACATGCTCATTGGCAGTCATAGCGGCTAGCCATTCATTTAGCTGTCGATAGCTAGGTATAGCCTCTTCATTTTCACTTTTCTTTATAACAGGTACCTTTTCAGATTTGCTTTTTTGTTTAACAGGTACTTTTCCAACTTTACTTTCCTCTTTAACAGGTACCTTTTCAAATTCATGAGCTGGATCTAAAACATCTCTAGTCATATTCCACAGAGGAAAGGTGTAAGTAGGGATTTTTTCCAAACCTTGCTGAGCACAATAAGCTCTTAGCTGTTTTCCTAGTTTTTTCAAGATATCGAGGTTAACAGTGCCTTGTTGTAGAAACCAAGGGCAGTGGTCTTGTACAAATGTAAAAAATGATTGAATGGAAGATTTTTTAACCTTGATTCTTCTTTTACTTAATAACTGTAAAATTACTCCTATAAAGAGCTGTCTTTCATTTGATTCAGTGTTGCCCATGTCAGAAACTTAAGGATAGTAAAAGATTTTGCTTTTAGCTATCTAAAGATTAGGCCTTTTTTGTCAGCCTTTTTAGAAACCGTTTTTTCTCTCTAACTCTTCAACACTTCCCACTCCTCTCGCCCTGTCTATTCTACAGGGGGATCTGCAGCCCCCTAAGTGGGATCCTATCTGTCCCCAAAACTGAACACTGGGGGAATGGGGTTGGGGATTTACCTTCGAAATGCCTGTCTCGGGCGCCACCTGCAGAGGTCCAGCCCCAGCTGATCCAGGGTATTCGAAGGGAAGATGGAGTAGGCGACCTATTTATATATTTATTTATTCATCAAAGATATAAAGAATAATAGAATGAGGATAGCTCAGTAGGAAAATTCAGTGGAGAAAAGCAGCTGAGTAGCTTGGTTTACGCGGAAAATCAATATAACCCGTGACACCAGGTTAGCTCTGACCACGGAGGCTGCAAGTGCCCTCTAGAATAGAGGAAGGTGCCCCACCTTAGACACCTTATCGAGTGGGTCTTCGAAGCCCAGGCAAATAAATGGTCGCAGAGGATATCCGCGCTCCAGATGGACACTCATCTGAAAATTGAGGGGAATAATGACATGGGGAGACCAAGCGTTGGCGAGCAAGGCCCGTAGCTTTATTTTCAACACAGGTTTTAATACCCTAAGTTACACATAGAGGATAATAGGGGATGCAAAGTCAGCAGTCTTTAATCCTTATCAAAAACCAGGGTTTCTTTTCTGCAGATTTATCATATAAAAATGGTTTAGATGATTTACATCATCTTCTGGCCAGAAGACCTATTAACATTTTATGACTCTTGACAAAGACTTATCAACCATAAGAGTTATTTTCTCTAAGAGTAATTGTTTAAGGTTTGGCGCCATCTTTCGAAGATAAAATTGCATTCCTATAGGGAGGATGTGTAATGGGTTTACAACAAAGAAAAGAATTTATTACCTTAAGGGTCTAAAGTTACCAACATCAAGGCCACTACTTATTTTTTCTACATACCAACTATATTAATTAGCACACATTCAAGGATACAATTCAGGGGATGTGGAAACTTGGCAGAAAGCATTGGTTCATCAATGAAATCTTTTACTAGTTTTATTCTGACAGTTTCTAACTCTCTGAGAGGCTCTAAGCTATTTGAATATCTTAAACTTCCCGTGCGTCTCGAGGCTGGGAGACTGTACACAATCGTATGCATAGCTGTAGGAGACCGGGTAAACTTGTCAGGCGAGTTAGAAAACCATCTGAGGGGTTTGGATTTAAACACTACTAATTGCCCAGGAACATTATTAGTTGGAGCTGTAAGTTAGCTCTTTGACAGAGAGAGTGAGATGGTGGTGGGGGACATCCCCAGTAATGTCAGAGGTGAGAGAACAAAGCAATAAAGAAGGCAGACTTTGGTTTTTGGGGGTAGATGCTGAAGAATATACGGGGGAACTCCCGGAGGCTCGATCCCGCCTTTGCGTATGCCGAGACTCTTTCCTCATGACATTTGTCACGAGTGGAATGTCTCTCGCTGGCTCCCGGCAATCTTCCATTGCACCAAACGCAGTGGAGTCCCGAGAGGCCCCTCCCAACACCACAGTATCAGTGTCTTCTCAGAGGCACCCTGAGCAACTCCCTGAGGTCACCGGCACAAGTCGAGGGAACACAGGGTATCCTGCCGCAACCCGAGAAAGACCTCAAGAGTCCGTCTTCAACGCGTCTTGAGGCCGGATTCCCCTACCATGACTCGAGAGCAATGACACGCTCCCCCTCGCCATGCGCATGGACACCTGACTTCCCTGGCGCCACATGAGAGGCTCCCTGAGCTCCCCGTCATACCTCGTGAGAAACCCCACACTGGCGCCACAGCTCGGGAAAACCCACGAGACGCCACGGTCATCGCGAGATTGGGGACTTCTTTTCCTGCCTGACCTGGAGAGCAATCCCTGGTCCTTTCTCCAAACTTCACAGGAGGCTTTACTCCCTTTAGGCCACTCAATGGGCTCCAAGAGATACCTGTCGCGACTTGAGAGGAAAGCAGAGTACTTTGTTTCCCCTCGAGATGAGGCCTTACCTCGGGTGAGTCTGGAATGCAACCCCGAGATCCCTGTTGCCCCTGGAGAGGAACATTGTGTCCTGGACAAAAGCCTAGATGAGGTCTATTTTGTCCTACAGTGAATCGAGAGCAACACCCATCTCTCCCTCGCAATTCGAATGGAAGATTGGTCTTCACTGGGCCAACACAAGAGGAAGTCTGAATTTCCCGTTGTAACTCGAGAATCCCGCCGCAACTCTTAAAAACCACGTGGTTCCCCATTCATCACAATATGAGGCCTTTGCCCGCTACAGAGTCTCAAGAGAAGTCCCATGTTTCGTCATAAAGTTCGAAATGCTACTTGGCACCCTTGATGCGACCCAAAAAGTTCCCCAATATACCGGTCTCACTCCAAGGGAACACCGAAGTTCCTGGCACCACTTCATTTGAGCCCCTTCTCCCCTCCTGATCACGGCAGGAAGGTCGATTCCCCTGCTTTGTCTAGAAGGGGTTCCCGACCTTCATGGCGCACCTCAGGATGAGGCCAGTCTCACGAAGAAATTCGAGATGTAGCCTCGTGTTGGTGCCACGTGCCGAAAGACCCCGATTTCTCGGTCTTGCTCTTGATAAGAACCCGATGCCCGGACACCTCTTCTAAGGCAACCCTGTGGATGAAGGCACTACACGAGGGGGCACTGGCAACCCTGTTCATCGTCCGGAAAATCCCACAGGATCCACATACAGCTCCACAACTGGCCTGTCACCCCTTAAACAACGAGAGAGGCAAGCGGAGTTCCCTTCCTCAGACAAGAGGAGGCCTGAGTATCCAATCCCAACTCTGCAGGCACGCTTCGATCTGAGTCAGAAATGGAGAGGAAACCTGAGGTTCCTGCCTCAACCCGAGATGAGGCCCTCTTCCATTAAAACAAACCCAGTGGAGTCCCGAGAGGCCACTCCCATCTCCACAGTATCCCTGACTTCTCATAGGCATTCTGAGAAGCTCCTTGAGGCCACCGGCAAACGTCGAGGGAAATAAGGGTTTCCTGCCACAACAGAAGAAAGACCTCGAGAGTCCTTCTTCAACGCGTCTTGAGGTCAGATTCCCCTACCATGGCTCGAGAGCAATAACGCGCTCCCCCTCGCCACGCACATGGAGACCTGACTTCCCTGGCACCACAGGAGAGGCTCCCTGAGCTCCCCGTCGTACCTCGTGTGAAACCCCACACTGGCGCCGCAGCTCGAGAAAACACACAAGACCCCTCCGTCATCGCGAGATGAGGGCCATCTTTTCCTGCATGGCCTGGAGAGCAGTCCCAAGTCCTCTCTCCAAACTTCACAGGAGGCTTGACTCTCTTTAGGCCACAAAGTGGGCTCCAAGAGGTGCCCGTCGCGACTCAAAAGGAGAGCGGAGTCCTTTGCTTCCCTTCGACACGAGGCCTGACTCCCTGGGTGAGTCTGGAATGCAAACCTGAGATCCCTGTGGCCCTTGGAGAGGAACATTAGGTCCTGGAAACAAGCCTAGATGAGGTCTCCTTTGCCCTGCAGTGACTCGAGCGCAACCCCCAGCTCTCCCTCGCAACTCGAATGGATGATTGGACTTCCCTGGCCCAACACAAGAGGAAGCCTGAAATCCCCGTCGTAACTCGAAAATCCCGCCGCAACTCGAGAAAAACCACGTGGCTCCCCCGTCATCGCAAGATGAGGCCCTTGGCCGCTACAGCGTATCAAGAGAAGTCCCACGTTCCATCCTGAAGTACAAAACGGTACTTGGCACCCTTGATGCGACCCCCAGAGTTCCCTGACATACCGGTCTCACTTGAGGGAAAAACCAAAGTTCACGGCACCACTTCCTGTGAGCCCCTTCACCCCTCCTGATCGCGACAGAAGGGTCGATTCCCATGTTTTGTCTGCAAGGGGTTCCCGACGTTCCCCGTGAACCTCCGGATGAGGCCGGTCTCATGAGGAAATTCGAAAAGTAGCCTCATGGTTGGTGCCATATGCTGAAAGATCCCGAATTCCCGGTCCACTCTAGATAAGAACCTGACGCCCGGACATCTCTTCGAAGGCAACCCTGTGGATGAAGGCACAACACAAAGGGACACTGACATCCCCATGCATCGTCTGGAAAAACCCGCAGATTCCACTCACAGCTCCAAGTGTGGACTGTCACCTCGTGAACAACTCGAGAGGCAAGTGAAGTTGCATTCCTTCACACAAGACGAGGCCTTACTCTCCTGTCCCAACTCTTCAGGGACCCTGCAATTGGAGTCAGAAATGGAGAGGAACCCTGAGGTTCCTGCCTCAACTAGAGAAGAGGCCCTCTTCCATTGAACCAAACTCAGTGGTGTCCCGAGAGGCCCCTCCCAACACCACAGTATCCCTGAATTCTCAGAGGCTCCGTGAAAAGCTACCTGAGGTCACTGGCACAAGTCGAGGGAACCCAGAGTTTCCTGAAGTAACCCGAGAAAGACTTGGAGAGTCCTTTTTCAACGTCTCTTGATGCCCGATTCCCCTACCATGACTCCAGAGCAAGGACGCGCTCCCCTCGCCACAAGCAGGAAAACTGACTTCCCTAGTACCACACAAGAGGCTCCCTGAGTACCCCATCGTACCTCGTGAGAAAACCCACACTGGCGCCGCAGTTCGAGAAAAACCACAAGATGCCCCCGTCAAGGAGAGATGGGGGCCTTCTTTTCCTGCCTGACCTGGAGAGCAATTCCTGGTCCTCTCTCCAAACTTCACAGGAGTATTGACTCCCTTTAGGCCACTCAGTTGGGTCCAAGAAATACCCGGTGCGACTCGAGAGGAGAGCGGAGTCCTTTGCTTCCCTGGAGACGAGGCCTGACTCCCCGGGTGAGTTTGGAATGCAACCCCGAGATCCATGTCACCCCTGGAGTGGAACATTATGTCCTAGACACAAGCCTAGATGAGGTCTATTTTGCCCTACAGTGACTCGAGCAACCTCCATCTCTCCCTCACAATTTGAATGGAAGATTGGTCTTCCCACGGTCAACACAAGAGGAAGTCTGAATTTCCCATCGTAATTCGAGAATTCAGCCTCAAGTCTTAAAAACCATGTGGTTCCCCCTTCATCGCAATATGAGGCCCTTGCCAGCTAGAGTCTCAAGAGAAGTCCCACGTTCCATCTTAAAGTTCGAAATGCTACTTGGCACCCTTGATGTGACCCCAAAGTTCCCCAACATACCGGTCTCACTCCAGGTGAACACCGATGTTTCGGGCGTCTCCAGGGAAGTCCCATGTTCTGTCCATAAGTGCGAAACGGTACTTGACACCCTTGATGCGACCGCAAAAGTTCCCGACACGCTGGGTTCCCTCGAGGGGAACACCAAGGGTCCCGGCACCACTTCATCTGAGCCCCTTCTCCCCTCCTGATCGCGACAGGAGAGTCGATTCCCCTGCTTTCTCTGGAAGGGGTTCCCGGCCTTCCTGGTGCACCTCAGGATGAGGCCGGTCTCAGGAGGAAATTTGAGACCAGCCATGTGTGAGGTGCCACGTGCCGAACGACACCGATTTTCCGGTCCGCTCTTGATAAGAACCTGATGCCTGGACACCTCTTCGAAGGCAACCCTGTGAGTGAAGGCACAACACGAAGGGGCACTGACACCCCCGTGCATCATCCGGAAAAACCCGCAGGGTCTACACACAGCTAGACAAGGGGCCTGAGACTACCGGAACAACTCGAGAGGCAACCAGAACTCCATTCCTCAGACAAGACGAGGCATGACTCTCCTGTCCCAACACTGCAGGGACCGTGCAGTCGGAGTCAGAATTGGAGAGGAAGCCTGAGGTTCCTGACTCCCCTCGAGATGAGGCCCTCTTCCATTGCGCCGAACCCAGCAGAGTCCCGAGAGGCCCTGCCAACTCCACAGCATTCCTCACCTCTCAGAGGCACCCTGGTAAGTTCCCTATAGTCCCCTGCAGAAGTCGAGGGAAACGAGGGTTTCCCGCCGCCACCCGAGAAAGACCTCGAGAGTCCTTCTTCAACGCGTCTTGAGGCCCTAGTCACTTCCCATGACTCGAGAGTGATGACCAGCTCCCCCTCGCCATGCGCATGGAGACATGAGTTCCCTGGCGCCGCACGAGAGGCTCCCTGAGGTCCTCGTCGTGCCTCGTGAGAAAACCCCCACGGGCGCCGCAGCCTGAGGAAACCCATGAGATGCCCCCGTCATCGCGAGATGAGGGCCTTCTTTTCCTGCCTGACCTGGAGAGCAATCCCGAGTCCTCTCTCCAAACTGAAGAGGAGGCTCGACACCCTTGAGTCCACTCAGTGGGCTCCAAGAGATCCGTGTCACGACTTGAGAGGAAAGTGGAGTCCTCTGCTTCCCCTCGAGGCGAGGCCTGACTCCCCAGGGGAGTCTGGAATGGAAACCCGAGATCTCTGTCTTCCCTTGAGAGGAATATTAGGTCCTGGACACACGCCTCGATGAGCTCTATTTGGCCCTGTAGTGACTCGAGCAGAACCCACCGCTTTCCCTCGCACCTCCAGGGGAAGACTGGGCTTCCCAGGGCCAACCCAAGAGGAAGCCTGAAATCCCCGTCGTTTTCGAGAATCCAGACGCAACTCGAGAAAAACGACGTGGTTCCAACGTCTTCACAGGATGAGGCCCTTGCCCGCTACAGCGTCTCCAGGGAAGTCCCATGTTCCGTCCTGAAGTGGGAAACGGTACTTGGCTCCCTTGATGCGACCCCTAAACTTCCCTGAAACGCCGGGTTCCCTCGAGTGGAACACCTAGAGTCCCGGCCCCACTTCATCTGAGCCCCATCTCCCCTCCTGATCGCGACAGGAGAGTCGATTCCCCTTCTTTGTGTGGAAGGGGTTCCCGGCCTTCCCGGCACACCTCAGGATGATGCTGGTCTCACGAGGAAATTCGAGATGAGCCACGTGGGTGGTGCCACATGCCGAATGACCCCGATTTCCCGGTCCGCTCTTGAAATGAACCTGATGCTGGACACCTCTTTGAAGGCAACCCTGTGGGGGAAGGCACCAATGGAAGGGGCAATGACACCCCCGTGCATCTTCTGGAAACACCCGCAGGTTCCACACACAGCTCGACAAGGGGCCTGAGACCCACTGAACGACTCGAGAGGCAAGCAGAGTTCCATTAATCAGACAAGACGAGGCCTGACTCTCCTGTCCCAAACCAGCAGGGACCCTGCGTTCGGAGTCAGAAATGGAGAGGAAGCCTGAGGTTCCTGCCTCCAATCGAGATGAGGCCCTCTTTCATTTCGTCAAACCTAGTGGAGTCCCGAGAGGCCCCTCTAACTCCTCAGTATCCCTCACCTCTCAGAGGCACCTGGGAAGTTCCCTAAGGTCCCCTGTAGAGGTCGAGGGAAACGAGTGTTTCCCGCCCCAACCCAAGAAAGACCTCGAGAGTCCTTCTTAAATGCGTCTGGAGGCCCTAGTCCCTCCCATGACTCCAGAGCAATGACGCGATCTGCCTGGCCACACGCATGGAGGCCTGACTTCTCTGGCGCCCCACGAGAGGCTCCCTGAGCTCCCCATCATATCTCGTGAGAAACCCCACACTGGCGCCGCAGCTCGAGAAAACCCATGAGACGCTCCCGTCATCACGAGAGGAGGGCCATCTTTAACTGAATGGTATGCAGATCAAGCGTGAACCTTCTGTCCAAGCTACACAGGACGCTTGACTCCCTTTAGGCCACTCATTGGGCTCCAAGAGTTACACGTCGCGACTCGAGAGGATAGTGGAGTCCTTTGCTTCCACTCGAGACGAGGCGTGACCCACCGGGTGAGACTGGAATGCGACCCCGATATCCCTGTTGCCCCTGGAGAGGAACACTACGTCCTGGACCCAAGCCTAGATGAGGACTCTTTGCCCTGAAGTGACTCGAGAGCAACCCACAGCTCTCTCTGACAAGTTGAATGGAAGATTGGACTTCCTGGGCCAACACAAGAGGAAGCCTGAATTCCCCGTCGTAACTCGAGAATCCCGCCGCAACTCGAGAAAAACCACGTGTTTCCCTCGTCATCGCAATATGAGGCCCTTGCCCGCTAGAGCATCTCCAGAGAATTCCCACGTTCCGTCTTGAAGTGCGAAACTGTACTTGGCACCCTTGATGCGACCTCAAAAGTGCCGTGACATACCGGTCTCACTCGAGGGGACCACCGAGGTTCCCGGCACCACTTCATCTGAGCCCCTTCTCCCCTTCTGATCGCGACCGGTGTGTCGATTCCCCTGCTTTGTCTGCAAGGGTTCCCTACCTTCCCGGCGAACCTCACGATGAGGCCGGTCTCCCGAGGAAATTCGAGACGTAGCCTCGCGGGTGGTACCACATGCTGAAAGACCCCAATTTTCTGGTACGCTCTTGAAAAGAACCCGATGCCCGGACACCTCTTTGAAGGCAACCCTGTGGATGAAGGCACAACACGAAGGGGCACTGACACCCCTGTGCATCGTCCGGAAAAACCCGCAGGTTCCACACACAGCTCAACAAGTGGCCTGTCACTCCGTGAACAACTCGAAAGGCAAGCGGAGATCCATTCCTCCACGGAAGACGAGGCGTGACTCTCTTGTCCGTACTCGGCAGGTACTCTGCGACCCGAGTCAGAAATGGAGAGGACCCCTGACGTTCCTGCCTCCATTCAAGATGAGGCCCTCTTCGATTGCACCAAACCCAGTTGAGTAACGAAAGGCCCCTCCCAAATCCACAGTGTCCCTGACTTCTCAGAGGCACCCTGAGAAGTTGCCTGAGGTCACCGACACAAGTCGAGGGAACCCAGGGTTCCCTGCCGCAACCCAAGAAAGACCTCGAGAGTCCTTCTTCAATGCGTCTTGAGGCCCGATTCGCCTACTATGACTCGAGAGCAATCACGCACTCCCCTTCACCACACGCACGGAGACCTGACGTCCCTAGCACCACACGAGAGGCTCTCTGAGCTCCCCGTCGTACCTCGTGAGAAATCTGATACTGGCGCCGCAGCTGGAGAAAACCCACGAGACGCCCCCGTCATCGCGAGACGAGGGCCTTTTTTCCTGCATGGCCAGGAAAACAATCCCGAGTCATCTCTCCAAACTCCATAGGAGGCTTCACTCCCTTTACGCCACGCAGTGGGCTCCAAGAGATACCCGTCGCGACTCGACAGGAGAGCGGAGTCCTTTTTTTCCCTTCAAGACGAGGCCTGACTCTCCGGGTAAGTCGAGAATGCAACCCTGAGATCCCTGTCGGCCCAGTAGTGGAACACTAGGTCCTGGACACAAGCGTAGATGAGGTCTATTTTGCCCTGCAGTGACTGGAGAGCAATCCCCAGTTCTAACTTGCAACTCGAATGGAATACTGGATTTTCCTGACACCACACAAGAGGCTCCCTGAAATCCCTGTGGTACTTCATGAGACACCCCACACTGGCGCCGCAGCTCGAGAAAACCCACGAGACGCCACCGTCATCTCGAGATGAGGGCCTTCTTTTCCTGCATGGCCTGGAGTCCAATCCCGAGTCCTCTCTCCAAACTCCACAGGAGGCTTGACTCCCTTTAGTACACACATTGGGCTCCAAGAGATACCCATCGCGACTCGAGACGAGAGCGGAATTCTTTGCTTACCCTCGAGGTGAGAACTGACTCCCCGGATGAGTCTGGAATGCAAACCCGAGATCCCTGTTGCCCCTGGAGAGCAACGTTAGATCCTGGACACAAGCCTAGATTAGGTCTCTTTTGCCCTGCAGTGACTCTAGCGCAATCCCCAGCTCCCCCTCGCAACCCGAATGGAAGATTGGATTTCAAGGCCAACGAAAGGAAGCCTAAATTCCCGGTCATAACTCGAGAATCCCGCCGCAACTCGAGCAAAACCACGTGGTTCTCCCGTCATCGCAAGATGAGGCCCTTGCCCGCTACAGCGTTTCAAAAGATGTCCCAGGTTCCGTCTTGAAATGCGAAACGGTACTTGGCACCCTTGATGCGACCCCAAAAGTCCCCCAACACGCCGGTCTCACTCAAGGGGAACACCGAGGTTCCCGGCACCACTTCATTTAAGCCCCTTCTCCCCTCCTGATCGTGACCGGTGGGTCGATTCCCCTGCTTTGTCTGCAAGGGGGCCCGACCTTCCCTGCACAACTCAGGATGAGGCCGGTCTCATGGGGAAATTCGATACGTAGCTTTGTGGGTGGTGCCACTTGCTGAAAGACTCCAATTTCCCGGTCCGCTCTTGATAAGAATCCGATGCTCGGACACCTCTTGGAAGGCAGCCTTGAGTATGAAGGTACAACACGAAGGGGCACTAACACACCTGTGCATCATCCGGAAAAACGGGCAGGTTACATACACAGCTCGACAAGTGGCCTGTCACCTCGAGAACAACTCGAGAGGCAAGAGGAGTCCCATCCTCCAGAAAAGATGAGGCCTGACTCTCCTGTACCAACATGCAGGGACCTTGCGATCTGAGTCAGAAATGGAGAGGAACACTGAGGTTCCTGCTTCAACTCGAGATGAGTCCCTCTTACATTCCACCAAATGCAGAGGAGTCTCGAGAGGCCCCTCCAAACTGCACAGTATCCCTGACTTCTCAGAGGCACTCTGAGAAGCTCCCTGAGGTCGCAGGCACAAGTCAAGGGAACCCTGGGTTTTATGCAGTGACCCGAGAAAGACCTCGAGAGTCCTTCTTCAACCCGTCTTGAGGCCCGATTACCCTACCATGACTCGAGAGCAATGACGAACTCCCCCTAGCCATCTCATGGGGACCTGACTTCCCTGGCGCCACACGAGAGGCTCCCTGAGCTCCCTCTCGTACCTCGTCAGAAACCCGGCACTAGCGCGGCAGTCTAGAAAACCCACAAGAGGTCGCCGTCATCGCGAGATGAGGGCCTTCTTTTCCTGCATGGCCTGGAGAGGAATCCCGAGTCCTCTATCCAAACAGCACAGGAGGCTTGACTCCCTTTAGGGCACACAGTGGGCTCCAAGAGATACCCATCGCGACTCAAAAGGACAGCGGAGTTCTTTGCTTCCCCTCGAGACGAGGCCTGATTCCCCGGGTGAGTCTGGTATGCAAGCCCGAGATCCCTGTCGCCCCTAGGGATGAACATTAAGTCCTGGACACAAGCCTAGATGAGGTCTATTTTGCCCTGCAGTGACTCGAGGGCAATCCCCAGCTCTCCCTTGAAACTCGAATGGAAGATAGGACTTCCCTGGGCCAACACATGAGGAAGACTGTATTCCCCGTCGAAACTCGAGAATCCCGCCACAACTCGAGAAACGCTACGTGGTTCCCCCGTCATCGCAAGATGAGGCCCTTGCCCCCTACAGCGTCTCAAGAGAAGTCCCACGTTCCGTCTTGAAGTGCGAAACTATATCGGCACCCTTGATGCAACCTCAAAAGTTCGTCGACACACTGGTCTGACTCGAGGAGAACACCGAGGTTCCCGGCACCACTACATCTGGGCCCCTTCTCCCCTCCTGATCGCGACAGGAGGGTCGATTCCCCTGTTTTGTCTTGAAGGGGTTCCCGCCTTTCCCGGTGCATCTCAGGATGAGGCCGGTCTCACGAGGATATTTGAGACATAGCCTCGTGGATGGTGACACATGCCGAAAGACCCCGATTTCCCGGTTCGCTCTTGATAAGATCCCAATGCCCAGACACCTCTTTGAAGATAACCCTTTTGATGAAGGCACAACACGAAGGGGCACTGACACCCCCGGGTATCGTCCGGAGAAACCCGCAGGCACCACACACAGCTCGAGAAGTGACCTGTCACCCCGTGAACAACTGGAGAGGCAAGCAGAGTTCCATTCCTCCACACAAGACGAGGCCTGACTCTCCTGTTCGAACTCTGCAGCGAAACTGCGATCTAATCAGATCTGGCCCAGGGGAAGTCAGGAGAGGAAACATGAGTTTCCTGCCTCCACTCGAGATGAGGCCCTCTTCCATTGCACCGAACCCAGTGGAGTCCCGAGAGGCCCCTCCCAAATGCATAGTATCCCTGACTTCTCAGAGGCACCCTTAGACCTTCCTGAGATCACCGGCACAAGTCGAGGGAACCAAGGGTTTCCTGCCCCAACCCGTAAAAGACCTCGAGAGTCCTTCTTCAACGCGTCTTGAGGTGCGATTCCCCTACCATGACTCGAGAGCAATGACGCACTCCGCCTAGCCACGCGCATAGAAACCTGACTTCCCTGGCGCCACAGGAGAGGCTCCCTGAGCTCCCCATTATACCTCGTGAGCAACACCACACTGGAGCCGCAGCTCGAGAATACCCACGAGACGCCCCAGTCCTCACGAGATGAGGGCCTTCTTTTGCTGTATGGCCTGGAGAGCAATCCTGAGTCCTCTCTCCAAACTCCACAGGAGGCTTGCCTCATTTTAGGCCACACAGTGAGCTCCAAGATATACCCGTCGCGACTTGACAGGAGAGCGGTGTCCTTGGCTTCCCCTTGAGACGAGGCCTGATTCCCCGGGTGAGTCGAGAATGCAATGCCGAGATCGCTGTCGCCCCAGCAGAGGAACATTAAGTCCTGGACACAAGCCTAGATGAGGTCTATTTGGCCCTGCAGTGTCTCGAGAGCAATCCCCAGTTCTAACTCGCAATTCGAATGAAAACTGGACTTCCCTGGGCCAGTTGAACAGGAAGCCTGAATTCCCCGTCGTAACTCGAGAATCCCGCCGCAACTCAAGAAAAACCACGTGGTTCCCCCGTCATCGAAAGATGAGGCCCTTGCCCGCTACAGCGTCTCAAGAGAAGTCCCACGTTCCGTATTGAAGAGCGAAAAGTTACTTGGAACCCTTGATGCGACCCCAAAAGTTCCCCGACATACCAGTCTCACTTGAGGAGAACACCGAGGTTCCCGGCACCACTTCATCTGAGACTCTTCTCCCCTCTTGATCGCGACAGGAGGTTCGATTCCCCTGCTTTGTCTGGAAGGCATTCCCGACCTTCCTGGCGCACTTCAAGATGAGGCCAGTCTCACGAGGAAATTTGAGACATAGCCTCGTGGGTGGTGCGGCATGCCAAAAGACCCCGATTCCCTGGTCCGCTCTTGATAAGAACCCGATGGCAGAACCCAACTCGAAGGCAATCCTGTGGATCAAGGCACAACACGAAGGGGCAGTGACACCCCGGTGCATCGTCCAGAAAAACCCACAAGTTCCACATACAAATCGACAAGTGGCCTGTCACCCCATGAACAACGCGAGAGTCAAGCGGAGTTCCAGTCCTCCACACAAGACGAGGCCTGACTCTCCTGTCCCAACTCTGCAGGGACTCTGCGATCCGAGTCAGATCCGGCGCATTCGAATCCAGGAGAGGAACCCTGAGGTTCCTGCCTCAACTTGTCATGAGGCCCTCTTCCATTGCACCAAACCCAGTGGAGTTCCGAGAGGCCCCTCCCAACTCTACAGTGACCCTGACTTCTCAGAGGCACGCTGAGAAGCTTCCTGAAGTCACTGGCACAAGTCGATGGAACCCAGGGTTTCCTGCTGCAACCCAGGAAAGACCTCGAGAGTCCTTCTTTAACACCTCTTCAGGCCCAATTCCCCTACCATGACTCGAGAACAATGACGGGCTCCCTCTCACCACATGCATAGAGACCTGACTGCCCTGGCACCACGTGAGAGGCTCACTGAGCTCCCAGTCTTACTTCGTGAGAAACCCCACACTAGCGCCACAGCTCGAGAAAACCTACGAGACGCCCCAGTCGTTGGGAGATGAGGGCCTTCATTTCCTGCATTGCCTGGAGAGCAATCCCGTGTCCTCCCTCCAAACACCAGAGGAGGTTTGACTCCCTTTAAGCCACTCAGTGGGCTCCAAGACATACCCGTCCGACTCGAGAGGAGAGCAGAGTCCTTTGCTTCCCCTCGAGATGAGGGCTGACTCCAAGGTGAGTCTGGAATGCAACCCCGAGATTTCTGTCGAGCCTTGACATGAACATTAGGTCCTGCACACAAGCCTTGGTGGGGTCTCTTTTGCCTTCAGTGACTAGAGCGCACCTCCAGCTCTTCCTCGAATCTCGAATGGAAGATAAGACTTTTGTGGGCCAACACAAGAGGAAGCATGAATTCCCTGTGGTAACTCAAATATCCCACCGCAACTCGAGAAAAACCAAGTGTTTCCGCAGTCATTCCAAGATGAGGCCCATGCCCGCTGGAGCAACCCAAGAGAAGTCCAACATTCCATTTTGAAGAGCGAAACAGTACTTGGAACGCTTTATGCGACCCCAAAAGTTACCCGACATACCTGTCTCACTTGAGGGAAACACCGAGGTTCCCAGCAGCACTTCATCTGAGCCACTTCTCCCCTCCTGATCGCCACAGGAGGGTCGATTCCTCTGCTTTGTCTGGAAGAGTTTCATGAACTTCGCGGCACATTTCAGGATGAGGCCGGTTTCATGAGGAAATTCGAGACAACCCACGTGGGTGGTGCCAAATGCTGAACGACCCCGATATCCCGGTCCGCTCTTCATAAGAACCCGATGCCCGGATACCTCTTCGAAGGCAACCCTGTGGATGAAGACACAAAACGAAGGGTCAATGACACCCCCGTGCATCGTCTGGAAAAACCTGCAGATTCCACACACAGTTTGACAAGGGGCCTGAAACCCCATGAACAACTCGAGAGGCAAGCGGAGTTCCATTACTCAGAAAAGACGTAGCCTGTCTCTCCTGTCCCAACTCTGCAGGGACCCTGATGTCGGAGTCCAAAACAGAGAGGAAGTCTGAGGTTCCTGCCTCCCCTCGAGATGAGCCCCTCTTCCAATGTGACAAACCCAGCGGAGTCCCGAGAGGCACCGCCAACTCCACAGTATCCCTCAACTCTCAGAGACACCCTGGGAAGTTCCCTAAGGTCCCCGGCAGAAGTCGAGGGAAACGACTTTTTCCCGCCACAACCCGAGAAAGACCTCTAGAGTCCCTCTTCAACGCGTCTTGAGGCCCTAGTCCCCTCCCATTACTCGAGAGCCACAACGCGCTCCTCCTCGCTACGCGCAGGGAGACCTGACTTCCATGGCGCCGCACGAGAGGCTCCCTGAGATCCTCGCTGTGCCTCGCGAGAAAACCCCCACGGGCGCCGCAGCTCGAGGAAACCCCTGAGACGCCCCCGTCCTCGCGATGTGAAGGGACTTCTTTTCCTGCATGGCCTGGAGAACAATCCCGAGCCCTCTCTCCAAAATGAAGAGGAGGCTTGACTCCACTGACGCCACTAGGGGGCTCCAAGATATCCGCGTCGTGACTCGGGAGGACAGCAGAGTCCTTTGCTTCCCCTCGAGACGAGGCCTGACACCCAGGGGGATCCTGGAATGCAACCCCGAGATCCCTGCCTTCCCTGGAGAAGAACATTAGGTGCTGGACACAAGCCTAGATGAGGTCTCTTTGGCCCTGCAGTGACTCGAGCGAAACCCCCAGCTTTCCCTCGCCAATCGAATGGAAGACTGGGCTTCCCAGGGCCAACAGAGGAGGAAGCCTGTAATCCCCATCGTCACTCTAGAATCCCGGCGCAACTCGAGAAAAAACACGTGGTTCCAACGTCTTCGCAAGATGAGGCCCTTGCCCACTACAGCGTCTCAGGGGAAGTCCCATGTTCCGCCCTGAAGTGCGAAACAGTACCTGACACCATTCGTGCGACCACCAAAAGCTCCCCGACACGCCGGGTACTCTCGAGGGAACACCGAGGTCCCGACACAGCTTCATCTGAGCCCGTTCTCCCCTCCTGATCACGACAGGAGAGTCGATTCCCCTGCGTGGTTCAGAAGGGGTTCCCGGCCTTCCCAGTGCACCTCAGGATGAGGCCAGTCTCACAGGAAAATTCGAGACGAGCCACGTGGGTGGTGCCACATGCCAAATGCCCCCGATTCCCCGGTCCGCTTTTGAGAAGGACCCGAGGCCCGGACCCCTCTTCGAAGGCAACCCTGTGGGTGAAGGCACAACACGAAGGGGCACTGACACCCCCGTGCATCGTCCGCAAAGACCCGCGGGTTCCACACACGGCTCGACCAGGGGCCTGAAAACCCCTGACAACTCGAGAGGCCAGCGGGGTTCCCTTCCTCAGACAAGACGAGGCATGACTCTCCTGTCCCAACTCTGCAGGGACCCTGTGGTCGGAGTCCGAAACGGAGAGGAAGCCTGAGGTTCCTGCCTCCCCTCGAGGTGAGGCCCTCTTCCGTTGCGCCAGACCCAGCGGAGTCCCGAGGGGCCCCGCCACCTCCACAGGATCCCTCGCCTCTCAGAGGCACCCTGGGAAGTTCCCTAAGATCCCTGGCAGAAGGCGAGGGAAACGAGGGTTTCCCGCCGCCCCCCGAGAAAGACCTCGAGAGTCCTTCTTCAATGCGTCTCGAGGCCCTAGTCCCCTCCCGTGACTCGAGAGCCAGGACGCGCTCCGCCTCGCCACGCGCATGGAGATCTGACTTCCCTGGCGCCGCACGAGAGGCTCCCTGAGATCCTCGTCGTGCCTCGGGAGAAAACCCCCACGGGCGCCGCAGCTCGAGGAAACCCCTGAGACGCCCCCGTCCTCGCGAGCTGAGGGCCTTCTATTCCTGCATGGCCTGGAGATCAATCCCGGGTCCTCTCTCCAAACTGAAGAGGAGGCTGGACTCCCTTGAGGCCACTCAGTGGGCTCCAAGAGATCCGCATCGCCACTCGAGAGGAGAGCGGAGTCCTTGGCTTCCCCTCGAGACGAGGCCTGATTCCCCGAGGGAGCCTGAAATGCAACCCCGAGATTCCTGCCTTCCCTGGAGAGGAATATTAGTTCCAGGACACACGCCTTGATGAGGTCTCTTTGGCCCTGCAGTGACTCGAGCGCTACCCCCAGATTTCCCTCGCTACTTGAATGGGAGATGGGGCTTCCCAAGGCCAACCCAAGAGGAAGCCTGAAATCCTCGTCGAAACTCGAGAATCCTGCCGCAACTCGAGAAAAACCACGTGGTTTCAACGTCTTTGCAAGATGAGGCCCTTGCCCGGTACGGCGTCTCAAGGGAAGTCCCATGTTCCGTCGTGAAGTGAGACACGGTACCTGACACCCTTCATGCGACATCCAAAAGTTCCCCGACATGCCGGGTTCCCTTGAGGGGAACACCGAGAATCTCGGCACCACTTCCTCTGAGCTCCTACTCCTGTCCTGTTCACGACAGGAGAGTTGATTCCCCTGCATGGTCTGGAAGGGGTTCCCGGCGCCCCTCAGGATGAGGCCAGCCTCGCGAGGAAATTCGAGACAAGCCCCGTGGCTGGTGCCCCATGTTGAACGACCCTGATTTCCCGGTCCGCAGTTGAGGAGAACCCGATGCCCGGACACCTCTTCGAAGGCCACCCTGTGAGTGAAGGAACAACACGAAGGGGCACTGACACTCCCGTGCATCGTCCGGAAACACCCGCGGTTTCCACACACAGCTCCACGAGGGGACTGAGACTCCCTGAGCAACTCGAGAGGCAAGCGGAGTTCCCTTCCTCAGACAAGACGAGGCCTGACTCTCCTGCCCCAAAGCTGCAGGGACACTGCTGCCGGAGTACGAAACGGAGAGGAAGCCTGAGGTCCTGTCTCCCCTCGAGATGAGGCCCTCTTCGATTGCGCCAAACCCAGAGGAGTCCCGAGATGGCCCACCAACTCCACAGCATCCCTCACCTCTAAGAGGAACCATGGGAAGTTCCCTCAGGTCACCGGGAGAAGTCGAGGGAAACGATGGTTTCCCGCTGCAAGCCGAGAAAGACCTCGAGAGACCTTCTTCTACACGCCTTGATGCCCTAGTCCCCTCCCAGGACTCAAGAACAATGACGCGCTCCCCCTCGCCACGCTCATGGAGACCTGACTTCCCTGGCGCCGCACGAGAGGCTCCCTGAGAACCTCGTCGTGCCTCGTGAGAAAAGCCCCACGGACGCCGCAGCTCGAGGAAACCCCTGAGAAGCCCCCGTCCTCGCGAGGTGAGGGCCTTCTTTTCCTGCCTTTCCTGGAGAGCAATCCCGAGTCCTCTCTCCAAACTGAAGATTAGGCTTGACTCCCTTGAGGCCACTCAGAGGGCTCCAAGAGATCCGCGTCGTGGCTCAAGAGAAGAGCGGAGTCCTTTGCTTCCCCTCGAGGCCAGGCCTGACTCCACGGGGGACTCTGGAGTGCAACCCCGGGATCCCTGTCTTCCCTTGAGAGTACTACTAGGTCCTGGACACACGCCTAGATGAGGTCTCTTGGGCCCTGCAGTGACTCGAGCGCAACCCCCAGCTTTCCCTAGCAACTCGAATGGAAGATGGGGCTTCCCAGGGCCAACCCAAGAGGAAGCCTGAAATCCCCGTCGTAACTCCAGAATCCCGCCGCAACTCGAGAAAAACCACGTGGTCCCAACGTCTTCGCAAGATGGGGCCCTTGCCCGCTACGGTGTCTCAAGGGAAGTCTCACGTTCCGTCCTGAGTTGCGAAACGGTACCTGACACCCTTCATGCGACCTCCAAAATTTCCCAGACACGCCGGGTTCCCTCGAGGGGAACACCGAGGGTCCTGGCACCCCTTCATCTGAGCCCCTTCTCCCCTCCTCATCACGACAGGAGAGTCGATTCCCCTGCGTATTCTGGAAGGGGTTCCCGGCTTTCCCGGCACACCTCAGGATGAGGCCAGCCTCCCGAGGAAATTCGAGACGAGCCCCGTGGGTTGTGTCACATGCCGAACGACCCCAATTTCCCAGTCCGCTCTGGATAAGAACCCGATGCCCGGACACCTCTTCGAAGGCAACCCTGTGGGTGAAGTTACCATTCGAAGGGGCACTGACACCCCCGTGCGTCATCCGGAAAAACCCGCGGTTTCCACACACAGCTTGACGAGGTGCGTGAGACACCCTGAGCAATTCGAGAGGCAAGCGGAGTTCCCTTCCTCAGACAAGACGAGGCCTGACTCTCCTGTCCCAACTCTGCAGGGACCCTGTGGTTGGAGTCCGAAAAGGAGAGGAAGCCTAAGTTTCCTGTCTCCCCTCGAGATGAGGCCCTCTTCCATTGCGCCAAGCCCAGCGGAGTCCCGAGAGGCCCCGCCAACTCCACAGCATCCCTCACCTATCAGAGGCACCATGGGAAGTTCCCTCAGGTCCCCGGCAGAAGGCGAGGGAAACGAGGCTTTCCCGCCGCAACCACAGAAAGACCTCGAGTGTCCTTCTTCAACGCCTCTGGAGGCCCTAGTCCTCTCCCATGACTGGAGAGCCATGACGCGCTCCCCCTCGCCACGTGCACAGAGACCTGACTTCCCTGGCACCGCACGAGAGGCTCCCTGAAATCCTCGTCTTGCCTCGTGAGAAAACCCCCACGGGCGCCGCAGCTCGAGGAAACCCCTGAGAAGCCCCCATCCTCGCGAGGTGAGGGCCTTCTTTTCCTGCCTGACCCAGAGCACAATCCCGAGTCCTCTCTCCAAACTGAAGAGAAGGCCTGACTCCCTTGAGGCCACTCAGTGGGCTCCAAGAGATCTGCGTCGCGACTTGAGAGGAGAGCGGCATCCTTGGCTTGCCCTCGAGGCGAGGCCTGACTCCCCGGGGGAGTCTGGAACGCCACCCTGAGATCCCTGTCTTCCCTTGAGAGGAACGTTAAGTCCCGGACACAGGCCTAGATGAGGTCTCTTTGGCCCTGCAGTGACTCGAGTGCAACCCTCAGCTTTCCCTCGCAACTCGAATGGAAGATTAGGCTTCCCGGGGCCAACACAAGAGGAAGCCTGAAATCCACTTCGTAACTCTAGAATCCCGCCGCAACTCGAGAAAATCCACATGGTCCCAACGTCTTCGCAAGATGAGGCCCTTGCCCGCTACGGCGTCTCAAGGGAAGTCCCAGGTTCTGTCCTGAAGTGCGAAACGGTACCTGACTCCTTTCATGCAACCCCCAAAAGTCCCCCACACGCCGGTTTCCCTCGAGGGTAACACCGAGGGTTCCATCCCCACTTCATCTGAGCCCCTTCTCCCCTCCTGATGGCGACAGGAGAGTCGATCCCCCTGCATTGTCTGGAAGTGTCCCCGGCCTTCCCAGCACAACTCAGGATGAAGCCGGCCTCACTAGGAAATTTGAGACTAGCCCCGTGGGTGGTCCCTCATGCCGAAAGACCCCGATTTCCCTGTCCGCTCTTGAAAAGAACCCGAGGCCCGGACACCTCTTCGAAGGCAACCCAGTGGGTGAAGGCACAACACGAAGGGGCACTGTCACCGTCGTGCATTTCCGGAAACACCCGCAGGTTCCACACACAGCTCAACAAGGGGCCTGAGACCCCCTGAGCACCTCGAGAGGCAAGCTGAGTTCCCTTCCTCAGACAAGACGATTCCTGACTCTCCTGTCCCAACTCTGCAGGGACCCTGCGGTCGGAGTCTGAAACGGAGAAGAAGCCTGAGGTTCCTGCCTTCCCTGGAGATGAGGCCCTCTTCCATTGCGCCAAACCCAGTGGAGTCCTGAGAGGCCCCGCCAACTCCACAGCATCCCTCATCTGTCAGAAGCACACTGGGAAGTTCCCTAAGGTCACCGGTAAACTTTTATTGCACAAGGTCCCCATGAAAAGGCCCACGCAGCAGGACAGCCACAGATTCTCTTTGCCATTAAAGGGCAGTAAGGTGCCCTCCCCCCTTCTTTGCTGCCTCGGCGGCCACCAGGGTGCAATTCGCGTACCCTTCCCTTTCCCATCCTAGCAGGTGCTCCAGGGCCCGCTGGCCTACAAAGTGCCAGAAGCAGGGCTGGGCCAGCCGGCCAGAATTCAGGGTTATGTCCCTTGGACTTCCAGCGGACACTAGGCTGCTTGGGAAATCCACGCAGACTCTGAGGTTTTTCAGCAGAGGGGTGGAGCGGAAAAGGCCTTGACCCCAAAGACGAGGCCTTTCTGCGACCGCCAGGTTGGGGAGCTCTGAGACTGTGCCAACACAGGGCGGAATACATGGTTCCCTGCTCCACGCAGTCCCCGTTCCCTTACCTGTGTTCCGCACCCCTCCGCTGTGGCCAATGGATGCCGATCCTTGGGGATCCAGGAGTTCATGAAATGGGCATTCCCAGCCGCAATGGCGACCCCCAACAGCACATCTGGAAAGCCCTCCCCCAACCCCGCCAGGAGCCGACCCCCGCTGCGAACGGAACCCCACCCCGCCCCGCACCGCCAGGTTTCGCCCCGGCCCTGCCGGGCTCCCGGTGGGTTCCCAGCAATATTGGCGACCCCCGGGAGCACAACAGGGACCGACCCCCAACCCACAGTGAGCGGAATCTCGACCTGTGCAGCCCAGGTTTACCCCACCCTGGCTGCGCTCCCGGCGCGTTTCCAGCTGCAGTGGCCATCTCCGAGAGCACAACTGGGAAGCCCTCCCCTACCCCCGCCAGGAGCCGACACCCGCCCTGCGCCGCCCGGGTTCGCCCCGCCCCTGCCGCGCTCCAGGGGCGCTGCCCACCTTCACCAGTGGCTCTCGGTGAGCCCCGTCCCCACGCCCGGTTCCAGGAGAGGCTCTCGGACCTCGCTGCTGCCGCCAGGTCAAACATGAGGACGATACATACACCCCACAGAGACAATCCAAGCTGTCTATGATTTAGGGATAAAACGAGGACTACAGAAAGGCAAGATGACCTGACCTAGGAGGGCCATGATATTCTATAGAACCAGACAAAGTTGGTTACCAAGGAAACTTTTTTCCTTGGAACCCGGAAAGCTGGTTCTTTGCATATGCAATGACCAACAATTAGCTTGTTACCCAAGCCTGCCTTACTGCCACCCCCATCCCCCCACTCCCCAGAAGACTGGCTCAAAGAAATATTTTAAATCTCAGGCGGAAACCTGGAAGATGTCTTGTCTGTCTGTTTGGATTAAGGTATGTGCCAGTGTGAGCCCTGTGTTTTTTGATAATATTGTTCAAGTTCTGAGTTCTGATTTCAATGGTCTCAAGACAAGGCAGCCCTTCCAAATCAAACTGCTGGAAATACAAGAAAACATTGACCTAAATGAATGTCAGAGTCCCGTGAACTGGGAACTAGTCAATATTAAATATCTAGTATTTTTGGTTTTGCTCCTCCATTATAGACATGTCTAAGAGTCAACAACATTAAGCACAACATGTTCATAGTGCCTAGGTTTCTTTTGAGGTAAAAATTGCTCTATTGTTATATGTGTCACAAGCTTGTCAGCAAGAAACGACCTGGAAACGACAACAACAAAAGTAAAAAATGTAAATGTGATATGAGCTTTTAGACAAACTCTTTACAATAATTATACTCTATAATATCTGCCTCTCATAGTCTTGATTGAAGGCAGAGGAGAAGGGGATGACAGAGGATAAGATGGTTGGATGGCATCACTGACTCGATGGACATGAGTTTGAGCAAGCCCCTGGAGCTGGTGACGGACACGGAAGCCTGGCGTCCTTCAGGCCACGGGGTCCCAAAGAGTCAGACACGACTGAGCAACTGAACTGAACTGAACTAACAAACGTTTCTCCAGGTGTTTTGGTTACCCGAGTTTCTATCCTTGTGACGACAGTGTATTGAATAGCTAGGTCATTTCCAAATAAATGAAAGTTCTGAAACATTCACGACTTGAAAGGACCTCCCTTTTACACAGAAACAAAAGAGATTTTTGACTCTCCATGAATAGTGTCTGGCACCATCCTGACATGTTAAATGTAAGAAAGCAATTGTTTTGTTTTGTTTTGTTCTGTTCTTGGGGGTGGGGGGAGGGGGGCGGGCTATAGCCAATGCCAATATAAAAGTCAGTTCTTGGTTGCTGAAGGGAAATGTATGACTTGTTATTACAAGAAAGTATGTGGAATGCAATGGCACTTGAGGAAGGAAAACAAAGTAGTTCTGTCTTACAGGTGGCCGTTTCAGGATGGGAGAAGCAAAGGAATGGGTACAGAATGGGATAAGGAGGTTGTAGGGAAAGTGGACCCCCAGAAAAGAGTTCTGTGCCTAGCACAAGTTTTCTTGAGATGTCGAACTGCCTTTGCTAATGGAGTTTAAGTTTCTTTACCTCTTAAGTGATCTCTTCTAGGTTGACCTAGAACAGAAATCTTTTGTTAGCTTTGGCTAAGTGGAGAAGTAGTGTTTCACGGTGACATATGTGATCCTTCCTGACTGTTTGCAGCCCTTTTGATATCGATGCACTGCTTCTGCTGCTGCTGCCGCCGCTGCTGCTGCTGCTAAGTCGTTTCAGTCGTGTCCGACTCTGTGCGACCCCATAGACGGCAGCCCACCAGGCCCCGCAGTCCCTGGGGTTCTCTAGGCAAGAACACTGGAGTGGGTTGCCATTTCCTCCTCCCATGCATGAAAGTGAAAAGTGAACGTGAAGTCGCTCAGTGGTGTCCGACTCTTAGCGACCCCATGGACTGCAGCCTACCAGGCTCCTCCATCCATGGGATTTTCCACGCAAGAGTACTGGAGTGGGGTGCCATTGCCTTCTCCCATATCTATGCACAAGCCTGCCTAAATCATTGACTTCTAGCTAGCTTTGGGATGCCAATGACCATCCACCCTTACAAGGCAACAGAGAAGAGAAAAACACTTACCACAGGAGGTCCTGGTAAGGAACGAGGAACTAACAAGCTCCCGCCAACCAGGATTCTGCAGAGGTCAACAAGAGGTCAGTAAGAGATGGAAGACTGCAGTCCAGAGGTCCTAGCAACTTCCATCTTGCAGCAGACACCCAGCATAGTCAAAACGAATTCAATGTTGCAAAAAATAAGTAAACAAATAAAGGACAGAAGTTCTTTGAACACATGACTGAGATTAGGGGTGAGGCAGTACATGTACAGTGCCCGGAAAATCTTAAAGTATGAGAAAGGAAAGAAATTAAAGACAAGTATCAAGCTGTCCAAACTGATAAAAACGAAAGATTACACAGTTTTTTCTGTATATATTACCAGATAATAATCTGAAAAGGAATTAAAAAAAATTCCCTTTCAATAATGTCAACATGAATACAACACTTTGCCATGGATGTAACGAGGATGACAAGACTGGCACACTGGAACTTATACACCCTGGCTGAAAACTATCCTGAATACATGGACAGGTATTCCATAACAATGGAAAGACTTAAGATGGCAATACCATGGAATGCATCTTCAATCTGAAATGAAGATTTGATATGATTTGATCGCTCAGAGCTTTTGTGTCATCAATTGTTATTAAAGTATAAATGAGATAGAGAAAACTGCTGACTTAGATTTGAGGCGGGGTGTACGCCCTGCTGGTCTCTAGCCAGATATTCTACAGGCACTAGCAGTCAGCTAAGGAAAGAAAGGCACTGTCTCAGGGAATGGCACCAGGCCCCTCCCCCACGACATGCCTTGAGGTCACATTGGCAGCAGGTGAGTCATCCTGGGCCAAAAACTGATTGACATGAATCTTGAAGAAAGGCAGTATTCCAGGCAAATATATCATTTCCTTAACATAGATTAGGAGAACAAGGTACGAGGAAAACATACTGTTTTGTTCAAGTCGCTTCTGAGCCTATTGGGGGAACCGACCTGAAGCCAGAGTCCAGCAGATATACATAGGATATTTACATCGCTTAAGACAAACATTTCCTCAGGAACAAATGCATTGCTTAGCTCAAGGTTTGTCTGCGAAATTCTTACACATCAGGAGATGGCTCCGAGCTGGGTTTCTACACACAAGAACATGAATGCAAAGGACAAGCCTGCACAGCCCATCTGCCCCCCTCCCCCACAGCCAGCAGCATTTCCAAGTGACCTCCTAAGGCCTTCCCCAAAATACAGGGGCACCTCTGGGTTTCCTGTTTCCCTCACTTCGAACACTTTTCTTAAAAAAAAAAAAAAATCCTGCACACTTCTTGATAGAATGCCACAGTGCAAGGAAAACAGGCCTTCAATACTTAAACCTCCATTTGCCAAACACTTGGGGCTTGGTTTTGTTTTGTTTTGTTTTTTAATTACACCACCACATAATTTAAACTTTTTACAATTTCTAATTATTCAGTACCAAAACACCAAACTTTTATTGCACAAGGTCCCCATGAAAAGGCCCACGCATCAGGACAGCCACAGATTCTGCCATGAAAGGGCAGCAAGGTGCCCTCCCCCCTTCTTTGCTGCCTGGGCGGCCACCAGGGTTTGAAATCCATGCACCCTACTAAGTTTCTAGGGTGCAATCCGTGGACCCTTCCCTTTCCCATCCCAGCAGGTGCTCAAGGGCCCGCTGGCTTACAAAGTGCCAGAAGCAGGGCTGGGCCAGCCGGCCAGAGTTCAGTGTTCTGTCCCTTGGACTTCCAGGGGACACTAGGCTGCTTGGGAAAACCGTGCAGACTGAGATTTTTCAGCAAAGGGGTGGAGCGGTAAAGGCCTTGACACCAAGGGCGAGGCCTTTCTGCGACCGCCAGGTTGGGGAGCTCCGAGAATGTGCCAACAGAGGGCGGAATACTTGGTTCCCTGCTCCAAGCAGTCCCAGTTCCCTGACCTGTGGCCCGCAGCCCTCCGCTGCACCCACTAGATGTGGATCCTTGGGGACACAGGAGCATAGGAAATGGGCGTTCCTAGCCGCAGTGGCGACCCCCGAGAGCACAACTGGGACCGAACCCCCACCCACAGCCATCTAAATCTCGACCCGCGCAGCCCAGGTTTACCCCGCCCCGGGTGCGCTCCCGGCGCGTTTCCAGCCGCAGTGGCCACCACCGAGAGCACAACTGGGAAGCCCTCCCCCACCCCCGCCAGGAGCCGAACCCCGCCCCGCGCCACCCGGGTTCACCCCGCCCCTGCCGCACTCCCAGCGCGTTTCCAGCTGCAGTGGGGACCCCCGAGAGCACAACTGTTACCGCCCCCCACCCCCTCCCGACCAGAACCCCGACCCGCGCCGCCCGGGATCGCCCCGCCCCTGGCGCGCTCCCGGGGCGTTGCCCACTTCCACCAGGGGCTCCTGGTGAGCCCCGTCCCCACGCCCGGTTCCAGGAGAGGATCTCGGACCTCGCTACTGCCGCCAGGTCAAACACGAGGACAATACATCCACCCCACAGAGACAATCCAAGCTGTCTATGATTTAGGGATAAAATGAGGACTACAGAAAGGAAAGATGTCCTGACCTAGGAGGGCCATGAGAGTCTATAGATCCAAACAAAATTGGGTACCAAGGAAACTTTTTTCCTTGGAACCCGGAAAGCTGGTTCTTTGCATATGCAATGACCAACAATTAGCTTGTTACCCAAGCCTGCCTCGCTGCCACCCCCACTCCCCCCCCCACTCCCCAGGAAAACGGCTCAAAGAAATATTTTAAACCTCAGGCGGAAAACTGGAAGATGTCTTGTCTGTCTGTCTGGATTAAGGTATGTGTCAGTGTGAGCCTTGTGTTTTTTGATAATATTGCTCAAGTTCTGAGTTCTGATTTCAATGGTCTCAAGACAAGGCAGCCCTTCCAAATCAAACTGCTGGAAATACAAGAAAACATTGACCTAAATGAATGTCAGAGTCCCGTGAACTGGGAACTAGTCAATATTAAATATCTAGTATTTTTGGTTTTGCTCCTCCACTATAGACATGTCTAAGAGTCAACAACATTAAGCACAACATGTTCATAGTGCCTAGGTTTCTTTTGAGGTAAAAATTGCTCTATTGTTATATGTGTCACAAGCTTGTCAGCAAGAAAGTACCTGGAAACAGCAACAACCAATGTAAAAAATGTAAATGTGATATGAGCTTTTAGATAAACTCTTAACAATAATTATACTCTAAAATATCTGCCTCTCATAGTCTTGATTGAAGGCAGAGGAGAAGGGGATGACAGAGGATAAGATGGTTGGATGGCATCACTGACTCGATGGACATGAGTTTGAGCAAGCCCCTGGAGTTGGTGATGGACACGGAAGCCTGGCGTCCTGCAGGCCACGGGGTCACAAAGAGTCAGACTCGACTGAGCAACTGAACTGAACTGAACTTACAATCGTTCCTCCAGGTGTTTTGGTTACCTGAGTTTCTATCCTGGTGCTAAACTAAGTGACGACAGTGTATTGAATAGCTAGGTCACTTCCAAATAAATGAAACTTCTTAAACATTCACGACTTGAAAGGACCTCCCTTTTACACAGAAACAAAAGAGATTTTTGACTCTGCATGAATAGTGACTGGCACCATCCGAACATATTAAATGTAAGAAAGCAATTTTTTTGTTTTGTTTTGTTCTGTTCTTGCAGGAAGCGGGGTGGGCGCTATTATCACTGATAGGTATGCTCACCAATCTATCAAATGCCAATATAAGAGTGAGTTCTTGGTTGCTGAAGGGAAATGTATGACTTGTTATTACAAGAATGTATGGAATGCAATCACACTTTAAGAAGGAAAACGAAGTAGTTCTGTCTTAGCGGTGGCATTTTCAGGACGGGAGAAGCAAAGGAATGGGTACAGAATGGGATAAGGAGGTTGTAGGGAAAGTAGGCCCCCAGAAAAGAGTTTTGTGCCTAGCACAAGTTTTCTTGAGATGTTGAACTGCCTTTGCTAATGGAGTTTAAGTTTCTTTACCTCTTAAGTGATCTCTTCTAGGTTGACCTAGAACAGAAATCTTTTGTTAGCTTTGGCTAAGAGGAGAAGTATTGTTTCACGGTGACATATGTGATCCTACCTGACTGTTCTCATCCCCTTTGATATCTATGCACTGCTGCTGCTGCTGCTGCAGCTGCTAAGTGGTTCAGTTGAGGCCGACCCTGTGCCACGCCATAGATGGCAGCCCACCAGGCCCTGCAGTCCCTGGGGTTCTCTAGGCAAGAACACTGGAGTGGGTTGCCATTTCCTCCTCCTATGCATGAAAGTGAAAAGTGAAAATGAAGTCGCTCAGTGGTGTCCGACTCTTAGCGACCCCATGGACTGCAGCCTGCCAGGCTCCTCCGTCCTTGGGATTTTCCAGGAGTGGGGTGCCATTGCCTTCTCCCATATCTATGCACAAGCCTGCCTAAATAATTGACTTCTAGCCAACTTTGGGATGCCCATGACCACCCACCCTTACCAGGCAACAGAGAAGAGAAAAACACTTACCACAGGAGGTTCTGATAAGGAACAAGGAACTAACAAGCTCCCACCTACCAGGAATCTGCAGAGGTCAACAAGAGGTCAGCAAGAGATGAGAGACTGCAGTCCAGAGGTCCTAGCTACTTCCATTTAGCAACAAACACCCAGCATAGTCAAAACGATTTCAATGTTAAAGAATAAATAAATAAATAAATAAAAGGACAGAAGTTCTTTGAACACATGTCTGAATTTAGGGGTGAGGCATTACATATGTGTCCCAGGATAATCTTAAAGTGTCAGAAAGTAAAGAAATTAAAGACAACTATCAAGCTGTCCAAACTGATAAAAATGAATGATTACACAGTTTTATCTGTATACATTAGCAGATAATAATCTGAAAAGGAATTTTAAAAAATTCCCTTTCAATAATGTCAACATGAATACAACACTTTGCCGTGGATGTAACGAGGATGACAAGACTGGCACACTGGAACTTATACACCCTGGCTGAAAACTATCCTGAATACATGGACAGATATTCCATAACGATGGAAAGACTTAAGATGTCAATACCATGGAATGCATCTTCAATCTGAAATGAAGATTTGATATGATTTGATCGCTCAGAGCTTTTGTGTCATCAAGTGTTATTAAACTATTAAAGAGATAGAGAAAGCTGCTGACTTAGACTTGAGGCGGGGTGGGGGGGGTAGTAAGAGTACCCCCTGCTGGTCTTTAGCCAGATATTCTACAGGCACTAGCAGTCAGCTAAGGAAAGAAAGGAACTGTTTCAGGGAATGGCACCAGGCCCTTCCCCCACGACATGCATTGAGATAATATTGGCAGCAGGTGAGTCATCCCGGGCCAAAACTTGATTGACATGAATCTTGAAGAAAGGCAGTATTGCAGGCAAATATATCATTTCCTTAACATAGATAAGGAGAACAAGCTAGGAGGAAAATATGCTGTTTTGTTCAAATCGCTTCTGAGCCTTTTGGGGGAACCAACCTGAAGCCAGAGTCTAGCGGAAATACATAGGATATTTACATCGCTTAAGACAAACATTTTCTTAGGAAAAAATGCATTGCTTAGCTCAAGGTTTGTCTGCGAAATTCTTACACATCAGGAGATGGCTCCGAGCTGGGTTTCCACACACAGGAACATCCATGCAAAGGACAAGCCTGCACAGCCCATCTGCCGCCCTCCCGCACATCCAGCAGCATTTCCAAGTGACCTCCTAAGGCCTTCCCCAAAATACAGGGGCACCTCTGGGTTTCCTGTTTCCCTCACTTCGAACACTTTTCTTAAAAAAAAAAAAAATCCTGCACACTTCTTGATAGAATGCCACAGTGCAAGGAATACAGTCCTTCAATATTTAAACCTCCATTTGCAAAACACTTGGAGCTTGGTTTTGTTTTGTTTTGTTTTTTAATTACACCACCACATAATTTAAAGCTTTTACACGTTCTAATTATTCAGTTCCAAAACACCAAACTTTTATTGCACAGGGTCCTCATGAAAAGGCCCACGCAGCTGGACAACCACAGATTCTGCCATGAAAGGGCAGCAAGGTGCCCTCCCCCCTTCTTTGCTGCCTGGGCGGCCACCAGGGTTTGAAATCCATGCACCCTACTAAGTTTCTAGGGTGCAATCCGTGGACCCTTCCCTTTCCCATCCCAGCAGGTGCTCAAGGGCCCGCTGGCTTACAAAGTGCCAGAAGCAGGGCTGGGCCAGCCGGCCAGAGTTCAGTGTTCTGTCCCTTGGACTTCCAGCCGACACTAGGCTGCTTGGAAGAACCGCGCAGACTCGGAGATTTTTCAGCAGAGGGGTGGAGCGGTAAAGGCCTTGACCCCAAAGGCAAGGCCTTTCTGCGACCGCCAGGTTGGGGAGCTCCGAGAATGTGCCAACAGACGGCGGAATACTTGGTTCCCTGCTCCACGCAGTCCCAGTTCCCTTACCTGTGGTCCGCAGCCCTCCACTGCACCCACGGGATGGCGATCCTTGGGGACCCAGGAGCGGACGAAATGGGCGTTCCCAGCCGCAGTTGCAACCCCCAAGAGCGCAACTGGGAACCCCTCCCCATCCCCCCCATGAGCCGACCCCCGCCCCGCGCCCTCAGGGTTAGCCCCGCCCCTGCCGCGCTCCCGGCGCGTTCCCAGCCGCAGTGGCGACCCCCAGGAGCACAACTGGGACCGACCCCCACCCAAAGCCATCGGAATCTCGACCCGCGCAGCCCGGGTTTACCCAGTCCCGGGTGCACTCCCGGCGCGTTTGCAGCCTCAGTGTCCACCTCTGAGAGCACAACTGGGAAGCCCGCCCCCACCCCCGCCCCACGCCGCCCGCGTTCGCCCCGCCCCTGCATGGTCCAGGTACCTTCCCAGCTTCTAGCGTTCACGCCCGGGTAGGAGCAGGATGTAGGAGTATGGGAGATGTGTCTGGAGCCTGACAGCCTCAGCTCCGCTCTGGCCTGCCCTTTGGACCTAGGAGCCAGGCCAACTTGCAGAGGGCTTAGGGCCCCATTGTATGCAAACTACCAAGGCCTACCGCAAGGAGAGCTCTGTCCGAGGGAAGGGAAGCGCCCCAGGCTGCATTCCCAAGCTGTTGTTTAGCCGCCCAGACTCAGCGCTGCACAGGGGTAATCAGGCTCTCTGTGCCTGCAGCTTCACACACAGGTGTGTCTCCGTAGGAATCAAGAAAGATCCTGACAGAGTGAGGTTCATTAGAGCTATACTAAAGAGCAAAGGCTTGTCCATGTGGTCTTGCCTTCCCCTGTGCCTTTGGGTCTCCAGGCTCGGCCCCAGCTCCGTGGAAACAACCCCTGAGAAAATATCTTCAAGATCCACTTTTCCCAGTGTCTGGGAACCGGGGTTCGTAGGAGGAGAGAAAAGCACGCCTCCATAGGGAACGAAAAGGCAGCCCACCTGCCTGTGTTTTGAAGCCTCTATTTGGAAGGAATGGGTTAGCTTCTCCTAAAGGAGACCTCCAGATCTGCTCAGAAGTCGGTAATTCCAGAGGCAGGGTACTGGTTCCTGACTGCCCTTTGCTAGCCTTGCAAAGATATTCCTAGATTCTAGAGTTATTTTCCATGAAGGAGCAGGCTTCGGGAATGTGTCAGACGGGACTGGCTCCTTATTGACCTCAGCTCAGCTATTGCCTTTCCATTCAAACTAGGGCAAGGCCCTACTTTATGAAGGGTAAGGGTCTTCTTCTTTGCAAACTGCCAAGGGCTACAGCAATGAGACCTCTGTCAAGGTGAGGGAAGCCTAAGAGGATGGATTCTCAAGCAGGTGCTTTGCCACAAAGCATCAGCACCCCACGGAGAGAATCAAGCTCCCTGTGCACCAATGTTGGGAGTGTAGCTTCACACACAGAGTTGTCTCTATAGGAGCCAAGAATGTTCCTGAGAGATTAGGTTCACTAAACCTCTCCTACAGAGCATAGACCTGTCCATGTGGTTTTGCCTTCCCCTGTGAGTTGGGTTCTCGAGGTCTGCCACACCTCCGGGGAAACTGTCCCTGAGAAAAGATCTCCAGGAACCACTTCGCCAAGGCTGGGAAATGCTGTTCACATGAAGTAAGGCAAGCGAATCTCCTGCATAGTAAAAGAGGCCTTACAGTCCCTGGAGGAGCAGGCTGCCAGAATGTGTGAAACCTGACTGTTGCCTTACTGGCCTCAGCTCCACCATTGCCTGTTCATCCGAGCTAGCACCCAGGCCTACTTGGAAAAGTGTTTGGGTGCAGATTTCTACAAAGTGCCAAGGGCTACAGCAGTGAGAATTCTCTCGGTGGTAAAGGAGAGCATTTTATGGATTCTCAAGCTGTTTTCTGAATGACAGCGTCAAAATGAACAGAGAGAATCAGGCTCTCTCTGCCCCTATGTTAGGTACGCAGCTTCACACACAGAGGTGTCTCTGTAGGAGCCAAGAATGCTCCTGAGAGATGAGGTTCACTAGAGGTCTGCTACAGAGCATAGACCTGTCCATGTGGTCTTGCCTTCCCCTGTGCCTTTGGGCCCCGGGCTCGGCCCCAGCTCCGTGGAAACAACCCCTGAGAAAATATCTTCAAGATACGCTTTTCCCAGAGGCTGGGAACTGGGGTTCATAGGAGGAGAGAAAAGCAAGCCTCCTTCGGGCACGAAAGGCAGCCAACCTGCCTGTGTTTTGAAGCCTCTATTTGGAAGGAATGGGTTAGCTTCTCCTAAAGGAGACCTCCAGATCTGCTCAGAAGTCGGTAATTCCAGAGGCAGGGTGCTGGTTCCTGACTGCCCTTTGCCAGCCTTGCAAAGACATTCCAACATTCTAGAGTTATATTCCATGAAGGAGCAGGCTTCGGGAATGTGTCAGAGGGGACTGGCTCCTTATTGGCTTCAGCTCAGCTATTGCCTTTCCATTCAAACTAGGACAAGGGCCTACTTTATGAAGGGTAAGGGTCTTCTTCTTTGAAACTGCCAAGGGCTACAGCAATGAGACCTCTGTCAAAGCGAGGGAAGCCTAAGAGGATGGATTCTCAAGCAGGTGCTTTACTACAAAGCATCAGCACCCCACGGAGAGAACCAAGATCCCTGTTCCCCAATGTTGGGAGTGTAGCTTCACACACAGAGTTGTCTCTATAGGAGCCAAGAATGTTCCTGAGAGATTAGGTTCACTAAACCTCTCCTACAGAGCATAGACCTGTCCATGTGGTTTTTCCTTCCCCTGTCAGTTGGGTCCCCGAGGTCCGCCACACCTCCGGGGAAACTGTCCCTGAGAAAAGATCTCCAGGAACCGCTTCGCTGAGGCTGGGAAACGCTGTTCACAGGAAGTAAGGCAAGCGAATCTCCTGCAGAGAAAAAGAGGCCTTACTGTCCCTGGAGGAGCAGGCTGCCAGAGTGTGTGAAACCTGACTGTTGCCTTACTGGCCTCAGTTCCACCATTGCCTGTTCCTCCGAACTAGGACCCAGGCCTATTTGGAGAAGCGTTTGGGTGCGGATTTCTACAAAGTGCCAAGGGCTACAGCAGTGAGAATTCTCTCAGCGGTAAGGGAGAACATTTTATGTATTCTCAAGCTGTTTTCTGAACGACAGGGTCAAAATGAACTGAGAGAATCAGGCTCTCTGTGCCCCTATGTTAGGTACGCAGCTTCACACACAGAAGTGTCTCTATAGGAGCCAAGAATGTTCCTGAGAGATGAGGTTCACTAGAAGTCTGCTACAGAGCATAGACCTGTCCATATGGTTTTGCCTTGCCCTGTGAGTTGGGTCCCCGAGGTCCGCCCCAGCTCAGGGGAAGGAGCCCCTGAGAAAAGATCTCCAGGGACCGCTATTCCCCCAGGCTGGCAAACGCAGTTCACAGGAGGTAACACAAGCGAGCCTCCTGCAAGGCACAACAGGCCTTAGTCTCCCTGGACGATCAGGCTGCCAGAGTGTGTGAGACCTGACTGGTGCCTTACTGGCCTCAGCTCCGCCATTGCGTGTTTCTCCGAACTAGGACCCAGGCCTACTAGGAGAAGGGTTTGGGTATGGATTTCTAAATACTGCCAAGGGGTATAGCAATGAGAACTGTGTCACGGGTAAGGAAGAGCATTGTATGGATTTTCAAGCTGTTGTTTGAACGACAGCTTCAAAGCTGCACAGAGAGAATCAGACTCTGTGTCTCCATGTTCGGTACACAGCTTCACAGACAGGGGTGTCTCCATAGGAAAGAAGAACGTTCCTGACAGAGTGAAGTTCACTAGAGCTCTCCTAGAGAGCAAAGATTTGTCCATGTGGTTTTTCTTCCTCTGTGCGTTTGGGGCTCCAGGCTCGGCCCCAGCTCCGTGGACACAACACCTGAGAAAAGATCTTCAAGATCCGCTTTTCCCAGAGGCTGGGATGTGGGGTTCATAGGAGGCGGGAAAAGCAGGCCTCCTTCAGAGAGCAAGAGGCAGCCAAGCGGCCTGCGTTTGGAAGCCTCTATTTGGAAGAATGGGTTAGCTTCCCCTAAGGGAGACCTCCAGATCTGTTCAGAAGTCGGTAATTCCAGAGGCAGGGTGCAGGCTCCTGACTGCCCTTTGCCAGCCTTGCAGAGACATTCCTAGATTACAGCGTTATTTTCCATGAAGGAGCAGGCTTCGGGAATATGTCAGACTTGACTGGCGCCTAATTGGCCTCAGCTCAGCTCTTGCCTTTCCTTTCAAACTAGGACAAGGGCCCACTTTATGAAAGGTAAGGGTCCTCTTCTTTCCAAACTGCCAAGGGCTACAGCAATGAGACCTCTGTCAAGGCGAGGGAAGCGTAAGCTGATGGATTCTCAAGCAGGTGCTTTGCCACAAAGCATCAGCACCCCACGGAAAGAATCTGGCTCCCTTTGCCCCTACGTTGCGTGTGTAGCTACACGCACAGAGGTGTCTCGATAGGAGCCAAGAATGTTCCTGAGAGAGGAGGTTCACTGTTGGGGGCCAGAGTGAGGCACTCCGCCCATGGCAAAGGTCATGAGGAAGGAGGCTCGACATACGCAAAGGCGGGATCGAGCCTCAGGAGTCCCCCTGGAAATCCTCGAGCATCTACCCCCATAACCAGAGCCTGCCTACCTTACTACTTTGTGCTCTCACCTACACCTCTGACTTTACGGGGGGCTGTCCCCCACCACCTCTTTCGGAGAAGGAGTTAACCTAGAGCTCCAGTTGATAAAAACCCCTGGGTGTGACAAGAGTGTTTTAACCTACAAACTCCTCTGAAGGTTCTCTAGCCTGCCTGACAGGCTTGTCCGGCCACATGTGATTGCTCACAGCCTCCCAACCATGAGAGGCACGAGATGCTTTAAACCTTCTAAAAACAGGTTCCTTAGAAAAGTTAGAAAATTATTAGTATAAGTATAATGGGCTGATTAGAAATCATATTGGTGAAGGGTTTTTCATTTGTTGAGCTGATGTTTACTGCTAAGTCTCCACATCCCCTGCCCTTATACACATTAATGAATATATAGAAGAAATAAGTATTAACCTTTGATATAAATCACGTTAGACCTTAGGCTAAGTAAATTCTTTCCTTAACTAAAACCTACTACACCCTCACCCTATAGGAATGTAACTTTATTTGGGTGGCGTCTGTTTTAAGAATAATCACCCCTGGAGAAATAAGTGTCCTGGTTGACTGACCGCTGTCACAAGGAGAGGGTCGTAAATTGTCAGCAGGCCCCCCGGCCAGAAGATGATGTAACACCCCTAAGACCTCTGTATACTTTTGTATGAAGCACCTGACTTTGATAAAAGTCAGGACTGCTGACCCCACGTGACTTTTGCATAACATCTCAGTGTATAAAAGTAGACCATGGAAAATAAAGAATTGGGATCAGTTTCTCGAAATACTGGTCTCCCCATGTCTCTCTCTCTCTCTCACTCTGGTTGAGTCTCCATCTGGAGCGTGGAACCCACCAAGCTTACTAATTTTGCCTGGGCTTCTAAGATCCGACCGGGGAGGCCTCAGTGTCTCCTCTCCTTCGGGAGAACGGAAGGACGCCTGCGGCCTACGTAAGTGGTGCAAGCTTCTTGTCTTGAAGTTTTATTGGTCCCCCGCGTAAACCAAGCTACTCAGCCTCTTTTCTCCACTGAATTTTCCTACTGAGCTATCCTCATTTTATTACTCTTTATATCCTTAATTAACGTTTAATTAAGCAGTTGTTCCCTGACCCTTGCCTACGCCGTCTCTGCTTCGAATACCCTGGATCAGCTGGGGCTGGACCCCGGCAGTTCACTAGAGATCTCCTACAGAGCATAGACCTGTCCATTTGGTTTTGCCTTCCCCTGTGAGTTGGGTCCCCAAGGTCCGCCCCAACTCCGGGGAAACAGCCCCTGAGAAAAGATCTCCAGGAACTGCTTTCTGCCCAGGCTGGGAAACGCTGTTCACAGGAAGTAAGGCAAGCGAGCCTCCTGAAGGGAAATAGAGGCCTTACTGTCCCTGGAGGAGCAGGCTGCCAGAGTGTGTGATACCTGACTGGTGCCTTACTGGCCTCAGCTCCGCTATTGCATGTTCATCTGAACTTGAACCCAGGCCTACTTGGAGAAGTGTTTGTGTGCCGATTTCCAGAAACTGCGAAGGGCTACAGCAATGATAACTCTCTCAGTGGTAAGGGAGAGCATTGTGTGGATTCTCAATTTGTTGTTTGAACGACAGCGTCAAAGCTGCACAGAGAGAATCAGGTCTCTGTGTCTCTATGTTGGCAATGCAGCTTCCCACACAGAGATGTCCCCGTTGGAGCCAAGAACATTCCCCACAGACTGAGGTTCACTAGAGCACACCTAGAAAGCAAAGACTTATCCATGCGGTTTTCCCTTCCCCTGTGCGTGTGGGTCTCTGGGATCAGCCCCTGCTCCTTGGAAACAGCCTCTGAGAAAAGATCTCCAAGAACCTCTTATCACCCAGGCTGGGAAGTGGAGTTCACAGGAGGTGGGATAAGCAAGCTTCCTTCGGCAAGAAGAGACAGCCAACCGGCCTGTGTTTGGAAGCCTATATTTGCAAGGAATGGGTTAGTTTCTCCTGACCGAGACTGCCAGATGTGCTGAGAAGATAGAAATTCCAGAGGCAGGGTCGAGGTTCCTGACTGCCCTTTGCCAGCCTTGCAAAGACATTCCCAGATTCTAACGTTATTTTCCATGAAGGAGCAGGCATCGGGAATATGTCAGACTTGACTGGCGCCTTACTGGCCTCAGCTCAGCTACTGCCTTTCCATTCAAACAAGGACAAGGGCCTACTTGGTGAAGGGTAAGGGTCAGCTTCTTTCCAAACTGCCAAGGACTACAGCAATGAGACCTCTGTCAAGGTGAGGGAAGCCTATGCGGATGGATTCTTAGCAGGTGCTTTGCCACAAAGCATCAGCACCCACGGAGAGAATCAGACTCCCTTTGCCACTATGTTGGGTGTGTAGCTTCATGCACAGAGGTGTCTCTGTAGAAGCCAAGAATGTTCCTGAGAGATGAGGTTCACTAGAGCTCTACTACAGAGCATAGACCTGTCCATGTGGTTTTGTCTTCCCCTGTGAGTTGGGCCCCCGAGGTCCAACCCAGCTCCAGGGAAACAGCCCCTGAGAAAAAATCTCCAGGAACAGCTTTGCGCCCAGGCTGGGAAATGCAGTTCACAGGAGGCAAGGCAAGCGAGCCTCCTACAGGGAAAAAGAGGCCTTACTGCTCCTGGACGATCAGGCTGCAAGAGTGTGTGAGACCTCACTTGTGCCTTACTGGCCTCAGCTCCGCCGTTGCCTGTTGTTCCGAGCTAGGACCCAGGCCTACTTGGAGAAGGGTTAGGGTGCGGATTTCTACAAACTGTCAAGGACGACAGCAATGAGAATTCTCTTAGCAGTAAGGGAGAGCATTGTATGGATTCTCAAGCTGTTGTTTGAATGACAGCTTCAGAGCTACACAGAGAGAATCAGGCTCTCTGTTCCCCTATTTTGGCTGTGCAGCTTCACACACAGAATTTGACTCTGTTGGAGCCAGAAATATTCCTGAAAGACTTAGGCTCACCAAAGCTGTCCTCCAGAGCAAAGACATTGGATGTGGTTTTGCCTTCCCTTGTCAGTATGGGTCCCCTAGCTTGGCCCCAGCTCCGGGGATACAGCCTCTGAAAAAAATCTTCCAAGAAGCGATTTTCCTCCAGGCTGTTAAGCGGAATTCGCAGTTTGCAAGTTAAGGAAGCCTGCTTCGTGGAAGAGCAAGCAGCCAACTGGCCCTGTGTTAGGAAGCCTGTATTTGAAAGGAATGGGTTAGCTTCTACAGCGGGAGAACCTCAGATCTGCTCAGGGGACTGAAATACTAGAGTCAGGGTCGAGGTTCTCCCTTGTCCTTTGCGCACCTTGCAAAGACATTCCTAGCTTCTAGCGTTAGTGTCCCTGTAGTAGCAGGCTGCAGGAGCGTGTGATAAATGACTGCCGCGTTCCTGTCCTCAGCTCCGCTATTGACTTTCTATTCGAACTAGAACCCAGGCCTACTTTGAGAGGGGTTAGGGTCCAGTGTTTTCAAACTGCCAAGGGCTACGGCAATGCGAGCTCTGTCAGAGGTAAGAAAAGAGCAATTGGTTGGATTCTTCAGCTGCTGCGTGGCTGCACAGCTTCCGCGCCGCATGGAGAGCATGAGGCTCCTTGTGGCCCTATTTTGGGTATGCAGCAACATGCACACAGAATGTCTGTGTTCACTTATGTACAGGCTTATGAACACTAGAGCTCTCCTACAGAGCAAAGACCACTCAGTGGGCTCCAAGAGATACCTGTCGCGACTCGAGAAGAGAGTGGAGTCCTTTGCTTCCCCTCGAGATGAGGCCTGACTCCCCGGGTGAGTATGGAATGCAACCCCAAATCCCTGTCGCCTATGGAGAGGAACATTAAGTCCTGGATACAAGCCTAGATGAGGTCTAGTTTGCCCTTCAGTGAATGGAGCCCAATCCCCAGCTCTCCCTGGCAACTCGAATGGAAGATTAGACTTCCTGGGCCAACACAAGAGGAAGCCTGAATTCCCCGTCGTAACTCGAGAATCCCACCGCAACTCGAGAAAAACCACGTGCTTCCCTCGTCATCGCAAGATGAGGCCCTTTGTCCGCTACAGCATCTCAAGAGAAGTCCCACGTTCCATCCTGAAGTGCGAAACGGTACTTGGCACCCTTGATGCGACCCCAAAAGTTCCGCGACATACCAGACTCGCTCAAGGGGAACACCGAGGTTCCCGGCACCACTTCATCTGAGCCCCTTCTCCTTTCCTGATTGCGACAGGAGGGTCGACTCCCCTTCTCTGTCTGCAAGGGGTTCCCGACCTTCCGGGCGCACCTCAGGATGAGGCCGGTCTCATGAGGAAGTTCGAGACATAGCCTCGTGGGTGGTGCCACATGTCGAAAGACCCCAATTTCACGGTCCACTCTTGAAAAGAACCCGATGCCAGCACACCTCTTTGAAGGAAAACCTGTGGATGAAGGCACAACACGAAGGGGCACTGACACCCGCGTGCATCGTCCAGAAAAACCCGCAGGTCCCACAGACATTTCGACAAGTGGCCTGTCACCCTGTAAACAACTTGAAAGGCAAACGAAGGTCCATTCCTCAACAGAAGACTAGGTGTGACTCTCTTGTCCCTACTCTGCAGGGACCACGGGATCCGAGTCAGAAACGGAGAGGAAGCCTGAGGTTCCTGCGTCCACTCGAGACAAAGCCCTCTTCCATTGCACCACAACCAGTGGAGTCCCGAGAGGCCCCTACCAACTCCACAGTATCCCTGAGTTCTCAGAGGCACAAAAAGAAGATCCCTGAGGTCACAGGCACAAGTCGAGGGACCCCTGGGTTTTCTGCCGTGACTCGAGAAAGACCTCGAGAGTGCTTCAAAATGTGTTGAGTCGCGATTCCCCTACCATGACTCGAGAGCCATGACACGCTCCCCCTCGCCAAGCGCATGGAGACCTGACTAACCTGGCACTGCACGAGAGGCTCCATGAGTTCCTCATCGTACCTCGTGAGGAAACCCACACTGGCGCGGCAGCTCGAGGAAACACATGAGACACACCGGTCATCGCGAGATGAGGGCCTTATTTTCCTGCATGGCCTGGAGACCAATCACGAGTCCGCTCTCCAAACTGAAGAGAAGGCTGGACTCCCTTGAAGCCGCTCAGGGGGCTCCAAGAGATCCGCGTCGCGACTCGAGAGGAGAGCGGAGTCCTTGGCTTCCCCTCGAGACGAGGCCTGACTCCCCGGGGGAGCCTGGAATGCAACCCCGAGATCCCTGCCTTCCCTGGAGAGGAATATTAGGTCCCGGACACACGCCTAGGTGAGGTCTCTTCGGCCCTGCAGTGACTCGAGCGCAACCCCCAGCTTTCCCTCGCAACCCGAAGGGAAGATTGGGCTTCCCAGGGCCAACCCAAGGGGAAGGCTGAGATCCCCGTCGTAACTCGAGAATCCCGCCGCAACTCGAGAAAAGCCACGTGGTTCCCACCTCTTGGCAAGATGAGGCCCTTGCCCGCGACGGCGTCTCAAGGGAAGTCCCCTGTTCCGCCCTGAAGGTCGAAACGGTCCCTGACAGCCTTCCTGCGACCCCCAAAAGTCCCCCGACACGCCGGGGTCCCCCGAGGGGAACACCGAGCGTCCCGGCACTGCTTCCTCTGAGCCCCTTCTCCCCTCCTGATCGCGACAGGGGAGGCGATTCCCCTGCGTGGTCTGGAAGGGGTTCCCGGCCTTCCCTGCGCACCTCAGGATGAGGCCGGTCTCACGAGGAAATTCGAGGCGAGTCACGTGGGTGGGGCCACATGCCGAACGCCCCCGATTCCCCGTTCCGCTCTTGAGAAGGACCCGAGGCCCGAACCCCTCTTCGAAGGCAACCCTGTGGGTGAAGGCACAACACGAAGGGGCACTGCCACCCCCGTGCATCGTCCGCAAAGACCCGCGGGTTCCACACACAGCTCGACGAGGGGCCTGAGACCCCCTGAGCAACTCGAGAGGCCAGCGGGGTTCCCTTCCTCAGACAAGACGAGGCCTGACTCTCCTGTCCCAACTCTGCAGGGACCCTGCGGTCGGAGTCCGAAACGGAGAGGAAGCCTGAGGTTCCTGCCTCCCTTCGAGGTGAGGCCCTCTTCCATTGCGCCAGACCCAGCGGAGTCCGAAGGGGCCCCGCCACCTCCACAGGATCCCTCGCCTCTCAGAGGCACCCTAGCAAGTTCCCTAAGGTCCCCGGCAGAAGGCGAGGGAAACGAGGGTTTCCCGCCGCCCCCCGAGGAAGACCTCGAGAGTCCTTCTTCAACGCGTCTCGAGGCCCTAGTCCCCTCCCGTGACTCGAGAGCCAGGACGCGCACCCCCTCGCCACGCGCATGGAGACCTGACTTCCCTGGCGCCGCACGAGAGGCTCCCTGAGATCCTCGTCGTGCCTCGGGAGAAAACCCCCACGGGCGCCGCAGCTCGAGGAAACCCCTGAGACGCCCCCGTCCTCGCCACCTGAGGGCATTCTTTTCCTGCATGGCCTGGAGAGCAATCCCGCGTCCTCTCTCCAAACGGAAGAGGAGGCTGGACTCCCTTGAGGCCGCTCAGGGGGCTCCAAGAGACCCGCGTCGCGACTCGAGAGGAGAGCGGAGTCCTTGGCTTCCCCTCGAGATGAGGCCTGACTCCCCAGGGGAGCCTGGAATGCAACCCCGAGATCCCTGCCTTCCCTGGAGAGGAATATTAGGTCCCGGACACACGCCTAGGTGAGGTCTCTTCGGCCCTGCAGTGACTCGAGCGCAACCCCCAGCTTTCCCTCGCAACCCGAGGGGAAGATGGGGCTTCCCAGGGCCAACCCAAGGGGAAGGCTGAGATCCCCGTCGTAACTCGAGAATGCCGCCGCAACTCGAGAAAAACCACGTGGTTCCCACCTCTTGGCAAGATGAGGCCCTTGCCCGTGACGGCGTCTCAAGGGAAGTCCCCTGTTCCACCCTGAAGGGAGAAACTGTCCCTGACAGCCTTCCTGCGACCCCCAAAAGTCCCCCGACACGCCGGGGTCCCTCGAGGGGAACACCGAGGGTCCCGGCACCGCGTCCTCTGAGCCCCTTCTCCCCTCCGGATCGCGACAGGAGAGGCGATTCCCCTGCGTGGTCTGGAAGGGGTTCCCGGCCTTCCCGGCGCACCTCAGGATGAGGCCAGTCTCACGAGGAAATTCGAGACGAGCCACGTGGGTGGGGCCACATGCCGAACGCCCCCGATTCCCCAGGTCCGCTCTTGAGAAGGACCCGAGGCCCGGACCCCTCTTGGAAGGCAACCCTGTGGGTGAAGGCACAACACGAAGGGGCACTGCCACCCCCGTGCATCGTCCGCAAAGACCCGCGGGTTCCACACACAGCTCGACGAGGGGCCTGAGACCCCCTGAGCAACTCGAGAGGCCAGCGGGGTTCCCTTCCTCAGACAAGACGAGGCCTGACTCTCCTGTCCCAACTCTGCAGGGACCCTGCGGTCGGAGTCCGAAATGGAGAGGAAGCCTGAGGTTCCTGCCTCCCCTCGAGGTGAGGCCCTCTTCCGTTGCGCCAGACCCAGCGGAGTCCCGAGGGGACCCGCCACCTCCACAGGATCCCTCGCCTCTCAGAGGCACCCTGGGAAGTTTCCTAAGGTCCCCGGCAGAAGGCGAGGGACACGAGGGTTTCCCGCCGCCCCCCGAGAAAGACCTCGACAGTCCTTCTTCAACGCGTCTCGAGGCCCTAGTCCCCTCCCGTGACTCGAGATCCAGGACGCGCTCCCCCTCGCCACGCGCATGGAGACCTGACTTCCCTGGCGCCGCACGAGAGGCTCCCTGAGATCCTCGTCGTGCCTCGGGAGAAAACCCCCATGGGCGCCGCAGCTCGAGGAAACCCCTGAGACGCCCCCGTCCTCGCGAGCTGAGGGCCTTCTTTTCCTGCATGGCCTGGAGAGCCATCCCGGGTCCTCTCTCCAAACGGAAGAGGAGGCTGGACTCCCTTGAGGCCGCTCAGGGGGCTCCAAGAAAACCGCGTCGTGTCTCGAGAGGAGAGCGGAGTCCTTGGCTTCCCCTCGAGATGAGGCCTGACTCCCCGGTGGAGCCTGGAATGCAACCCCGAGATCCCTGCCTTCCCTGGAGAGGAATATTAGGTCCCGGACACACGCCTAGGTGAGGTCTCTTCGGCCCTGCAGTGTCTCGAGCAAAACCCCCAGCTTTCCCTCGCAACCCGAGGGGAAGATGGGGCTTCCCAGGGCCAACCCAAGGGGAAGGCTGAGATCCCCGTCGTAACTCGAGAATGCCTCCGCAACTCGAGAAAAACCACGTGGTTCCCACCTCTTGGCAAGATGAGGCCCTTGCCCGCGACGGCGTCTCAAGGGAAGTCCCCTGTTCCGCCCTGAAGGGCGAAACGGTCCCTGACAGCCTTCCTGCGACCACCAAAAGTCCCCCGACACGCCGGGGTCCCCCGAGGGGAACACCGAGCGTCCCGGCACTGCTTCCTCTGAGCCCCTTCTCCCCTCCTGATCGCGACAGGGGAGGCGATTCCCCTGCGTGGTCTGGAAGGGGTTCCCGGCCTTCCCGGCGCACCTCAGGATGAGGCCGGTCTCACGAGGAAATTCGAGGCGAGTCACGTGGGTGGGGCCACATGCCGAACGCCCCCGATTCCCCGTTCCGCTCTTGAGAAGGACCCGAGGCCCGAACCCCTCTTCGAAGGCAACCCTGTGGGTGAAGGCACAACACGAAGGGGCACTGCCACCCCCGTGCATCGTCCGCAAAGACCCGCGGGTTCCACACACAGCTCGACGAGGGGCCTGAGACCCCCTGAGCAACTCGAGAGGCCAGCGGGGTTCCCTTCCTCAGACAAGACGAGGCCTGACTCTCCTGTCCCAACTCTGCAGGGACCCTGCGGTCGGAGTCCGAAACGCAGAGGAAGCCTGAGGTTCCTGCCTCCCTTCGAGGTGAGGCCCTCTTCCGTTGCGCCAGACCCAGCGGAGTCCGAAGGGGCCCCGCCACCTCCACAGGATCCCTCGCCTCTCAGAGGCACCCTAGCAAGTTCCCTAAGGTCCCCGGCAGAAGGCGAGGGAAACGAGGGTTTCCCGCCGCCCCCCGAGGAAGACCTCGAGAGTCCTTCTTCAACGCGTCTCGAGGCCCTAGTCCCCTCCCGTGACTCGAGAGCCAGGACGCGCACCCCCTCGCCACGCGCATGGAGACCTGACTTCCCTGGCGCCGCACGAGAGGCTCCCTGAGATCCTCGTCGTGCCTCGGGAGAAAACCCCCACGGGCGCCGCAGCTCGAGGAAACCCCTGAGACGCCCCCGTCCTCGCCAGCTGAGGGCATTCTTTTCCTGCATGGCCTGGAGAGCAATCCCGCGTCCTCTCTCCAAACGGAAGAGGAGGCTGGACTCCCTTGAGGCCGCTCAGGGGGCTCCAAGAGACCCGCGTCGCGACTCGAGAGGAGAGCGGAGTCCTTGGCTTCCCCTCGAGATGAGGCCTGACTCCCCAGGGGAGCCTGGAATGCAACCCCGAGATCCCTGCCTTCCCTGGAGAGGAATATTAGGTCCCGGACACACGCCTAGGTGAGGTCTCTTCGGCCCTGCAGTGACTCGAGCGCAACCCCCAGCTTTCCCTCGCAACCCGAGGGGAAGATGGGGCTTCCCAGGGCCAACCCAAGGGGAAGGCTGAGATCCCCGTCGTAACTCGAGAATGCCGCCGCAACTCGAGAAAAACCACGTGGTTCCCAGCTCTTGGCAAGATGAGGCCCTTGCCCGTGACGGCGTCTCAAGGGAAGTCGCCTGTTCCACCCTGAAGGGAGAAACGGTCCCTGACAGCCTTCCTGCGACCCCCAAAAGTCCCCCGACACGCCGGGGTCCCTCGAGGGGAACACCGAGGGTCCCGGCACCGCGTCCTCTGAGCCCCTTCTCCCCTCCGGATCGCGACAGGAGAGGCGATTCCCCTGCGTGGTCTGGAAGGGGTTCCCGGCCTTCCCGGCGCACCTCAGGATGAGGCCAGTCTCACGAGGAAATTCGAGACGAGCCACGTGGGTGGGGCCACATGCCGAACGCCCCCGATTCCCCAGGTCCGCTCTTGAGAAGGACCCGAGGCCCGGACCCCTCTTGGAAGGCAACCCTGTGGGTGAAGGCACAACACGAAGGGGCACTGCCACCCCCGTGCATCGTCCGCAAAGACCCGCGGGTTCCACACACAGCTCGACGAGGGGCCTGAGACCCCCTGAGCAACTCGAGAGGCCAGCGGGGTTCCCTTCCTCAGACAAGACGAGGCCTGACTCTCCTGTCCCAACTCTGCAGGGACCCTGCGGTCGGAGTCCGAAATGGAGAGGAAGCCTGAGGTTCCTGCCTCCCCTCGAGGTGAGGCCCTCTTCCGTTGCGCCAGACCCAGCGGAGTCCCGAGGGGACCCGCCACCTCCACAGGATCCCTCGCCTCTCAGAGGCACCCTGGGAAGTTTCCTAAGGTCCCCGGCAGAAGGCGAGGGACACGAGGGTTTCCCGCCGCCCCCCGAGAAAGACCTCGACAGTCCTTCTTCAACGCGTCTCGAGGCCCTAGTCCCCTCCCGTGACTCGAGATCCAGGACGCGCTCCCCCTCGCCACGCGCATGGAGACCTGACTTCCCTGGCGCCGCACGAGAGGCTCCCTGAGATCCTCGTCGTGCCTCGGGAGAAAACCCCCATGGGCGCCGCAGCTCGAGGAAACCCCTGAGACGCCCCCGTCCTCGCGAGCTGAGGGCCTTCTTTTCCTGCATGGCCTGGAGAGCCATCCCGGGTCCTCTCTCCAAACGGAAGAGGAGGCTGGACTCCCTTGAGGCCGCTCAGGGGGCTCCAAGAGAACCGCGTCGTGTCTCGAGAGGAGAGCGGAGTCCTTGGCTTCCCCTCGAGATGAGGCCTGACTCCCCGGTGGAGCCTGGAATGCAACCCCGAGATCCCTGCCTTCCCTGGAGAGGAATATGAGGTCCCGGACACACGCCTAGGTGAGGTCTCTTCGGCCCTGCAGTGTCTCGAGCAAAACCCCCAGCTTTCCCTCGCAACCCTAGGGGAAGATGGGGCTTCCCAGGGCCAACCCAAGGGGAAGGCTGAGATCCCCGTCGTAACTCGAGAATGCCTCCGCAACTCGAGAAAAACCACGTGGTTCCCACCTCTTGGCAAGATGAGGCCCTTGCCCGCGACGGCGTCTCAAGGGAAGTCCCCTGTTCCGCCCTGAAGGGCGAAACGGTCCCTGACAGCCTTCCTGCGACCACCAAAAGTCCCCCGACACGCCGGGTTCCCTCGAGGGGAACACCGAGGGTCCCGGCACCGCTTCCTCTGAGCCCCTTCTCCCCTCCTGATCGCGACAGGAGAGGCGATTCCCCTGCGTGGTCTGGAAGGGGTTCCCGGCCTTCCCGGCGCACCTCAGGATGAGGCCGGTCTCACGAGGAAATTCGAGACGAGCCACGTGGGTGGGGCCACATGCCGAACGCCTCCGATTCCCCAGGTCCGCTCTTGAGAAGGACCCGAGGCCCGGACCCCTCTTCGAAGGCAACCCTGTGGGTGAAGGCACAACACGAAGGGGCACTGCCACCCCCGTGCATCGTCCGCAAAGACCCGCGGGTTCCACACACAGCTCGACGAGGGGCCTGAGACCCCCCTGAGCAGCTCGAGAGGCCAGCGGGGTTCCCTTCCTCTGACAAGACGAGGCCTGACTCTCCTGTCCCAACTCTGCAGGGACCCTGCGGTCGGAGTCCGAAACGGAGAGGAAGCCTGAGGTTCCTGCCTCCCCTCGAGGTGAGGCCCTCTTCCGTTGCGCCAGACCCAGCGGAGTCCCGAGGGGCCCCGCCACCTCCACAGGATCCCTCGCCTCTCAGAGGCACCCTGGGAAGTTCCCTAAGGTCCCCGGCAGAAGGCGAAGGAAACGAGGGTTTCCCGCCGCCCCCCGAGAAAGACCTCGAGAGTCCTTCTTCAACGCGTCTCGAGGCCCTAGTCCCCTCCCGTGACTCGAGAGCCAGGACGCGCTCCCCCTCGCCACGCGCATGGAGACCTGACTTCCCTGGCGCCGCACGAGAGGCTCCCTGAGATCCTCGTCGTGCCTCGGGAGAAAACCCCCACGGGCGCCGCAGCTCGAGGAAACCCCTGAGATGCCCCCGTCCTCGCGAGCTGAGGGCCTTCTTTTCCTGCATGGCCTGGAGAGCAATCCCGGGTCCTCTCTCCAAACGGAAGAGGAGGCTGGACTCCCTTGAGGCCGCTCAGGGGGCTCCAAGAGCCCCGCGTCGCGACTCGAGAGGAGAGCGGAGTCCTTGGCTTCCCCTCGAGACGAGGCCTGACTCCCCGGGGGAGCCTGGAATGCAACCCCGAGATCCCTGCCTTCCCTGGAGAGGAATATGAGGTCCCGGACACACGCCTAGGTGAGGTCTCTTCGGCCCTGCAGTGACTCGAGCGCAACCCCCAGCTTTCCCTCGCAACCCGAGGGGAAGATTGGGCTTCCCAGGGCCAACCCAAGGGGAACGCTGAGATCCCCGTCGTAACTCGAGAATCCCGCCGCAACTCGAGAAAAACCACGTGGTTCCCACCTCTTGGCAAGATGAGGCCCTTGCCCGCCACGGCGTCTCAAGGGAAGTCCCCTGTTCCACCCTGAAGGGAAAAACGGTCCCTGACAGCCTTCCTGCGACGCCCAAAAGTCCCCCGACACGCCGGGTTCCCTCGAGGGGAACACCGAAGGTCCCTGCACCGCTTCCTCTGAGCCCCTTCTCCCCTCCTGATCGCGACAGGAGAGGCGATTCCCCTGCGTGGTCTGGAAGGGGTTCCCGGCCTTCCCGGCGCACCTCAGGATGAGGCCGGTCTCACGAGGAAATTCGAGACGAGCCACGTGGGTGGGGCCACATGCCGAACGCCCCCGATTCCCCAGTCCGCCCTTGAGAAGGACCCGAGGCCCGGACCCCTCTTCGAAGGCAACCCTGTGGGTGAAGGCACAACACGAAGGGGCACTGCCACCCCCGTGCATCGTCCGCAAAGACTCGCGGGTTCCACACACAGATCGACGAGGGGCCTGAGACCCCCTGAGCAACTCGAGAGGCCAGCGGGGTTCTCTTCCTCAGACAAGACGAGGCCTGACTCTCCTGTCCCAACTCTGCAGGGACCCTGCGGTCGGAGTCCGAAACGGAGAGGAAGCCTGAGGTTCCTGCCTCCCCTCGAGGTGAGGCCCTCTTCCGTTGCGCCAGACGCAGCGGAGTCCCGAGGGGCCCCGCCACCTCCACAGGATCCCTCGCCTCTCAGAGGCACCCTGGGAAGTTCCCTAAGGTCCCCGGCAGAAGGCGAGGGACACGAGGGTTTCCCACCGCCCCCCGAGAGTCCTTCTTCAACGCATCTCGAGGCCCTAGTCCCCTCCCGTAACTCGAGAGCCAGGACGCGCTCCCCCTCGCCACGCGCATGGAGACCTGACTTCCCTGGCGCCGCACGAGAGGCCCCCAGAGATCCTCGTCGTGCTTCGGGAGAAAACCCCCACGGGCGCCGCAGCTCGAGGAAAGCCCTGAGACGCCCCCATCCTCGCGAGCTGAGGGCCTTCTTTTCCTGCATGGCCTGGAGAGCAATCCCGGGTCCTCTCTCCAAACGGAAGAGGAGGCTGGACTCCCTTGAGGCCTCTCAGGGGGCTCCAAGAGACCCGCGTCGCTACTCGAGAGGAGAGCAGAGTCCTTGGCTTCCCCTAGAGACGAGGCCTGACTCCCCGGGGGAGCCTGGAATGCAACCCCGAGATCCCTGCCTTCCCTGGAGAGGAATATTAGGTCCCGGACACACGCCTAGGTGAGGTCTCTTCGGCCCTGCAGTGACTCGAGCGCAACCCCCAGCTTTCCCTCGCAACCCGAGGGGAAGATTGGGCTTCCCAGGGCCAACCCAAGGGGAAGGCTGAGATCCCCGTCGTAACTCGAGAATCCCGCCGCAACTCGAGAAAAACCACGTGGTTCCCACCTCTTGGCAAGATGAGGCCCTTGCCCGCCACGGCGTCTCAAGGGAAGTCGCCTGTTCCGCCCTGAAGTGCGAAACGGTCCCTGACAGCCTTCCTGCGACCCCCAAAATCCCCCGACACGCCGGGTTCCCTCGAGGGCAACACCGAGGGTCCCGGCACCGCTTCCTCTGAGCCCCTTCTCCCCTCCTGATCGCGACAGGAGAGGCGATTCCCCTGCGTGGTCTGGAAGGGGTTCCCGGCCTTCCCGGCGCACCTCAGGATGAGGCCGGTCTCACGAGGAAATTCGAGACGAGCCACGTGTGTGGGGCCACATGCCGAACGCCCCCGATTCCCCGGTCCGCCCTTGAGAAGGACCCGAGGCCCGGACCCCTCTTCGAAGGCAACTGTGGGTGAAGGCACAACACGAAGGGGCACTGCCACCCCCGTGCATCGTCCGCAAAGACCCGCGGGTTCCCCACACAGCTCGACGAGGGGCCTGAGACCCCCTGAGCAACTCGAAAGGCCAGCGGGGTTCCCTTCCTCAGACAAGACGAGGCCTGACTCTCCTGTCCCAACTCTGCAGGGACCCTGCGGTCGGAGTCCGAAACGGAGAGGAAGCCTGAGGTTCCTGCCTCCCCTCGAGGTGAGGCCCTCTTCCGTTGCGCCAGACCCAGCGGAGTCCCGAGGGGCCCCGCCACCTCCACAGGATCCCTCGCCTCTCAGAGGCACCCTGGGAAGTTCCCTAAGGTCCCCGGCAGAAGGCGAGGGACACGAGGGTTTCCCGCCGCCCCCCGAGGAAGACCTCGAGAGTCTTTCTTCAACGCGTCTCGAGGCCCTAGTCCCCTCCCGTGACTCGAGAGCCAGGACGCGCTCCCCCTCGCCACGCGCATGGAGACCTGACTTCCCTGGCGCCGCACGAGAGGCTCCCTGAGATCCTCGTCGTGCCTCGGGAGAAAACCCCCACGGGCGCCGCAGCTCGAGGAAACCCCTGAGACGCCCCCGTCCTCGCGAGCTGAGGGCCTTCTTTTCCTGCATGGGCTGGAGAGCAATCCCGGGTCCTCTCTCCAAACGGAAGAGGAGGCTGGACTCCCTTGAGGCCTCTCAGGGGGCTCCAAGAGACCCGCGTCGCTACTCGAGAGGAGAGCAGAGTCCTTGGCTTCCCCTAGAGACGAGGCCTGACTCCCCGGGGGAGCCTGGAATGCAACCCCGAGATCCCTGCCTTCCCTGGAGAGGAATATTAGGTCCCGGACACACGCCTAGGTGAGGTCTTTTCGGCCCTGCAGTGACTCGAGCGCAACCCCCAGCTTTCCCTCGCAACCCGAGGGGAAGATTCGGCTTCCCAGGGCCAACCCAAGGGGAAGGCTGAGATCCCCGTCGTAACTCGAGAATCCCGCCGCAACTCGAGAAAAACCACGTGGTTCCCACCTCTTGGCAAGATGAGGCCCTTGCCCGCCACGGCGTCTCAAGGGAAGTCGCCTGTTCCGCCCTGAAGTGCGAAACGGTCCCTGACAGCCTTCCTGCGACCCCCAAAATCCCCCGACACGCCGGGTTCCCTCGAGGGCAACACCGAGGGTCCCGGCACCGCTTCCTCTGAGCCCCTTCTCCCCTCCTGATCGCGACAGGAGAGGCGATTCCCCTGCGTGGTCTGGAAGGGGTTCCCGGCCTTCCCGGCGCACCTCAGGATGAGGCCGGTCTCACGAGGAAATTCGAGACGAGCCACGTGGGTGGGGCCACATGCCGAACGCCCCCGATTCCCCGGTCCGCCCTTGAGAAGGACCCGAGGCCCGGACCCCTCTTCGAAGGCAACCCTGTGGGTGAAGGCACAACACGAAGGGGCACTGCCACCCCCGTGCATCGTCCGCAAAGACCCGCGGGTTCCACACACAGCTCGACGAGGGGCCTGAGACCCCCTGAGCAACTCGAAAGGCCAGCGGGGATCCCTTCCTCAGACAAGACGAGGCCTGACTCTCCTGTCCCAACTCTGCAGGGACCCTGCGGTCGGAGTCCGAAACGGAGAGGAAGCCTGAGGTTCCTGCCTCCCCTCGAGGTGAGGCCCTCTTCCGTTGCGCCAGACCCAGCGGAGTCCCGAGGGGCCCCGCCACCTCCACAGGATCCCTCGCCTCTCAGAGGCACCCTGGGAAGTTCCCTAAGGTCCCCGGCAGAAGGCGAGGGACACGAGGGTTTCCCGCCGCCCCCCGAGGAAGACCTCGAGAGTCCTTCTTCAATGCGTCTCGAGGCCCTAGTCCCCTCCCGTGACTCGAGAGCCAGGACGCGCTCCCCCTCGCCACGCGCATGGAGACCTGACTTCCCTGGCGCCGCACGAGAGGCTCCCTGAGATCCTCGTCGTGCCTCGGGAGAAAACCCCCACGGGCGCCGCAGCTCTAGGAAACCCCTGAGACGCCCCCGTCCTCGCGAGCTGAGGGCCTTCTTTTCCTGCATGTCCTGGAGAGCAATCCCGGGTCCTCTCTCCAAACGGAAGAGGAGGCTGGACTCCCTTGAGGCCGCTCAGGGGGCTCCAAGAGACCCGCGTCGCGACTCGAGAGGAGAGCGGAGTCCTTGGCTTCCCCTCGAGACGAGGCCTGAATCCCCGGGGGAGCCTGGAATGCAACCCCGAGATCCCTGCCTTCCCTGGAGAGGAATATTAGGTCCCGGACACACGCCTAGGTGAGGTCTCTTCGGCCCTGCAGTGACTCGAGCGCAGCCCCCAGCTTTCCCTCGCAACCCGAGGGGAAGATTGGGCTTCCCTGGGCCAACCCAAGGGGAAGGCTGAGATCCCCGTCGTAACTCGAGAATCCCGCCGCAACTCGAGAAAACCACGTGGTTCCCACCTCTTGGCAAGATGAGGCCCTTGCCCACCACGGCGTCTCAAGGGAAGTCCCCTGTTCCGCCCTGAAGGGAGAAACGGTCCCTGACAGCCTTCCTGAGACCCCCAAAAGTCCCCCGACACGCCGGGTTCCCTCGAGGGGAACACCGAGGGTCCCGGCACCGCTTCCTCTGAGCCCCTTCTCCCCTCCTGATCGCGACAGGAGAGGCGATTCCCCTGCGTGGTCTGGAAGGGGTTCCCGGCCTTCCCGGCACACCTCAGGATGAGGCCGGTCTCACGAGGAAATTCGAGACGAGCCACGTGGGTGGGGCCACATGCCGAACGCCCCCGATTCCCCGGTCCGCCCTTGAGAAGGACCCGAGGCCCGGACCCCTCTTCGAAGGCAACCCTGTGGGTGAAGGCACAACACGAAGGGGCACTGCCACACCCGTGCATCGTCCGCAAAGACCCGCGGGTTCCACACACAGCTCGACGAGGGGCCTGAGACCCCCTGAGCAACTCGAGAGGCCAGCGGGGCTCCCTTCCTCAGACAAGACGAGGCCTGACTCTCCTGTCCCAACTCTGCAGGGACCCTGCGGTCGGAGTCCGAAACGGAGAGGAAGCCTGAGGTTCCTGCCTCCCCTCGAGGTGAGGCCCTCTTCCGTTGCGCCAGACCCAGCGGAGTCCCGAAGGGCCCCGCCACCTCCACAGGATCCCTCGCCTCTCAGAGGCACCCTGGGAAGTTCCCTAAGGTCCCCGGCAGAAGGAGAGGGACACGAGGGGTTCCCGCCGCCCCCCGAGAAAGACCTCGAGAGTCCTTCTTCAACGCGTCTCGAGGCCCTAGTCCCCTCCCGTGACTCGAGAGCCAGGACGCGCTCCCCCTCGCCACGCGCATGGAGACCTGACTTCCCTGGCGCCGCACGAGAGGCTCCCTGAGATCCTCGTCGTGCCTCGGGAGAAAACCCCCACGGGCGCCGCAGCTCGAGGAAACCCCTGAGACGCCCCCGTCCTCGCGAGCTGAGGGCCTTCTTTTCCTGCATGGCCTGGAGAGCAATCCCGGGTACTCTCTCCAAACGGAAGAGGAGGCTGGACTCCCTTGAGGCCGCTCAGGTGGCTCTAAGAGCCCCTCATCGCGACTCGAGAGGAGAGCGGATTCCTTGGCTTCCCCTCGAGATGAGGCCTGACTCGCCGGGGGAGCCTGGAATGCAACCCCGAGATCCCTGCCTTCCCTGGAGAGGAATATTAGGTCCCGGACACACGCCTAGGTGAGGTCTCTTCGGCCCTGCAGTGACTCGAGCGCAACCTCCAGCTTTCCCTCGCAACCCGAGGGGAAGATTGGGCTTCCCTGGGCCAACCCAAGGGGAAGGCTGAGATCCCCGTCGTAACTCGAGAATCCCGCCGCAACTCGAGAAAAACCACGTGGTTCCCACCTCTTGGCAAGATGAGGCCCTTGCCCGCCACGGCGTCTCAAGGGAAGTCCCCTGTTCCACCCTGAAGGGCGAAACGGTCCCTGACAGCCTTCCTGCGACCCCCAAAAGCCCCCCGACACGCCGGGTTCCCTCGAGGGGAACACCGAGGGTCCCGGCACCGCTTCCTCTGAGCCCCTTCTCCCCTCCTGATCGCGACAGGAGAGGCGATTCCCCTGCGTGGTCTGGAAGGGGTTCCCGGCCTTCCCGGCGCACCACAGGATGAGGCCGGTCTCACGAGGAAATTCGAGACGAGCCACGTGGGTGGGGCCACATGCCGAACGCCCCCGATTCCCCGGTCCGCCCTTGAGAAGGACCCGAGGCCCGGACCCCTCTTCGAAGGCAACCCTGTGGGTGAAGGCACAACACGAAGGGGCACTGCCACCCCCGTGCATCGTCCACAAAGACCCGCGGGTTCCACACGCAGCTCGACGAGGGGCCTGAGACCCCCTGAGCAACTCGAGAGGCCAGCGGGGCTCCCTTCCTCAGACAAGACGAGGCCTGACTCTCCTGTCCCAACTCTGCAGGGACCCTGCGGTCGGAGTCCGAAACGGAGAGGAAGCCTGAGGTTCCTGCCTCCCCTCGAGGTGAGGCCCTCTTCCATTGCGCCAGACTCAGCGGAGTCCCGAGGGGCCCCGCCACCTCCACAGGATCCCTCGCCTCTCAGAGGCACCCTGGGAAGTTCCCTAAGGTCCCCGGCAGAAGGCGAGGGACACGAGGGTTTCCCGCCGCCCCCCGAGGAAGACCTCGAGAGTCCTTCTTCAACGCGTCTCGAGGCCCTAGTCCCCTCCCGTGACTCGAGAGCCAGGACGCGCTCCCCCTCGCCTCGCGCATGGAGACCTGACTTCCCTGGCGCCGCACGAGAGGTTCCCTGAGATCCTCGTCGTGCCTCGGGAGAAAACCCCCACGGGCGCCGCAATTCGAGGAAACCCCTGAGACGCCCCCGTCCTCGCGAGCTGAGGGCCTTCTTTTCCTGCATGGCCTGGAGAGCAATCCCGGGTCCTCTCTCCAAACGGAAGAGGAGGCTGGACTCCCTTGAGGCCGCTCAGGGGGCTCCAAGAGCCCCGCGTCGCGACTCGAGAGGAGAGCGGAGTCCTTGGCTTCCCCTCGAGCCGAGGCCTGACTCCCCGGGGGAGCCTGGAATGCAACCCCGAGATCCCTGCCTTCCCTGGAGAGGAATATTAGGTCCCGGACACACGCCTAGGTGAGGTCTCTTCGGCCCTGCAGTGACTCGAGCGCAACCCCCAGCTTTCCCTCGCAACCCGAGGGGAAGATTGGGCTTCCCAGGGCCAACCCAAGGGGAAGTCTGAGATCCCCGTCGTAACTCGAGAATCCCGCCGCAACTCGAGAAAAACCACGTGGTTCCCACCTCTTGGCAAGATGAGGCCCTTGCCCGCCACGGCGTCTCAAGGGAAGTCCACTGTTCCACCCTGAAGGGCGAAACGGTCCCTGACAGCCTTCCTGCGACCCCCTAAAGTCCCCCGACACGCCGGGTTCCCTCGAGGGGAACACCGAGGGTCCCGGCACCGCTTCCTCTGAGCCCCTTCTCCCCTCCTGATCGCGACAGGAGAGGCGATTCCCCTGCGTGGTCTGGAAGGGGTTCCCGGCCTTCCCGGCGCACCTCAGGATGAGGCCGGTCTCACGAGGAAATTCGAGACGAGCCACGTGGGTGGGGCCACATGCCGAACGCCCCCGATTCCCCGGTCCGCCCTTGAGAAGGACCCGAGGCCCGGACCCCTCTTCGAAGGCAACCCTGTGGGTGAAGGCACAACACGAAGGGGCACTGCCATCCCCGTGCATCGTCCGCAAAGTCCCGCGGGTTCCACACACAGCTCGACGAGGGGCCTGAGACCCTCTGAGCAACTCGAGAGGCCAGCGGGGTTCCCTTCCTCAGACAAGACGAGGCCTGACTCTCCTGTCCCAACTCTGCAGGGACCCTGCGGTCGGAGTCCGAAACGGAGAGGAAGCCTGAGGTGCCTGCCTCCCCTCGAGGTGAGGCCCTCTTCCGTTGCGCCAGACCCAGCGGAGTCCCGAGGGGCCCCGCCACCTCCACAGGATCCCTCTTCTCTCAGAGGCACCCTGGGTAGTTCCCTAAAGTCCCCGGCAGAAGGCGAGGGACACGACGGTTTCCCGGCCCCTCCCCCGAGAAAGACCTCGAGAGTCCTTCTTCAACGCGTCTCGAGGCCCTAGTCCCCTCCCGTGACTCGAGAGCCAGGACGCGCTCCCCCTCGCCACGCGCATGGAGACCTGACTTCCCTGGCGCCGCACGAGAGCCTCCCTGAGATCCTCGTCGTGCCTCGGGAGAAAACCCCCACGGGCGCCGCAGCTCGAGGAAACCCTTGAGACGCCACCATCCTCGCGAGCTGAGGGCCTTCTTTTCCTGCATGGCCTGGCGAGCAATCCCGGGTCCTCTCTCCAAACGGAAGAGGAGGCTGGACTCCCTTGAGGCCGCTCAGGGGGCTCCAAGAGACCCGCGTCGCGACTCGAGAGGAGAGCAGAGTCCTTGGCTTCCCCTCGAGACGAGGCCTGACTCCCCGGGGAGCCTGGAATGCAACCCCGAGATCCCTGCCTTCCCTGGAGAGGAATATTAGGTCCCGGACACACGCCTAGGTGAGGTCTCTTTGGCCCTGCAGTGACTCGAGCGCAACCCCCAGCTTTCCCTCGCAACCCGAGGGGAAGATTGGGCTTCCCAGGGCCAACCCAAGGGGAAGGCTGAGATCCCCGGCGTAACTCGAAAATCCCGCCGCAACTCGAGAAAAACCACGTGGTTCCCACCTCTTGGCAAGATGAGGCCCTTGCCCGCCACAGCGTCTCAAAAGAAGTCCCACGTTCCTACTGAAGTGCAAAACGGTACTTGGCACCCATGATGGCACCCCCAAAGTTCCCCAACTACAGGCCTCACTCGAGGGTAACACCCATGTTCCCCGCACCACATCATTTGAGCCCCTTCTCCCCTCCTGATTGCAACAGGAGTGTCTTTTCTACTGCTTTGTGTGGAAGGGGTTACCGATCTTCCCAGCGCACATCAGGATGAGGCCTGTCTCACGAGGAAATTGGAGATGTAGCCTCGTGGGTGGTGCCACATGCGGAAAGACCCCATTTCCCGGTCAGCTATTAATAAGAACCCGATGCCCGTACACGTCTTGGAATGCATCCCGTAGGATGAAGGCACAACAAGGAGGGACCCTGAACACCCGTGCATCTTTTGCAAAATTCTGTAGGTTCCACATACAGCTCGACAAGTGACCTGTTACCTCGTGAACAACTCGAGAGGCAAGCTAAGTTTCATTTCTCCACAGAATACGAGGCCTGACTCTCCTGTCCCAACTCTGCAGGAATCCTGAGATCGGAGTCTGAAATGGAGAGGAACCCTGAGGTTCCTTCCTCAACACGAGATGAGGCCCTCTTGTATTATACCACACCCAGTGGTGTCCCGAGAGGCCCCTCCCAACTCCACAGTATCAGTGTCTTCTCAGAGGCACCCTGAGCAACTCCCTGAGGTCACCGGCACAAGTCGAGGGAACACAGGGTATCCTGCCGCAACCCGAGAAAGACCTCAAGAGTCCGTCTTCAACGCGTCTTGAGGACGGATTCCCCTACCATGACTCGAGAGCAATGACACGCTCCCCCTCGCCATGCACATGGACACCTGACTTCCCTGGCGCCACATGAGAGGCTCCCTGAGCTCCCCGTCATACCTCGTGAGAAACCCCACACTGGCGCTGCAGCTCGGGAAAACCCACCGTCATCGCGAGATTGGGGACTTCTTTTCCTGCCTGACCTGGAGAGCAATCCCTGGTCCTTTCTCCAAACTTCACAGGAGGCTTTACTCCCTTTAGGCCACTCAATGGGCTCCAAGAGATACCTGTCGCGACTTGAGAGGAGAGCAGAGTACTTTGTTTCCCCTCGAGAAGAGGCCTTACCTCGGGTGAGTCTGGAATGCAAGCCCGAGATCCCTGTTGTCCCTGGAGAGGAAAATTATGTCCTGGACAAAAGCCTAGATGAGGTCTATTTTGCCCTACAGTGACTCGAGAGCAACACCCATCTCTCCCTCGCAATTCGAATGGAAGATTGGTCTTCATTGGGCCAACACAAGAGGAAGTCTGAATTTCCCGTTGTAACTCGAGAATCCCACCGCAACTCTTAAAAACCACGTGGTTCCCCATTCATCGCAATATGAGGCCTTTGCCCGCTACAGAGTCTCAAGAAAAGTCCCATGTTTCGTCATAAAGTTCGAGATGCTACTTGGCACCCTTGATGCGACCCCAAAAGTTCCCCAATATACCGGTCTCACTCCAAGGGAACACCGAAGTTCCTGGCACCACTTCATTTGAGCCCCTTCTCCCCTCCTGATCACGGCAGGAAGGTCGATCCCCCTGCTTTGTCTAGAAGGGGTTCCCGACCTTCATGGCGCACCTCAGGATGAGGCCAGTCTCACGAAGAAATTCGAGACGTAGCCTCGTGTTGGTGCCACGTGCCAAAAGACCCCGATTTCTCGGTCTTGCTCTTGATAAGAACCCGATGCCCGGACACCTCTTCTAAGGCAACCCTGTGGATGAAGGCACTACACGAGGGGGCACTGGCAACCCTGTTCATCGTCCGGAAAACCCCGCAGGATCCACATACAGCTCCACAACTGGCCTGTCACCCCTTAAACAATGAGAGAGGAAAGCGGAGTCCCCTTCCTCAGACAAGACGAGGCCTGAGTATCCAATCCCAACTCTGCAGGCACGCTTCGATCTGAGTCAGCAATGGAGAGGAAACCTGAGGTTCCTGCCTCAACCCGAGATGAGGCCCTCTTCCATTAAAACAAACCCAGTGGAGTCCCGAGAGTCCCCTCCCATCTCCACAGTATCCCTGACTTCTCATAGGCATTCTGAGAAGCTCCTTGAGGCCACCGGCAAAAGTCGAGGGAAATAAGGGTTTCCTGCCACAACCGAAGAAAGACCACGAGAGTCCTTCTTCAATGTGTCTTGAGGTCAGATTCCCCTACCATAGCTCGAGAGCAATAATGCGCTCCCCCTCGCCACGCACATGGAGACCTGACTTCCCTGGCGCCACACGAGAGGCTCCCTGAGCTCCCCGTCGTACCTCGTGTGAAACCCCACACTGGCGCCGCAGCTCGAGAAAACCCACAAGATCCCTCCGTCATCGCGAGATGAGGGCCATCTTTTCCTGCATGGCCTGGAGAGCAGTCCCAAGTCCTCTCTCCAAACTTCACAGGAGGCTTGACTCCCTTTAGGCCACAAAGTGGGCTCCAAGAGGTGCCCGTCGCGACTCGAAAGGAGAGCGGAGTCCTTTGCTTCCCTTCGACATGAGGCCTGACTCCCTGGGTGAGTCTGGAATGCAAACCTGAGATCCCTGTGGCCCTTGGAGAGGAACATTAGGTCCTGGACACAAGCCTAGATGAGGTCTCCTTTGCCCTGCAGTGACTCGAGCGCAACCCCCAGCTCTCCCTCGCAACTCGAATGGATGATTGGACTTCCCTGGCCCAACACAAGAGGAAGCCTGAAATCCCCGTCGTAACTCGAAAATCCCGCCGCAACTCGAGAAAAACCACGTGGCTCCCCCGTCATCGCAAGATGAGGCCCTTGGCCGCTACAGCGTATCAAGAGAAGTCCCACGTTCCATCCTGAAGTACAAAACGGTACTTGGCACCCTTGATGCGACCCCCAAAGTTCCCTGACATACCGGTCTCACTCGAGGGAAACACCAAAGTTCACGGCACCACTTCCTGTGAGCCCCTTCACCCCTCCTGATCGCGACAGAAGGGTCGATTCCCATGTTTTGTCTGCAAGGGGTTCCCGACGTTCCCCGCAAACCTCCGGATGAGGCCGGTCTCATGAGGAAATTCGAAAAGTAGCCTCATGGTTGGTGCCATATGCTGAAAGATCCCGAATTCCCGGTCCACTCTAGATAAGAACCTGACGCCCGGACATCTCTTTGAAGGCAACCCTGTGGATGAAGGCACAACACGAAGGGACACTGACATCCCCATGCATCGTCTGGAAAAACCCGCAGATTCCACTCACAGCTCCAAGTGTGGACTGTCACCTCGTGAACAACTCGAGAGGCAAGTGAAGTTGCATTCCTTCACACAAGACGAGGCCTTACTCTCCTGTCCCAACTCTTCAGGGACCCTGCAATTGGAGTCAGAAATGGAGAGGAACCCTGAGGTTCCTGCCTCAACTAGAGAAGAGGCCCTCTTCCATTGAACCAAACTCAGTGGTGTCCCGAGAGGCCCCTCCCAACACCACAGTATCCCTGAATTCTCAGAGGCTCCGTGAGAAGCTACCTGAGGTCACTGGCACAAGTCGAGGGAACCCAGAGTTTCCTGAAGTAACCCGAGAAAGACTTGGAGAGTCCTTTTTCAATGTCTCTTGATGCCCGATTCCCCTACCATGACTCCAGAGCAAGGACGCGCTCCCCTCGCCACAAGCAGGAAAACTGACTTCCCTAGTACCACACAAGAGGCTCCCTGAGTACCCCATCGTACCTCGTGAGAAAACCCACAGTGGCGCCGCAGTTTGAGAAAAACCACAAGATGCCCCCGTCAAGGAGAGATGGGGGCCTTCTTTTCCCTCCTGACCTGGAGAGCAATCCCTGGTCCTCTCTCCAAACTTCACAGGAGGATTGACTCCCTTTAGGCCACTCAGTTGGGTCCAAGAAATACCCGGTGCGACTCGAGAGGAGAGCGGAGTCCTTTGCTTCCCTGGAGACGAGGCCTGACTCCCTGGGTGAGTTTGGAATGCAACCCCGAGATCCCTGTCGCCCCTGGAGTGGAACATTATGTCCTAGACACAAGCCTAGATGAGGTCTATTTTGCCCTACAGTGATCGAGAGCAACCTCCATCTCTCCCTCACAATTTGAATGGAAGATTGGGCTTCCCACGGTCAACACATGAGGAAGTCTGAATATCCCATCGTAATTCGAGAATTCAGCCTCAAGTCTTAAACACCATGTGGTTCCCCCTTCATCGCAATATGAGGCCCTTGCCAGCTAGAGTCTCAAGAGAAGTCCCACGTTCCATCTTAAAGTTCGAAATGCTACTTGGCACCCTTGATGCGACCCCAAAGTTCCCCAACATACTGGTCTCACTCCAGGGGAACACCGAAATTCCCGGCGTCTCCAGGGAAGTCCCATGTTCCGCCCTGAAGGGCGACACGGTACTTGACACCCTTGATGCGACCGCAAAAGTTCCCGACACGCTGGGTTCCCTCGAGGGGAACACCAAGGGTCCCGGCACCACTTCATCTGAGCACCTTCTGCCCTCCTGATCGTGACAGGAGAGTCGATTCCCCTGCTTTCTCTGGATGGGGTTCCCGGCCTTCCTGGTGCACCTCAGGATGAGGCCGGTCTCAGGAGGAAATTCGAGATCAGCCATGTGTGAGGTGCCACGTGCCGAACGACACCGATTTTCCGGTCCGCTCTTGATAAGAACCTGATGGCCGGACACCTCTTCGAAGGCAACCCTGTGAGTGAAGGCACAACACGAAGGGGCACTGACACCCCCGTGCATCATCCGGAAAAACCCGCAGGGTCTACACACAGCTCGACAAGGGGCCTGAGACTCCCGGAACAACTCGAGAGGCAACCAGAATTCCATTCCTCAGACAAGACGAGGCATGACTCTCCTGTCCCAACACTGCAGGGACCGTGCAGTCGGAGTCAGAATTGGAGAGGAAGCCTGAGGTTCCTGCCTCCCCTCGAGATGAGGCCCTCTTCCATTGCACCGAACCCAGCAGAGTCCCGAGAGGCCCTGCCAACTCCACAGCATTCCTCACCTCTCAGAGTCACCCTGGTAAGTTCCCTATAGTCCCCTGCAGAAGTCGAGGGAAACGAGGGTTTCCCGCCGCCACCCGAGAAAGACCTCGAGAGTCCTTCTTCAACGCGTCTTGAGGCCCGAGAGTCCTTCTTCAACGCGTCTTGAGGCCCTAGTCACTTCCCATGACTCGAGAGTGATGACCAGCTCCCACTCGCCATGCGCATGGAGACATGAGTTCCCTGGCGCCGCACGAGAGGCTCCCTGAGGTCCTCGTCGTGCCTCGTGAGAAAACCCCCACGGGCGCCACAGCCTGAGGAAACCCATGAGATGCCCCCGTCATCGCGAGATGAGGGCCTTCTTTTCCTGCCTGACCTGGAGAGCAATCCCGAGTCCTCTCTCCAAACTGAAGAGGAGGCTCGACACCCTTGAGTCCACTCAGTGGGCTCCAAGAGATCCGTGTCGCGACTTGAGAGGAAAGCGGAGTCCTCTGCTTCCCCTCGAGGCGAGGCCTGACTCCCCGGGGGAGTCTGGAATGGAAACCCGAGATCTCTGTCTTCCCTTGAGAGGAATATTAGGTCCTGGACACACGCCTCGATGAGGTCTCTTTGGCCCTGTAGTGACTCGAGCAGAACCCCCAGCTTTCCCTCGCAACTCCAGGGGAAGATTGGGCTTCCCAGGGCCAACCCAAGAGGAAGCCTGAAATCCCCGTCGTTTTCGAGAATCCAGACGCAACTCGAGAAAAACGACGTGGTTCCAACGTCTTCACAGGATGAGGCCCTTGCCCGCTACAGCGTCTCCAGGGAAGTCCCATGTTCCGTCCTGAAGTGGGAAATGGTACTTGGCTCCCTTGATGCGACCCCTAAAGTTCCCTGAAACTCCGGGTTCCCTCGAGTGGAACACCTAGAGTCCCGGCCCCACTTCATCTGAGCCCCATCTCCCCTCCTGATCGCGACAGGAGAGTCGATTCCCCTTCTTTGTGTGGAAGGGGTTCCCGGCCTTCCCGGCGCACCTCAGGATGATGCTGGTCTCACGAGGAAATTCGAGATGAGCCACGTGGGTGGTGCCACATGCCGAATGACCCCGATTTCCCGGTCCGCTCTTGAAATGAACCTGATGCTGGACACCTCTTTGAAGGCAACCCTGTGGGGGAAGGCACCAAATGAAGGGGCAATGACACCCCCATGCATCTTCTGGAAACACCCGCAGGTTCCACACACAGCTCGACAAGGGGCCTGAGACCCACTGAACGACTCGAGAGGCAAGCAGAGTTCCATTACTCAGACAAGACGAGGCCTGACTCTCCTGTCCCAACCCTGCAGGGACCCTGCGGTCAGAGTCAGAAATGGAGAGGAAGCCTGAGGTTCCTGCCTCCAATCGAGATGAGGCCCTCTTTCATTTCGTCAAACCTAGTGGAGTCCCGAGAGGCCCCTCTAACTCCTCAGTATCCCTCACCTCTCAGAGGCACCTGGGAAGTTCCCTAAGGTCCCCGGTAGAGGTCGAGGGAAACGAGTGTTTCCCGCCCCAACCCAAGAAAGACCTTGAGAGTCCTTCTTAAATGCGTCTGGAGGCCCTAGTCCCTCCCATGACTCCAGAGCAATGACGCGATCTGCCTGGCCACACGCATGGAGGCCTGACTTCTCTGGCGCCGCACGAGAGGCTCCCTGAGCTCCCCATCATATCTCGTGAGAAACCCCACACTGGCGCCGCAGCTCGAGAAAACCCATGAGACGCTCCCGTCATCACGAGAGGAGGGCCATCTTTAACTGAATGGTATGCAGATCAAGCGTGAACCTTCTGTCCAAGCTACACAGGACGCTTGACTCCCTTTAGGCCACTCATTGGGCTCCAAGAGTTACACGTCGCGAATCGAGAGGATAGTGGAGTCCTTTGCTTCCACTCGAGACGAGGCGTGACCCACCGGGTGAGACTGGAATGCGACCCCGATATCCCTGTTGCCCCTGGAGAGGAACACTACATCCTGGCCCCAAGCCTAGATGAGGACTCTTTGCCCTGAAGTGACTCGAGAGCAACCCACAGCTCTCTCTGACAAGTTGAATGGAAGATTGGACTTCCTGGGCCAACACAAGAGGAAGCCTGAATTCCCCGTCGTAACTCGAGAATCCCGCCGCAACTCGAGAAAAACCACGTGTTTCCCTCGTCATCGCAATATGAGGCCCTTGCCCGCTAGAGCATCTCCAGAGAATTCCCACGTTTCGTCTTGAAGTGCGAAACTGTACTTGGCACCCTTGATGCGACCTCAAAAGTGCCATGACATACTGGTCTCACTCGAGGGGACCACCGAGGTTCCCGGCACCACTTCATCTGAGCCCCTTCTCCCCTTCTGATCGCGACCGGTGTGTCGATTCCCCTGCTTTGTCTGCAAGGGTTCCCTACCTTCCCGGCGAACCTCAGGGTGAGGCCGGTCTCCCGAGGAAATTCGAGACGTAGCCTCGTGGGTGGTACCACATGCTGAAAGACCCCAATTTTCTGGTACGCACTTGAAAAGAACCCGATGCCCGGACACCTCTTTGAAGGCAACCCTGTGGATGAAGGCACAACACGAAGGGGCACTGACACCCCTGTGCATCGTCCGGAAAAACCCGAAGGTTCCACACACAGCTCAACAAGTGGCCTGTCACTCCGTGAACAACTCGAAAGGCAAGCGGAGATCCATTCCTCCACGGAAGACGAGGCGTGACTCTCTTGTCCGTACTCGGCGGGTACTCTGCGACCCGAGTCAGAAATGGAGAGGACCCCTGAGGTTCCTGCCTCCATTCGAGATGAGGCCCTCTTCGATTGCACCAAACCCAGTTGAGTAATGAAAGGCCCCTCCCAAATCCACAGTGTCCCTGACTTCTCAGAGGCACCCTGAGAAGTTGCCTGAGGTCACCGACACAAGTCGAGGGAACCCAGGGTTCCCTGCCGCAACCCGAGAAAGACCTCGAGAGTCCTTCTTCAATGCGTCTTGAGGCCCGATTCGCCTACTATGACTCGAGAGCAATCACGCACTCCCCTTCACCACACGCACGGAGACCTGACGTCCCTAGCACCACACGAGAGGCTCTCTGAGCTCCCCGTCGTACCTCGTGAGAAATCTGATACTGGCGCCGCAGCTGGAGAAAACCCACGAGACGCCCCCGTCATCGCGAGACGAGGGCCTTTTTTCCTGCATGGCCAGGAAAACATTCCCGAGTCATCTCTCCAAACTCCATAGGAGGCTTCACTCCCTTTACGCCACGCAGTGGGCTCCAAGAGATACCCGTCGCGACTCGACAGGAGAGCGGAGTCCTTTTTTGCCCCTCAAGACGAGGCCTGACTCTCCGGGTGAGTCGAGAATGCAACCCTGAGATCCCTGTCGGCCCAGTAGTGGAACACTAGGTCCTGGACACAAGCGTAGATGAGGTCTATTTTGCCCTGCAGTGACTGGAGAGCAATCCCCAGTTCTAACTTGCAACTCGAATGGAATACTGGATTTTCCTGACGCCACACAAGAGGCTCCCTGAAATCCCTGTGGTACTTCATGAGACACCCCACACTGGCGCCGCAGCTCGAGAAAACCCACGAGACGCCACCGTCATCTCGAGATGAGGGCCTTCTTTTCCTGCATGGCCTGGAGTCCAATCCCGAGTCCTCTCTCCAAACTCCACAGGAGGCTTGACTCCCTTTAGTACACACAGTGGGCTCCAAGAGATACCCATCGCGACTCGAGACGAGAGCGGAATTCTTTGCTTACCCTCGAGGTGAGAACTGACTCCCCGGATGAGTCTGGAATGCAAACCCGAGATACCTGTCGCCCCTGGAGAGCAACGTTAGATCCTGGACACAAGCCTAGATTAGGTCTCTTTTGCCCTGCAGTGACTCTAGCGCAATCCCCAGCTCCCCCTCGCAACCCGAATGGAAGATTGGATTTCAAGACCAACAAGAGGAAGCCTAAATTCCCGGTCATAACTCGAGAATCCCGCCGCAACTCGAGCAAAACCACGTGGTTCTCCCGTCATCGCAAGATGAGGCCCTTGCCCGCTACAGCGTTTCAAAAGATGTCCCAGGTTCCGTCTTGAAATGCGAAACGGTACTTGGCACCCTTGATGCGACCCCAAAAGTCCCCCAACACGCCGGTCTCACTCAAGGGGAACACCGAGGTTCCCGGCACCACTTCATTTAAGCCCCTTCTCCCCTCCTGATCGTGACCCGTGGGTCGATTCCCCTGCTTTGTCTGCAAGGGGGCCCGACCTTCCCTGCACAACTCAGGATGAGGCCGGTCTCATGGGGAAATTCGATACGTAGCTTTGTGGGTGGTGCCACTTGCTGAAAGACTCCAATTTCCCGGTCCGCTCTTGATAAGAATCCGATGCTCGGACACCTCTTGGAAGGCAGCCTTGAGTATGAAGGTACAACACGAAGGGGCACTAACACACCTGTGCATCATCCGGAAAAAAGGGCAGGTTACATACACAGCTCGACAAGTGGCCTGTCACCTCAAGAACAACTCGAGAGGCAAGAGGAGTCCCATCCTCCAGAAAAGACGAGGCCTGACTCTCCTGTACCAACATGCAGGGACCTTGCGATCTGAGTCAGAAATGGAGAGGAACACTGAGGTTCCTGCTTCAACTCGAGATGAGTCCCTCTTACATTCCACCAAATGCAGAGGAGTCTCGAGAGGCCCCTCCAAACTGCACAGTATCCCTGACTTCTCAGAGGCACTCTGAGAAGCTCCCTGAGGTCGCAGGCACAAGTCAAGGGAACCCTGGGTTTTATGCAGTGACCCGAGAAAGACCTCGAGAGTCCTTCTTCAACCCGTCTTGAGGCCCGATTCCCCTACCATGACTCGAGAGCAATGACGATCTCCCCCTAGCCATCTCATGGGGACCTGACTTCCCTGGCGCCACACGAGAGGCTCCCTGAGCTCCCTCTCGTACCTCGTCAGAAACCCGGCACTAGCGCGGCAGTCTAGAAAACCCACAAGAGGCCGCCGTCATCGCGAGATGAGGGCCTTCTTTTCCTGCATGGCCTGGAGAGGAATCCCGAGTCCTCTCTCCAAACAGCACAGGAGGCTTGACTCCCTTTAGGGCACACAGTGGGCTCCAAGAGATACCCATCGCGACTCAAAAGGACAGCGGAGTTCTTTGCTTCCCCTCGAGACGAGGCCTGATTCCCCGGGTGAGTATGATATGCAAGCCCGAGATCCCTGTCGCCCCTAGGGATGAACATTAAGTCCTGGACACAAGCCTAGATGAGGTCTATTTTGCCCTGCACTGACTCGAGGCCAATCCCCAGCTCTCCCTTGAAACTCGAAAGGAAGATAGGACTTCCCTGGGCCAACACATGAGGAAGACTGTATTCCCCGTCAAAACTCGAGAATCCCGCCACAACTCGAGAAACGCTACGTGGTTCCCCCGTCATCCCAAGATGAGGCCCTTGCCCCCTACAGCGTCTCAAGAGAAGCCCCACGTTCCGTCTTGAAGTGCGAAACGGTATCGGCACCCTTGATGCAACCTCAAAAGTTCCTTGACACACTGGTCTGACTCGAGGAGAACACCGAGGTTCCCGGCACCACTACATCTGGGCCCCTTCTCCCCTCCTGATCGCGACAGGAGGGTCGATTCCCCTGTTTTGTCTTGAAGGGGTTCCCGCCTTTCCCGGTGCATCTCAGGATGAGGCCGGTCTCACGACGAAATTCGAGACATAGCCTCGTGGGTGGTGCGGCATGCCAAAAGACCCCGATTCCCTGGTCCGCTCTTGATAAGAACCCGATGGCAGAACCCAACTCGAAGGCAATCCTGTGGAACAAGGCACAACACGAAGGGGCAGAGACACCACGGTGCATCGTCCAGAAAAACTCGCAAGTTCCACATACAAATCGACAAGTGGCCTGTCACCCCATGAACAACGCGAGAGTCAAGTGGAGTTCCATTCCTCCACACAAGACGAGGCCTGACTCTCCTGTCCCAACTCTGCAGGGACTCTGGGATCCGAGTCAGATCCGGCGCATTCGAAGCCAGGAGAGGAACCCTGTGGTTCCTGCCTCAACTTGTCATGAGGCCCTCTTCCATTGCACCAAACCCAGTGGAGTTCCGAGAGGCCCCTCCCAACTCCACAGTGACCCTGACTTCTCAGAGGCACGCTGAGAAGCTTCCTGAGGTCACTGGCACAAGTCGATGGAACCCAGGGTTTCCTGCTGCAACCCAAGAAAGACCTCGAGAGTCCTTCTTTAACACGTCTTCAGGCCCAATTCCCCTACCATGACTCGAGAACAATGACGGGCTCCCTCTCACCACGTGCATAGAGACCTGACTGCCCTGGCACCACATGAGAGGCTCACTGAGCTCCCAGTCTTACTTCGTGAGAAACCCCACACTAGCGCCACAGCTCGAGAAAACCTACGAGACGCCCCAGTCATCGGGAGATGAGGGCCTTCATTTCCTGCATTGCCTGGAGAGCAATCCCGTGTCCTCCCTCCAAACACCAGAGGAGGTTTGACTCCCTTTAAGCCACTCAGTGGGCTCCAAGACATACCCGTCCGACTCGAGAGGAGAGCAGAGTCCTTTGCTTCCCCTCGAGATGAGGGCTGACTCCAAGGTAGTCTGGAATGCAACCCCGAGATTTCTGTCGAGCCTGGACATGAACATTAGGTCCTGCACACAAGCCTTGGTGGGGTCTCTTTTGCCTTCAGTGACTAGAGCGCACCTCCAGCTCTTCCTCGAATCTCGAATGGAAGATAAGAATTTTGTGGGCCAACACAAGAGGAAGCATGAATTCCCTGTGGTAACTCAAATATCCCACCGCAACTCGAGAAAAACCAAGTGGTTCCGCAGTCATTCCAAGATGAGGCCCATGCCCGCTGGAGCACCCCAAGAGAAGTCCAACGTTCCATTTTGAAGAGCGAAACGGTACTTGGAACGCTTTATGCGACCCCAAAAGTTACCCGACATACCTGTCTCACTTGAGGGAAACACCGAGGTTCCCAGCAGCACTTCATCTGAGCCACTTCTCCCCTCCTGATCGCCACAGGAGGGTCGATTCCTCTGCTTTGTCTGGAAGAGTTTCATGAACTTCGCGGCACATTTCAGGATGAGGCCGGTTTCATGAGGAAATTCGAGACAACCCACGTGGGTGGTGCCAAATGCTGAACGACCCCGATATCCCGGTCCACTCTTCATAAGAACCCAATGCCCGGACACCTCTTCGAAGGCAACCCTGTGGATGAAGACACAAAACGAAGGGTCACTGACACCCCCGTGCATCGTCTGGAAAAACCTGCAGATTCGACACACAGTTTGACAAGGGGCCTGAAACCCCATGAACAACTCGAGAGGCAAGCGGAGTTCCATTCCTCAGAAAAGACGTAGCCTGTCTCTCCTGTCCCAACTCTGCAGGGACCCTGATGTCGGAGTCCGAAACAGAGAGGAAGTCTGAGGTTCCTGCCTCCCCTCGAGATGAGCCCCTCTTCCATTGCGACAAACCCAGCGGAGTCCCGAGAGGCACCGCCAACTCCACAGTATCCCTCAACTCTCAGAGACACCCTGGGAAGTTCCCTAAGGTCCCCGGCAGAAGGCGAGGGAAACGACTTTTTCCCGCCACAACCCGAGAAAGACCTCGAGAGTCCCTCTTCAACGCGTCTTGAGGCCCTAGTCCCCTCCCATTACTCGAGAGCCACAACACGCTCCTCCTCGCTACGCGCAGGGAGACCTGACTTCCCTGGCGCCGCACGAGAGGCTCCCTGAGATCCTCGCCGTGCCTCGCGAGAAAACCCCCACGGGCGCCGCAGCTCGAGGAAACCCCTGAGACGCCCCCGTCCTCGCGATGTGAAGGGACTTCTTTTCCTGCATGGCCTGGAGAACAATCCCGAGCCCTCTCTCCAAAATGAAGAGGAGGCTTGACTCCACTGACGCCACTAGGGGGCTCCAAGATATCCGCGTCACGACTCGGGAGGACAGCAGAGTCCTTTGCTTCCCCTCGAGACGAGGCCTGACACCCAGGGGGATCCTGGAATGCAACCCCGAGATCCCTGCCTTCCCTGGAGAGGAACATTAGGTCCTGGACACAAGCCTAGATGAGGTCTCTTTGGCCCTGCAATGACTCGAGCGCAACCCCCAGCTTTCCCTCGCCAATCGAATGGAAGACTGGGCTTCCCAAGGCCAACAGAGGAGGAAGCCTGTAATCCCCATCGTCACTCGAGAATCCCGGCGCAACTCGAGAAAAAAAACGTGTTTCCAAAGTCTTCGCAAGATGAGGCCCTTGCCCACTACAGCGTCTCAGGGGAAGTCACATGTTCCGCCCTGAAGTGCGAAACAGTACCTGACACACTTCGTGCGACCCCCAAAAGCTCCCCGACACGCCGGGTACCCTCGAGGGAACACCGAGAGTCCCAGCACAGCTTCATCTGAGCCCGTTCTCCCCTCCTGATCACGACAGGAGAGTCGATTCCCCTGCGTGGTTCAGAAGGGGTTCCCGGCCTTCCCGGTGCACCTCAGGATGAGGCCGGTCTCACAGGGAAATTCGAGACGAGCCACGTGGGTGGTACCACATGCCAAATGCCCCCGATTCCCCGGTCCGCTTTTGAGAAGGACCTGAGGCCCGGACCCCTCTTCGAAGGCAACCCTGTGGGTGAAGGCACAACACGAAGGGGCACTGACACCCCCGTGCATCATCCGGAAAGACCCGCAGGTTCCACACACAGCTCGACCAGGGGCCTGAAAACCCCTGACAACTCGAGAGGCAAGCGGGGTTCCCTTCCTCAGACAAGACGAGGCATGACTCTCCTGTCCCAACTCTGCAGGGACCCTGTGGTCGGAGCCGAAACGGAGAGGAAGCCTGAGGTTCCTGCCTCCCCTCGAGGTGAGGCCCTCTTCCGTTGCGCCAGACCCAGCGGAGTCCCGAGAGGCCCCGCCAACTTCACAGGATCCCTCGCCTCTCAGGGGCACCCTGGGAAGTTCCCTAAGATCCCCGGCAGAAGGCGAGGGAAACGAGGGTTTCCCGCCGCCCCACGAGAAAGACCTCGAGAGTCCTTCTTCAATGCGTCTCGAGGCCCTAGTCCCCTCCCGTGACTCGAGAGCCAGGACGCGCTCCCCCTCGCCACGCGCATGGAGACTTGACTTCCCTGGCGCCGCACGAGAGGCTCCCTGAGATCCTCGTCGTGCCTCGGGAGAAAACCCCCACGGGCGCCGCAGCTCGAGGAAACCCCTGAGACACCCCCGTCCTGGCGAGCTGAGGGCCTTCTATTCCTGCATGGCCTGGAGAGCAATCCCGGGTCCTCTCTCCAAACTGAAGAGGAGGCTGGACTCCCTTGAGGCCACTCAGTGGGCTCCAAGAGATCCGCGTCGCCACTCGAGAGGAGAGCGGAGTCCTTGGCTTCCCCTCGAGACGAGGCCTGACTCCCCGAGGGAGTCTGAAATGCAACCCCGAGATTCCTGCCTTCCCTGGAGAGGAATATTAGATCCAGGACACACGCCTTGATGAGGTCTCTTTGGCCCTGCAGTGACTCGAGCGCTACCCCCAGATTTCCCTCGCTACTTGAATGGGAGATGGGGCTTCCCAAGGCCAACCCAAGAGGAAGCCTGAAATCCTCGTCGAAACTCGAGAATCCTGCCGCAACTCGAGAAAAACCACGTGGTTTCAACGTCTTCGCAAGATGAGGCCCTTGCCCGGTACGGCGTCTCAAGGGAAGTCCCATGTTCCATCGTGAAGTGAGACACGGTACCTGACACCCTTCATGCGACATCCAAAAGTTCCACGACATGCTGGGTTCCCTTGAGGGGAACACCGAGAGTCCCAGCACCACTTCCTCTGAGCACCTACTCCTCTCCTGTTCGCGACAGGAGAGTTGATTCCCCTGCGTGGTCTGGAAGGGGTTCCCGGCCTGCACGGCGCCCCTCAGGATGAGGCCGGCCTCGCGAGGAAATTCGAGACAAGCCCCGTGGCTGGTGCCCCATGTTCAACGACCCTGATTTCCCGGTCCGCAGTTGAGGAGAACCCGATGCCCGGACGCCTCTTCGAAGGCCACCCTGTGAGTGAAGGAACAACACGAAGGGGCACTGACACTCCCGTGCATCGTCCGGAAACACCCGCGGTTTCCACACACAGCTCCACGAGGGGACTGAGACTCCCTGAGCAACTCGAGATGCAAGCGGAGTTCCCTTCCTCAGACAAGACGAGGCCTGACTCTCCTGCCCCAACGCTGCAGGGACACTGCTGTCGGAGTACGAAACGGAGAGGAAGCCTGCGGTCCTGTCTCCCCTCGAGATGAGGCCCTCTTCGATTGCGCCAAACCCAGAGGAGTCCCGAGATGGCCCACCAACTCCACAGCATCCCTCACCTCTAAGAGGAACCCTGGGAAGTTCCCTCAGGTCACCGGGAGAAGTCGAGGGAAACGAGGGTTTCCCGCTGCAAGCCGAGAAAGACCTCGTGAGACCTTCTTCTACACGCCTTGATGCCCTAGTCCCCTCCCAGGACTCGAGAACAATGACGCGCTCCCCGTTGCCACGCTCATGGAGACCTGACTTCCCTGGTGCCGCACGAGAGGCTCCCTGAGAACCTCGTCGTGCCTCGGGAGAAAACCCCCACGGGTGCCGCAGCTCGAGGAAACCCCTGAGAAGCCCCCGTCCTCGCGAGGTGAGGGCCTTCTTTTCCTGCCTTTCCTGGAGAGCAATCCCGAGTCCTCTCTCCAAACTGAAGATTAGGCTTGACTCCCTTGAGGCCACTCAGAGGGCTCCAAGAGATCCGCGTCGTGGCTCAAGAGAAGAGCGGAGTCCTTTGCTTCCCCTCGAGGCGAGGCCTGACTCCACGGGGGACTCTGGAGTGCAACCCCGGGATCCCTGTCTTCCCTTGAGAGTACTACTAGGTCCTGGACACACGCCTAGATGAGGTCTCTTGGGCCCTGCAGTGACTCGAGCGCAACCCCCAGCTTTCCCTAGCAACTCGAATGGAAGATGGGGCTTCCCAGGGCCAACCCAAGAGGAAGCCTGAAATCCCCGTCGTAACTCGAGAATCCCGCCGCAACTCGAGAAAAACCACGTGGTCCCAACGTCTTAGCAAGATGGGGCCCTTGCCCGCTACGGCGTCTCAAGGGAAGTCTCACGTTCCGTCCTGAGTAGCGAAACGGTACCTGACACCCTTCATGCGACCTCCAAAATTTCCCAGACACGCCGGGTTCCCTCGAGGGGAACACCAAGGGTCCTGGCACCCCTTCATCTGAGCCCCTTCTCCCCTCCTCATCACGACAGGAGAGTCGATTCCCCTGCGTATTCTGGAAGGGGTTCCCGGCTTTCCCGGCACACCTCAGGATGAGGCCGGTCTCCCGAGGAAATTCGAGACGAGCCCCGTGGGTTGTGCCACATGCCGAACGACCCCGATTTCCCAGTCCGCTCTGGATAAGAACCCGATGCCCGGACACCTCTTCGAAGGCAACCCTGTGGGTGAAGTTACCATTCGAAGGGGCACTGACACCCCCGTGCGTCGTCCGGAAAAACCCGCGGTTTCCACACACAGCTTGACGAGGTGCGTGAGACACCCTGAGCAATTCGAGAGGCAAGCAGAGTTCCCTTCCTCAGACAAGACGAGGCCTGACTCTCCTGTCCCAACTCTGCAGGAACCCTGTGGTTGGAGTCCGAAAAGGAGAGGAAGCCTATGTTTCCTGTCTCCCCTCGAGATGAGGCCCTCTTCCATTGCGCCAAGCCCAGCGGAGTCCCGAGAGGCCCCGCCAACTCCACAGCATCCCTCACCTATCAGAGGCACCATGGGAAGTTCCCTCAGGTCCCCGGCAGAAGGCGAGGGAAACGAGGCTTTCACGCCGCAACCACAGAAAGACCTCGAGTGTCCTTCTTCAACGCGTCTGGAGGCCCTAGTCCTCTCCCATGACTGGAGAGCCATGACGCGCTCCCCCTCGCCACGTGCACAGAGACCTGACTTCCCTGGCACCGCACGAGAGGCTCCCTGAGATCCTCGTCTTGCCTCGTGAGAAAACCCCCACGGGCGCCGCAGCTCGAGGAAACCCCTGAGAAGCCCCCATCCTCGCGAGGTGAGGGCCTTCTTTTCCTGCCTGACCCAGAGCACAATCCCGAGTCCTCTCTCCAAACTGAAGAGAAGGCCTGACTCCCTTGAGGCCACTCAGTGGGCTCCAAGAGGTCTGCGTCGCGACTTGAGAGGAGAGCGGCATCCTTGGCTTGCCCTCGAGGCGAGGCCTGACTCCCCGGGGGAGTCTGGAACGCCACCCTGAGATCCCTGTCTTCCCTTGAGAGGAACGTTAAGTCCCGGACACAGGCCTAGATGAGGTCTCTTTGGCCCTGCAGTGAGTCGAGTGCAACCCTCAGCTTTCCCTCGCAACTCGAATGGAAGATTAGGCTTCCTGGGGCCAACACAAGAGGAAGCCTGAAATCCACTTCGTAACTCGAGAATCCCGCCGCAACTCGAGAAAATCCACATGGTCCCAACGTCTTCGCAAGATGAGGCCCTTGCCCGCTACGGCGTCTCAAGGGAAGTCCCAGGTTCTGTCCTGAAGTGCGAAACGGTACCTGACTCCTTTCATGCAACCCCCAAAAGTCCCCCACACGCCGGTTTCCCTCGAGGGTAACACCGAGGGTTCCATCCCCACTTCATCTGAGCCCCTTCTCCCCTCCTGATGGCGACAGGAGAGTCAATCCCCCTGCATTGTCTGGAAGGGTCCCCGGCCTTCCCAGCACAACTCAGGATGAAGCTGGCCTCACTAGGAGATTTGAGACTAGCCCCGTGGGTGGTCCCTCATGCCGAAAGACCCCGATTTCCCTGTCCACTCTTGAAAAGAACCCGAGGCCCGGACACCTCTTCGAAGGCAACCCAGTGGGTGAAGGCACAACACGAAGGGGCACTGTCACCGTCGTGCATTTCCGGAAACACCCTCAGGTTCCACACACAGCTCAACAAGGGGCCTGAGACCCCCTGAGCACCTCGAGAGGCAAGCGGAGTTCCCTTCTTCAGACAAGACGATTCCTGACTCTCCTGTCCCAACTCTGCAGGGACCCTGCGGTCGGAGTCTGAAACGGAGAGGAAGCCTGAGGTTCCTGCCTTCCCTGGAGATGAGGCCCTCTTCCATTGCGCCAAACCCAGCGGAGTCCTGAGAGGCCCCGCCAACTCCACAGCATCCCTCATCTGTCAGAAGCACACTGGGAAGTTCCCTAAGGTCACCGGTAAACTTTTATTGCACAAGGTCCCCATGAAAAGGCCCACGCAGCAGGACAGCCACAGATTCTGTCTGCCATTAAAGGGCAGTAAGGTGCCCTCCCCCCTTCTTTGCTGCCTCAGCGGCCACCAGCGTGCAATTCGCGTACCCTTCCCTTTCCCGTCCTAGCAGGTGCTCCAGGGCCCGCTGGCCTACAAAGTGCCAGAAGCAGGGCTGGGCCAGCCGGCCAGAATTCAGGGTTCTGTCCCTTGGACTTCCAGAGGACACTAGGCTGCTTGGGAAAACCGCGCAGACTCTGAGGTTTTTCAGCAGAGGGGTGGAGCGGTAAAGGCCTTGACCCCAAAGACGAGGCCTTTCTGCGACCGCCAGGTTGGGGAGCTCTGAGACTGTGCCAACACAGGGCGGAATACATGGTTCCCTGCTCCACGCAGTCCCCGTTCCCTTACCTGTGTTCCGCACCCCTCCGCTGTGGCCAATGGATGCCGATCCTTGGGGATCCAGGAGTTCACGAAATGGGCATTCCCAGCCGCAATGGCGACCCCCAACAGCACATCTGGAAAGCCCTCCCCCAACCCCGCCAGGAGCCGACCCCCACTGCGAATGGAACCCCACCCCGCCCCGCACCGCCAGGTTTCGCCCCGGCCCTGCCGGGCTCCCGGTGGGTTCCCAGCAATATTGGCGACCCCCGGGAGCACAACAGGGACCGACCCCCCACCCACAGTGAGCGGAATCTCGACCTGTGCAGCCCAGGTTTACCCCACCCTGGCTGCGCTCCCGGCGCGTTTCCAGCTGCAGTGGCCATCTCCGAGAGCACAACTGGGAAGCCCTCCCCTACCCCCGTCAGGAGCCGACACCCGCCCTGCACCACCCGGGTTCGCCCCGCCCCTGCCGCGCTCCAGGGGCGCTGCCCACCTTCACCAGTGGCTCTCGGTGAGCCCCGTCCCCACGCCCGGTTCCAGGAGAGGCTCTCGGACCTCGCTGCTGCCGCCAGGTCAAACATGAGGACAATACATACACCCCACAGAGACAATCCAAGCTGTCTGTGATTTAGGGATAAAACGAGGACTACAGAAAGGCAAGATGACCTGACCTAGGAGGGCCATGATATTCTATAGAACCAGACAAAGTTGGTTACCAAGGAAACTTTTTTCCTTGGAACCCGGAAAGCTGGTTCTTTGCATATGCAATGACCAACAATTAGCTTGTTACCCAAGCCTGCCTTACTGCCTCCCCCATCCCCCCACTCCCCAGAAGACTGGCTCAAAGAAATATTTTAAATCTCAGGCGGAAACCTGGAAGATGTCTTGTCTGTCTGTTTGGATTAAGGTATGTGTCAGTGTGAGCCCTGTGTTTTTTGATAATATTGCTCAAGTTCTGAGTTCTGATTTCAATGGTCTCAAGACAAGGCAGCCCTTCCAAATCAAACTGCTGGAAATACAAGAAAACATTGACCTAAATGAATGTCAGAGTCCCGTGAAATGGGAACTAGTCAATATTAAATATCTAGTATTTTTGGTTTTGCTCCTCCATTATAGACATGTCTAAGAGTCAACAACATTAAGCACAACATGTTCATAGTGCCTAGGTTTCTTTTGAGGTAAAAATTGCTCTATTGTTATATCTGTCACAAGCTTGTCAGCAAGAAACTACCTGGAAACAACAACAACAAAAGTAAAAAATGTAAATGTGATATGAGCTTTTAGACAAACTCTTTACAATAATTATACTCTAAAATATCTGCCTCTCATAGTCTTGATTGAAGGCAGAGGAGAAGGGGATGACAGAGGATAAGATGGTTGGATGGCATCACTGACTCGATGGACATGAGTTTGAGCAAGCCCCTGGAGCTGGTGACGGACACGGAAGCCTGGCGTCCTTCAGGCCACGGGGTCACAAAGAGTCAGACACGACTGAGCAACTGAACTGAACTGAACTAACAAACGTTTCTCCAGGTGTTTTGGTTACCCGAGTTTCTATCCTTGTGACGACAGTGTATTGAATAGCTAGGTCATTTCCAAATAAATGAAAGTTCTGAAACATTCACGACTTGAAAGGACCTCCCTTTTACACAGAAACAAAAGAGATTTTTGACTCTCCATGAATAGTGTCTGGCACCATCCTGACATGTTAAATGTAAGAAAGCAATTGTTTTGTTTTGTTCTGTTCTTGGGGGTGGGGGGAGGGGGGCGGGCTATAGCCAATGCCAATATAAAAGTCAGTTCTTGGTTGCTGAAGGGAAATGTATGACTTGTTATTACAAGAAAGTATGTGGAATGCAATGGCACTTGAGGAAGGAAAACAAAGTAGTTCTGTCTTACAGGTGGCTGTTTCAGGATGGGAGAAGCAAAGGAATGGGTACAGAACGGGATAAGGAGGTTGTAGGGAAAGTGGACCCCCAGAAAAGAGTTCTGTGCCTAGCACAAGTTTTCTTGAGATGTCGAAATGCCTTTGCTAATGGAGTTTTAGTTTCTTTACCTCTTAAGTGATCTCTTCTAGGTTGACCTAGAATAGAAATCTTTTGTTAGCTTTGGCTAAGTGGAGAAGTAGTGTTTCACGGTGACATATGTGATCCTTCCTGACTGTTTGCAGCCCTTTTGATATCGATGCACTGCTTCTGCTGCTGCTGCCGCCGCTGCTGCTGCTAAGTCGTTTCAGTCGTGTCCGACTCTGTGCGACCCCATAGACGGCAGCCCACGAGGCCCCGCAGTCCCTGGGGTTCTCTAGGCAAGAACACTGGAGTGGGTTGCCATTTCCTCCTCCCATGCATGAAAGTGAAAAGTGAAAATGAAGTCGCTCAGTGGTGTCCGACTCTTAGCGACCCCGTGGACTGCAGCCTACCAGGCTCCTCCATCCATGGGATTTTCCACGCAAGAGTACTGGAGTGGGGTGCCATTGCCTTCTCCCATATCTATGCACAAGCCTGCCTAAATCATTGACTTCCAGCTAGCTTTGGGATGCCAATGACCATCCACCCTTACAAGGCAACAGAGAAGAGAAAAACACTTACCACAGGAGGTCCTGGTAAGGAACGAGGAACTAACAAGCTCCCGCCAACCAGGATTCTGCAGAGGTCAACAAGAGGTCAGTAAGAGATGGAAGACTGCAGTCCAGAGGTCCTAGCAACTTCCATCTTGCAGCAGAGACCTAGCATAGTCAAAACGAATTCAATGTTGCAAAAAATAAGTAAACAAATAAAGGACAGAAGTTCTTTGAACACATGACTGAGATTAGGGGTGAGGCAGTACATGTACAGTGCCCGGAAAATCTTAAAGTATGAGAAAGGAAAGAAATTAAAGACAACTATCAAGCTGTCCAAACTGATAAAAACGAAAGATTACACGGTTTTTTCTGTATATATTACCAGATAATAATCTGAAAAGGAATTTAAAAAAATTCCCTTTCAATAATGTCAATATGAATACAACACTTTGCCGTGGATGTAACGAGGATGACAAGACTGGCACACTGGAACTTATACACCCTGGCTGAAAACTATCCTGAATACATGGACAGGTATTCCATAACAATGGAAAGACTTAAGATGGCAATACCATGGAATGCATCTTCAATCTGAAATGAAGATTTGATATGATTTGATCGCTCAGAGCTTTTGTGTCATCAATTGTTATTAAAGTATAAATGAGATAGAGAAAACTGCTGACTTAGGCTTGAGGCGGGGTGTACGCCCTGCTGGTCTCTAGCCAGATATTCTACAGGCACTAGCAGTCAGCTAAGGAAAGAAAGGCACTGTCTCAGGGAATGGCACCAGGCCCCTCCCCCACGACATGCCTTGAGGTCACATTGGCAGCAGGTGAGTCATCCTGGGCCAAAAACTGATTGACATGAATCTTGAAGAAAGGCAGTATTCCAGGCAAATATATCATTTCCTTAACATAGATTAGGAGAACAAGGTACGAGGAAAACATACAGTTTTGTTCAAGTCGCTTCTGAGCCTACTGGGGGAACCGACCTGAAGCCAGAGTCCAGCAGATATACATAGGATATTTACATCGCTTAAGACAAACATTTCCTCAGGAACAAATGCATTGCTTAGCTCAAGGTTTGTCTGCGAAATTCTTACACATCAGGAGATGGCTCTGAGCTGGGTTTCCACACACAAGAACATGAATGCAAAGGACAAGCCTGCACAGCCCATCTGCCCCCCTCCCCCACAGCCAGCAGCATTTCCAAGTGACCTCCTAAGGCCTTCCCCAAAATACAGGGGCACCTCTGGGTTTCCTGTTTCAAGCACTTCGAACACTTTTCTTAAAAAAAAAAAAAATCCTGCACACTTCTTGATAGAATGCCACAGTGCAAGGAAAACAGGCCTTCAATACTTAAACCTCCCTGTGCCAAACACTTGGGGCTTGGTTCTGTTTTGTTTTGTTTTTTAATTACACCACCACATAATTTAAACTTTTTACAATTTCTAATTATTCAGTACCAAAACACCAAACTTTTATTGCACAAGGTCCCCATGAAAAGGCCCACGCATCAGGACAGCCACAGATTCTGCCATGAAAGAGCAGCAAGGTGCCCTCCCCCCTTCTTTGCTGCCTGGGCGGCCACCAGGGTTTGAAATCCATGCACCCTACTAAGTGTCTAGGGTGCAATTCGTGGACCCTTCCCTTTCCCATCCCAGCAGGTGCTCAAGGGCCCGCTGGCTTACAAAGTGCCAGAAGCAGGGCTGGGCCAGCCGGCCAGAGTTCAGTGTTCTGTCCCTTGGACTTCCAGGGGACACTAGGCTGCTTGGGAAAACCGTGCAGACTGAGATTTTTCAGCAAAGGGGTGGAGCGGTAAAGGCCTTGACACCAAGGGCGAGGCCTTTCTGCGACCGCCAGGTTGGGGAGCTCCGAGAATGTGCCAACAGAGGGCGGAATACTTGGTTCCCTGCTCCAAGCAGTCCCAGTTCCCTGACCTGTGGCCCGCAGCCCTCCGCTGCACGCACTAGATGTGGATCCTTGGGGACACAGGAGCGTAGGAAATGGGCGTTCCTAGCCGCAGTGGCGACCCCCGAGAGCACAACTGGGACCGAACCCCCACCCACAGCCATCTAAATCTCGACCCGCGCAGCCCAGGTTTACCCCGCCCCGGGTGCGCTCCCGGCGCGTTTCCAGCCGCAGTGGCCACCACCGAGAGCACAACTGGGAAGCCCTCCCCCACCCCCGCCAGGAGCCGAACCCCGCCCCGCGCCACCCGGGTTCACCCCGCCCCTGCCGCACTCCCAGCGCGTTTCCAGCTGCAGTGGGGACCCCCGAGAGCACAACTGTTACCGCCCCCCACCCCCTCCCGACCAGAACCCCGACCCGCGCCGCCCAGGATCGCCCCGCCCCTGGCGCGCTCCCGGGGCGTTGCCCACTTCCACCAGGGGCTCCTGGTGAGCCCCGTCCCCACGCCCGGTTCCAGGAGAGGATCTCGGACCTCGCTACTGCCGCCAGGTCAAACACGAGGACAATACATCCACCCCACAGAGACAATCCAAGCTGTCTATGATTTAGGGATAAAATGAGGACTACAGAAAGGAAAGATGTCCTGACCTAGGAGGGCCATGAGAGTCTATAGATCCAAACAAAATTGGGTACCAAGGAAACTTTTTTCCTTGGAACCCGGAAAGCTGGTTCTTTGCATATGCAATGACCAACAATTAGCTTGTTACCCAAGCCTGCCTCGCTGCCACCCCAACTCCCCCCCCCCAACTCCCCAGGAAAACGGCTCAAAGAAATATTTTAAATCTCAGGCGGAAAACTGGAAGATGTCTTGTCTGTCTGTCTGGATTAAGGTATGTGTCAGTGTGAGCCTTGTGTTTTTTGATAATATTGCTCAAGTTCTGAGTTCTGATTTCAATGGTCTCAAGACAAGGCAGCCCTTCCAAATCAAACTGCTGGAAATACAAGAAAACATTGACCTAAATGAATGTCAGAGTCCCGTGAAATGGGAACTAGTCAATATTAAATATCTAGTATTTTTGGTTTTGCTCCTCCACTATAGACATGTCTAAGAGTCAACAACATTAAGCACAACATGTTCATAGTGCCTAGGTTTCTTTTGAGGTAAAAATTGCTCTATTGTTATATGTGTCACAAGCTTGTCAGCAAGAAAGTACCTGGAAACAGCAACAACCAATGTAAAAAATGTAAATGTGATATGAGCTTTTAGATAAACTCTTAACAATAATTATACTCTAAAATATCTGCCTCTCATAGTCTTGATTGAAGGCAGAGGAGAAGGGGATGACAGAGGATAAGATGGTTGGATGGCATCACTGACTCGATGGACATGAGTTTGAGCAAGCCCCTGGAGTTGGTGATGGACACGGAAGCCTGGCGTCCTGCAGGCCACGGGGTCACAAAGAGTCAGACTCGACTGAGCAACTGAACTGAACTGAACTTACAATCGTTCCTCCAGGTGTTTTGGTTACCTGAGTTTCTATCCTGGTGCTAAACTAAGTGACGACAGTGTATTGAATAGCTAGGTCACTTCCAAATAAATGAAACTTCTTAAACATTCACGACTTGAAAGGACCTCCCTTTTACACAGAAACAAAAGAGATTTTTGACTCTGCATGAATAGTGACTGGCACCATCCGAACATATTAAATGTAAGAAAGCAATTTTTTTGTTTTGTTTTGTTTTGTTCTGTTCTTGCAGGAAGCGGGGTGGGCGCAATTATCACTGATAGGTATGCTCACCAATCTATCAAATGCCAATATAAGAGTGAGTTCTTGGTTGCTGAAGGGAAATGTATGACTTGTTATTACAAGAATGTATGGAATGCAATCACACTTTAAGAAGGAAAACGAAGTAGTTCTGTCTTACAGGTGGCATTTTCAGGACGGGAGAAGCAAAGGAATGGGTACAGAATGGGATAAGGAGGTTGTAGGGAAAGTAGGCCCCCAGAAAAGAGTTTTGTGCCTAGCACAAGTTTTCTTGAGATGTTGAACTGCCTTTGCTAATGGAGTTTAAGTTTCTTTACCTCTTAAGTGATCTCTTCTAGGTTGACCTAGAACAGAAATCTTTCGTTAGCTTTGGCTAAGAGGAGAAGTATTGTTTCACGATGACATATGTGATCCTACCTGACTGTTCTCATCCCCTTTGATATCTATGCACTGCTGCTGCTGCTGCTGCAGCTGCTAAGTGGTTCAGTTGAGGCCGACCCTGTGCCACGCCATAGATGGCAGCCCACCAGGCCCCGCAGTCTCTGGGGTTCTCTAGGCAAGAACACTGGAGTGGGTTGCCATTTCCTCCTCCTATGCATGAAAGTGAAAAGTGAAAATGAAGTCACTCAGTGGTGTCCGACTCTTAGCCACCCCATGGACTGCAGCCTACCAGGCTCCTCCATTCTTGGGATTTTCCAGGAGTGGGGTGCCATTGCCTTCTCCCATATCTGTGCACAAGCCTGCCTAAATAATTGACTTCTAGCCAACTTTGGGATGCCCATGACCACCCACCCTTACCAGGCAACAGAGAAGAGAAAAACACTTACCACAGGAGGTTCTGATAAGGAACAAGGAACTAACAAGCTCCCACCTACCAGGATTCTGCAGAGGTCAACAAGAGGTCAGCAAGAGATGAGAGACTGCAGTCCAGAGGTCCTAGCTACTTCCATCTAGCAACAAACACCCAGCATAGTCAAAACGATTTCAATGTTAAAGAATAAATAAATAAATAAATAAATAAATAAAAGGACAGAAGTTCTTTGAACACATGTCTGAATTTAGGGGTGAGGCATTACATATGTGTCCCAGGATAATCTTAAAGTGTCAGAAAGTAAAGAAATTAAAGACAACTATCAAGCTGTCCAAACTGATAAAAATGAATGATTACACAGTTTTATCTGTATACATTAGCAGATAATAATCTGAAAAGGAATTTTAAAAAATTCCCTTTCAATAATATCAACATGAATAAAACACTTTGCCATGGATGTAACGAGGATGACAAGACTGGCACACTGGAAATTATACACCCTGGCTGAAAACTATCCTGAATACATGGACAGATATTCCAAAACGATGGAAAGACTTAAGATGGCAATACCATGGAATGCATCTTCAATCTGAAATGAAGATTTGATATGATTTGATCGCTCAGAGCTTTTGTGCCATCAACTGTTATTAAAGTATGAAAGAGATAGAGAAAGCTGCTGACTTAGACTCGAGGCGGGGTGGGGGGGGGTAGTAAGAGTACCCCCTGCTGGTCTTTAGCCAGATATTCTACAGGCACTAGCAGTCAGCTAAGGAAAGAAAGGAACTGTTTCAGGGAATGGCACCAGGCCCCTCCCCCACGACATGCATTGAGATAATATTGGCAGCAGGTGAGTCATCCCGGGCCAAAACTTGATTGACATGAATCTTGAAGAAAGGCAGTATTGCAGGCAAATATATCTTTTCCTTAACATAGATAAGGAGAACAAGCTAGGAGGAAAACATGCTGTTTTGTTCAAATCGCTTCTGAGCCTTTTGGGGGAACCAACCTGAAGCCAGAGTCTAGCGGAAATACATAGGATATTTACATCGCTTAAGACAAACATTTTCTTAGGAAAAAATGCATTGCTTAGCTCAAGGTTTGTCTGCGAAATTCTTACACATCAGGAGATGGCTCCGAGCTGGGTTTCCACACACAAGAACATCCATGCAAAGGACAAGCCTGCACAGCCCATCTGCCCCTCTCCCGCACAGCCAGCAGCATTTCCAAGTGACCTCCTAAGGCCTTCCCCAAAATACAGGGGCACCTCTGGGTTTCCTGTTTCCCTCACTTCGAACACTTTTCTTAAAAAAAAAAAAAAATCCTGCACACTTCTTGATAGAATGCCACAGTGCAAGGAATACAGTCTTTCAATATTTAAACCTCCATTTGCAAAGCACTTGGAGCTTGGTTTTGTTTTGTTTTGTTTTTTAATTACACCACCACATAATTTAAAGCTTTTACACGTTCTAATTATTCAGTTCCAAAACACCAAACTTTTATTGCACAGTGTCCTCATGAAAAGGCCCACGCAGCTGGACAACCACAGATTCTGCCATGAAAGGGCAGCAAGGTGCCCTCCCCCCTTCTTTGCTGCCTGGGCGGCCACCAGGGTTTGAAATCCATGCACCCTACTAAGTTTCTAGGGTGCAATTCGTGGACCCTTCCCTTTCCCATCCCAGCAGGTGCTCAAGGGCCCGCTGGCTTACAAAGTGCCAGAAGCAGGGCTGGGCCAGCCGGCAAGAATTCAGTGTTCTGTCCCTTGGACTTCCAGCGGACACTAGGCTGCTTGGAAGAACCGCGCAGACTCTGAGATTTTTCAGCAGAGGGGTGGAGCGGTAAAGGCCTTGACCCCAAAGGCAAGGCCTTTCTGCGACCGCCAGTTTGGGGAGCTCCGAGAATGTGCCAACAGACGGCGGAATACTTGGTTCCCTGCTCCACGCAGTCCCAGTTCCCTTACCTGTGGTCCGCAGCCCTCCGCTGCACCCATGGGATGGCGATCCTTGGGGACCCAGGAGCGGACGAAATGGGAGTTCCCAGCCGCAGTTGCAACCCCCGAGAGCGCAACTGGGAACCCCTCCCCATCCCCCCCATGAGCCGACCCCCGCCCCGCGCCGCCAGGTTTAGCCCCGCCCCTGCCGCGCTCCCGGCGCGTTTTCAGCCTCAGTGTCCACCTCCGAGAGCACAACTGGGAAGCCCGCCCCCACCCCCGCCAGAAGCCGACTCCCGCCCCACGCCGCCCGGGTTTGCCCTGCCCCTGCACGGTCCAGGTACCTTCCCAGCTTCTAGCGTTCACGCCCGGGTAGGAGCAGGATGTAGGAGTATGGGAGATGTGTCTGGAGCCTGACAGCCTCAGCTCCGCTCTGGCCTGCCCTTTGGACCTAGGAGCCAGGCCAACTTGCAGAGGGCTTAGGGCCCCATTGTATGCAAACTACCAAGGCCTACCGCAAGGAGAGCTCTGTCCGAGGGAAGGGAAGCGCCCCAGGCTGCGTTCCCAAGCTGTTGCTTGGCAATGCAGACTCAGCGGTAAACGGAGGGAATCAGGGTCCTAGTGCCCCTGTCTTGGGGAGGAAGCTCCACAGCCAGAGTGTTCCTCCCTTTGTGCCCAGAAAGCGCCTGCCAGACTGGGCTTCCCCGGAGCTCTGTTGCAGAGCAGAGACGTGTGGATGTGTTTTGGGGCCTTGACATGTGCGTTTGGGCTCCCTAGCACAGCCCCAGCGTAGGGGAACCAGCCCCTGAGCAAAGAGCTCCAGGCAGTGCTTTGTGCCAGGCCTGGATGCCCAGTCCCAGCACGCGGGAGAGATGAGTTAGGCTG